>NC_138131.1:6913940-7123713 GCF_964188305.1 Podarcis bocagei
GCACCTCCTCCATCTTGGATTGTGCGAAGGCATCCGTATGCAGCGTGCGACGCACTGCGTCCAGGTCCACGGTGGATGAAGTGCATGCCCACGCTTTCGGTGCGAAAATGTGTTTGGCCGCCACCGGTGCAGCTTCCTCGAGATACTGCGGTTTCCTGGATAGTGCCATGACGTTGTTGTCTCCCGGGATGTATTCTATCCGGAAGTCGAAATCCGCGAAGAACTGAGTTTGCAGGGCAGCAGTTGAAGAAGGAGCAAAAAGGGTTTTCTTGTGTGTGTGTGTTTCTTTGTGGCTGATTAGCTGTTTTCCCTGTGTAAAGGTCAGAGGGGGCAGGGTTTCTGTTGAGGCAGGGGATTAGCTGTGGGAGGAGCTTATCAGAGTTTGCAGGGCAGCAGTTGAAGAAGGAGCAAAAAGGGTTTTCTTGTGTGTGTGTGTTTCTTTGTGGCTGATTAGCTGTTTTCCCTGTGTAAAGGTCAGAGGGGGCAGGGTTTCTAGCGGCGCGCACAGTTATACCCATCTTTTAGATTTAGATTTTAAATCTTTTAGATTTAGTCTCAAACGTTTGTTGGGGGAGACCTAGGGGTTTTTTTTCTGGGGGAAGTTATTTGTCCTGTCTTCAAGCTTTTTATGATGGAGGACCTCTGTAGCCACCCCCAACAACACGATCTCAAGATGGAAGGGGAGGGAACAGCTGCAGTCGCCTGCGATTCCTGCGCAATGTTTGCCATCTTGCCAAATGTTGCAGGCAGCTTTACCTGCAGCAATTGCATGTTGATTGCCCTCTTAAAAGACAAAGTCCAGCAACTGGAGGAACGTGTAGCTACGCTCCAAAGAATTAGAGAGCTGGAGCTCTTCTTGGAAGCAACAGAGCACACCGTCCCCACCAAGGAAGACACAGGGGACTCCCCTGAGAAGGAGGCTAGTTCACCAACACAGGAGCCAGATATATGGAGAAACGTGACTCAAAGAAGTAGGAGGCCCAGGGTTCACTCTAATTGTTTAGAAATACACAATCGCTTTGAGGTCCTCTCCCCTAGCATGGAAGACGAAGAGCAGACTCCATTTGAGGATCTCTCCCTCATTACAGTCGATCAGGTATATGAAGACGAGCAGCAAAGTCAGTCCTCAGGGAATGTGCAGGCGACCTTGGAACGGACAGCTCACGGAAGAACCCCGACCAAACCCAAGAGGAGGCGTGTAGTGGTGATAGGGGATTCCCTACTGAGGGGAACAGAAGCAGTGATCTGTGGGCCTGACAAGATGTCTCGGGAAGTGTGCTGTCTCCCCGGGGCTAAGATCCAAGATGTAACTGAACGACTGCAAGGAATCATAAAACCCACTGACAAATACCCCTTCCTCTTGGTTCATGTGGGAACCAATGACACTGCAAGCAATAGCCTCCAGAAGATCAAAAGAGACTACGAGGCTCTCGGCAGGAAATTGAAGCAACTAAATGCACAAATTGTCATCTCATCTGTCCTCCCTGTTGAACGACGTGGCCCAGGGAGAGAGGGGAAAATAGTGGAAGTGAACAGCTGGCTTCGCAAATGGTGTAAACAGGAACGGTTTGGATTCTTAGATCACGGACTGCAGTTTCTGGCAAGTGATGGGCTGCACCTCACAACGGTTGGGAGAAATGTTTTTGCCAAAAATCTCAGAAACCTCATCAGGAGGGCTTTAAATTGACTAATGTGGGGGAGGGAGACAGTGCTCCTGAAGGTAGGAGTCTATCAATTAATGAAGATGATCATCCAAATGTCATAGACCAAATGGAGCAAACAGCACGTGGACCTTGTGGTGGGAGGAAAAAATCCTTAAATAAGAGACACGGGGGAATGATTAATGGACTTCAATGTCTGTACACTAATGCGCAAAGCATGGGAAATAAACAAGATGAGCTTGAGCTCTTGGTACAGCAAACTAAATATGACATAATAGGTATCACTGAAACCTGGTGGGATAAGTCCCACGATTGGAATGTAATAATGGGGGGATACAATCTACTTCAGAGAAACAGACCAGACAAGAAAGGAGGAGGAGTGGCGTTATATGTCAGGGATGTGTATACCTGTGAAGAGATCCAAGATTTAGATCCTCAAAGCCAAAGTGAGAGCATTTGGGTCAAAATTAAGGGAGAGAAGAATAACAGAGACCTCATTGTGGGAGTTTACTATAGATCCCCAAGCCAAACGGAGGACATAGATGATGCCTTCCTGGAACAGATGGCCAAGCATGCAAAAGGAAGGGAGATAGTAGTAATGGGGGACTTCAATTACCCGGATATTTGTTGGACGTCAAACTCAGCCAAGAGCATAAGGTCAAACAGATTCCTCACTGGCCTTGCAGACAACTTCATTGTCCAGAAAGTGGGAGAAGCAACAAGAGGAACAGCCATTTTAGATCTGGTCCTAACCAATGTTGATGACCTGGTTAGTGGGGTAGATGTGGAAGGATCATTAGGCGCGAGTGATCATGCTCTTCTGAAGTTTACTATACAGCGGAAAGGAGCAGCCAAGCATACTAGGACTCAATTTCTTGACTTTAAGAAAGCCGACTTCATAAAACTTAGGGAAGTGCTGGGTGAGATCCCATGGACAGCAATACTAAAAGGAAAGGGAGTTCATGATGGCTGGGAGTTTGTTAAGAGCGAGATAGTAAAAGCACAACGTCAGGCAATACCAATGAGACGGAAACATGGAAGGTGCCTAAAGAAGCCAGGGTGGCTATCTAAAGAACTTTTAACTGAATTAAGATTAAAAAAGGATGTGTACAAAAAATGGAAAAGGGGGGAAACCACCAAAGAGGAATTCAAACAAATAGCCAGCACGTGTAGACACAAAGTCAGAAAAGCTAAAGCACAGAATGAACTCAGGCTTGCTAGAGAGGTTAAAAGCAACAAAAAAGGCTTTTATGGGTATGTTCGTAGCAAAAGGAAGAACAAAGAAACAGTGGGGTCACTCAGAGGAGAAGATGGTGAAATGCAAACAGGGGACACAGAAAGGGCTGAACTCCTCAATGCCTTCTTTGCCTCAGTCTTCTCCGATAAAGAAAACAATGCCCGACCTGAAGAATTTGGAGCAAATGATTCAGCAAAGGAAACACAGCCCAGAATAACTAAGGAGATAGTACAAGAATATTTGGCTAGCTTAGATATATTCAAGTCTCCAGGGCCAGATGAACTGCATCCAAGATTATTAAAAGAACTGGCAGATGTGATCTCAGAAACACTGGCAGTCATCTTTGAGAATTCCTGGAGAACAGGTGAAGTCCCGGCAGACTGGAGGAGGGCAAATGTTGTCCCTATTTTCAAAAAGGGGAAAAGAGAGGACCCAAATAATTACCGCCCAGTCAGTCTGACATCAATACCAGGGAAGATTCTGGAGCAGATCATTAAGCAAACAGTCTGTGAGCACCTAGAAAGGAATGCTGTGATCACCAATAGTCAGCATGGATTTCTGAAAAATAAGTCATGTCAGACTAACCTGATCTCGTTTTTTGACAGAATTACAAGCCTGGTAGATGAAGGGAACACAGTGGATGTAGCCTACCTTGATTTCAGCAAGGCATTTGACAAGGTGCCCCATGATATTCTTGTAAAGAAGCTGGTAAAATGCGGTCTTGACTATGCTACCACTCAGTGGATTTGTAACTGGCTGACTGACCGAACCCAAAGGGTGCTCATCAATGGTTCCTCTTCATCCTGGAGAAGAGTGACTAGTGGGGTGCCACAGGGTTCTGTCTTGGGCCCAGTCTTATTCAACATCTTTATCAACGACTTGGATGACTGACTCAAGGGCATCCTGATCAAATTTGCAGATGATACCAAACTGGGAGGGGTGACTAACACCCCAGAGGACAGGATGACACTTCAAAACGACCTTGACAGATTAGAGAACTGGGCAAAAACAAACAAGATGAATTTTAACAGGGAGAAATGTAAAGTATTGCACTTGGGCAAAAAAAATGAGAGGCACAAATACAAGATGGGGGACACCTGGCTTGAGAGCAGTACATGTGAAAAGGATCTAGGAGTCTTGGTTGACCACAAACTTGACATGAGCCAACAGTGTGACGCGGCAGCTAAAAAAGCCAATGTAATTCTGGGCTGCATCAATAGGAGTATAGCATCTAGATCAAGGGAAGTAATAGTGCCACTGTATTCTGCTCTGGTCAGACCTCACCTGGAGTACTGTGTCCAGTTCTGGGCACCACAATTCAAGAAGGACACTGACAAACTGGAACGTGTCCAGAGGAGGGCAACCAAAATAGTCAAAGGCCTGGAAACGATGCCTTATGAGGAACGGCTAAGGGAGCTGGGCATGTTTAGCCTGGAGAAGAGGAGGTTAAGGGGTGATATGATAGCCATGTTCAAATATATAAAAGGATGTCACATAGAGGAGGGAGAAAGGTTGTTTTCTGCTGCTCCAGAGAAGCGGACACGGAGCAATGGATCCAAACTACAAGAAAGAAGATTCCACCTAAACATTAGGAAGAACTTCCTGACAGTAAGAGCTGTTCGACAGTGGAATTTGCTGCCAAGGAGTGTGGTGGAGTCTCCTACTTTGGAGGTCTTTAAGCAGAGGCTTGACAACAATATGTCAGGAGTGCTCTGATGGTGTTTCCTGCTTGGCAGGGGGTTGGACTCGATGGCCCTTGTGGTCTCTTCCAACTCTATGATTCTATGATTCTATGATTTATTCGTCCTCCTTCTATTGAAATGGAAACAAAACACCTATGCTTGATTTGGGCTGATAACAAAAATGTCACTCTGCGATTTTTGAGTGAACGTGCTTTCTAACCCCCAAAACACCAATTTGAAATAAACCCCCAAAACACCAATTTGAAATAAACCCAATCAGAGCTGTTTGGCTTTTTTTTACCTTATTGATAAAGCTCTGATTGGGCTAATTTCAAATCCAAGATTCTTCTTTCTATGTAGCTGGAACCCAAAACAACCTGTTTGGCTTTGTTTAGGATTATTGCACTTCTCTTTGCTAGGGTTGGGGTTATGCTTAGGGTTAGGGTTACTGTTTTTGTTAGGGTTAAGGTTAAGGTTAAGGTTAAGGTTAAGGTTAAGGTTAAGGTTAAGGTTAAGGTTAAGGTTAAGGTTAAGGTTAAGGTTAAGGTTCGGGTTCGGGTTCGGGTTCGGGTACTGGTTCGGTTTCGGGTACGGGTACGGGTTCAGGTTTGGGTTTGGGTGAATTACCACCGAAAAAACAATCCAAGTTTATTCGTTCTCCTTCAATTGAGATAGAACCGAAACACCTATGGTTGATTTCGGCTGATAATAAACATGTCACTCTGCGCTTTTTCAGTGAATGTGCATTCTAACCCCAAAAACACCAATTTGAAATAAGCCCAATCAGGACTTTATCATCATCTTTTTATATACGTGGAACCCAAAACACCTTTTTGCTTTGGTTGGGGGTGATTTTGGTGCACACCCAAAAAACACCATGCGAATTGTAATAAGCCCAAAGAAAGCTTATTTGTCTTCTTTCTACGCATATGGAAGCAAAAAGACGGTGTTGTGTTATTTTGGTTTCATTACACACACTTTGCGATTTCTGGGTCAATGTGCATTAACACCAAAGAAAACGACTTGAAATAAGTGAAATCCAATATCAATCAATCAATCTCTTTATTCGACCGATAGTCAGTATTAAAACATTACACAATAATTATAAACTATAACATCATAGAAGATACATAAGTAAGGTAGGGCCACAGAAATAGACCTCTCACAGATAACCCACATCAAAGCATTCAGTTATACGTTTCCGACACTTGAGTGCCAGGAAAAGAAATTTAGCCACTGACAAGGTTGTTTTCCCAGAAGACTGATTTAGCAGATATGCTGTCTGCTTTCCTCTTTGTCGGGAACTGAGCTGGGGTAAGTATGGTGTTATAAGATACTGTCTTAAATCGTTGTAGAAGGGACAGCTCAATAAAATGTGCTCTGTGGAGTCTACCTCACCCAATGCACAGTGGCATAATCTCTGGTCATATGGAACTCCTCCATATCTTCCCTTCAGGACCGCCGAGTCAAGAACATTCAGCCTAGCCGCAGTAAATAGTCTGCTGTATTCCACGTAGTGGATATCCGCCAGGTAGCGAGCTGGAGCAGCCCGATACAACTGCTCCCCCAGAAACAACCCAGGTTTCACACGGGCTATGTCCTCCTGTCTGGCAATATCCCTTAATCTTTGCGCGATCACCACCTTTGCGTGACTATACGTCATGGACTCTATATAAAGGGAGGACAACCCACACTTCTGCACTTCCTCCACTATCTCCCCTTCCCATGGAGATTTAAAGTTATCCCTCAGAATCAAGGGGGCCAAACCCACCGGTCTGAAACAGAGCTTGAGCCATAGCCATAGCTTCGCTTTCAGGGCCACATACCTAAAGGCTTGGCAACCGGTTTCCAATCTCATGATCGCGCCTGCCACGGAGGGGGGGATCCTGAGTATGGCCCTGAGGAATTGGGTTTGGATAGATTCCAATTTTTCAAAATCCCTACGTGAGCCCAAGGCAATGCCCACCAGCAGGAGAGGGAGGACTTTCATTTTAAAGAGACGTAAGGCAACATTGACAGTTTGTGCCTGTTTCTTGGAGTACAGGGTTCTAATCACCAGGGTTGCTTTGGATGCGTTCGAGGCTATGTATTCTCTGTGCGCCAGGAAGGACCTATTTGATCTTACAACCTGACCCAGGTACTTGAAGCAACTGACCTGCTCTAAAGGAATACCATTAATTGACCATAAATTAGGTTTCGGTCGAGCAGCAAAGACCATTATTTTGGTCTTGGCATAATTTAATTGGAGCTCGTGTTGGGTCTCATATTCATGAAGAGCTCGAAGCATCCTCCTTAATCCGATGGGGGAGGTAGCTAATAGGGCGGCATCGTCCGCATACAGTAGGACATTTAAGGCTCGTCCTGCCAGTTTTGGTGGATGGAAATCAGCATTTGCCATATGTGCCACTAGCGAATTAATATAGAAGTTAAACAGAGCAGGGGCAAGCAAACAGCCCTGTCTTACCCCCCTAGTGGTGGCAACCGGATTGGAGACTAGCCCCTTACTATCTATCCTAATCCTCAAGAGGGTATTTGTATGCAAATTAATAATCAGCAAGAGAAGGCGACGGTCGATAGATGTCGCTGCCAATTTTGTCCATAGCTGGTTCCTGGGAATTAGATCAAAGGCCTGCTTAAAGTCTATAAAGGCGACGTGGAGGGCTTTTAGGCCATTGCCAGTGTACTTGGTGGCCAAGTGATTTAGGATTAAGATTTGGTCTGTTGTTGATCTTCCGGGGCGGAAACCCACCTGCTCCTCTGCGATGATATTGTTGCTTTCCATCCAGGTCGTTAATTTGTTAAGTAGAAATCTTGAATAGATCTTCCCAATAACATTTAGCAGGCTAATTGGTCTAAAATTGGCCGGGTCTGTGTGCGGCCCTTTCTTGTGAATTAACACAATCAGTGCAGAGTTCCAGCTTGGAGGAAATTGTGCTGTTTTGTTTATATAAGTAAAAAGAGCTGCTAGGGGTGGACACCACCAATCCTTATTGGCTTTAATAACATCTATGGAAATAAGATCGTCTCCGGGTGCCTTGCCCGCCTCAAATTGGCCTATAAGTGTTTCCACTTCAGAGCAGGTAACAGGATCCCACTCTGGCAAGGGGGCCAAATCTAACCTTACTCCGCTGGCTGCGTGAGCTGCATATAAAACGGAGAAGAAGCTTTCCCAGGTGTCAGCTGAAATTTGGGGTTCTATCCTTGACAACGGTCTACCCAGGTATCTGGAAATTTGATGCCAAAAGGAGGAGGGATTTCTATTTTCTGCAGCTTTTAGAAGGTTCTTCCAATCATTTCTTTCTGCCGCAAGCTTCTTTGCCTTTAATAGTGCTTTATACCTTCTCTTGAGGTTCATAAGGTGACTGCTAGGTGCGGAGTCATTTGATGCCCTATATGCCAAGAATTCATTATATAGGTTGTTCTTGAAGTGCCTACATTCCTCGTCAAACCACTTTTTATGAGAGAAATGGTTACTATTCATTACCGGGGTCTTAGCCAACGAAGGTTTTAGCAGTTCTACTAAATTGTCATATATTGGCAGTGGCTCAACTGCCTGGATAAGGGAGTCCCTTGTCTCTTGCAGTTGGTCAGACCAAAGGAGTTCATTTATCCGTTGAGCCATATTGTCGGTCCATTTTAAGGCCGTGGGCCTCATCTGAAGCTGGTTATTTGTAATAGGCACACAGGAATAGGTAGCCAATTCAGAGAAAGTTCTAATGGAAAATGGTCACTTTCCAGCCTCGTTACCACCCTAAAGTTGGAAATTTTGGGAATTAGGTCTACTGATGTCCAAATAAAGTCTATGGTAGAGGCTCGGGAGCCTGACCAGAAAGTAAATTCGGCAGGGTAATCAGAACTGAGAGCTCCGTTTAAAAGGTGAAAATTAAGAGCCATCAAGGTTTGTCTACATTTAAAACCTGCATATGTAGCAACACTGTCTTTAAAATTCCTGGGTAAAAGGTCTGAGGTTAAAATGGGTAGTGAGGGATATTTATTATACTTAGCAAATAATGATTTATCAGAGTGAGACAATCGGCCATTGAAATCTCCTGCAACTAGGAAGGTGGCTTCAGGATATTTCTCTAGGAGAGTTTCAAGAGTCTGTTGAATTTCCCTCCATCTTTGGTCCACCAGGTTTTTCTTATAGATTGGGTGCAAATAAACATTAATCACCACAAACACTTCCTCCGCTGTTTGTAGCTTTACACCCAGCATGGATGACGACTGGATGTCGATTTGTTCCACCTGCAGGTTTAAGGCCAAAGAAACTAGGGTAGCCAACCCACCTTGTGGTCTGCCAGATGATAGTAAATTCTGTTGTGCATTCAGGTAGAAGCCCTTATACCCTGATAGGGAGAAGCCCTCACAAGCCCAGGTCTCTTGCAGCAAAAGAATATGGCTGCCTTTTATGTAGGCGACAAAGGATGGATCCATCAGCTTAGGTTTAATGCCAGCTACATTCCAGGATAAGAAAGTTAGTAATCTCCTGGTCACCCCTTCAAGTCATGCTGGGCCTTGCGGAACCAGCACGGCAGAATCCACCTGGGAATGCATGCGGCGAGGGGGGGCAATAGGCTGGAAGAAGGAAGTAATTGTAGCTTGCTTACCAGGCAATTTCCGAGCACCACTTACCGCAGCAGCAGCCATGGTTTGAGGCTTAATTATTGGTAGCTGCAGGGATGGATTCTGGTGCACAGGAGTATCACTTAACGACAGGTCCATAGACTCTACATTTAAAGTATGCTCTAAGATTGAGGGGGGTGGGCCTTTTGGATCTGCGGATGCTGTAGGGAACATGCAGTGTAAGGCAGGTGGAAGGCATCCTTTTCGGTTTGCCTCCAAAAGAGCATCCAGTCTTGCCACAGCTTCCGAGTTTGACCAGAGGGTTGTCGAATCTTCCACTGTATCCTGCCCGGGCTTGACATCCCGAGGCCGTGCACAGCCAGGTTGCAGATCAAAGGTCGTTAAAGCAGGTACCACTTGGGCTTGTGTAGACTGATCTACAATTGGTGAGGAATTCATCTTATTTACATGAGCATGATCTTCTGAGTTACGGAGACAGAGTAGCAACTCGTCCAATCTGTCTGTTATCTCTGTCCGCTCCAGTTTTGGCAATTGGGAGAAGGATAGAAGTAACTCACGCTCCGTAGAATTCTCCAGATGTATAGCCTTTGTCAGTGGAGGCAGGGGGGCGTCAATCCAGCTGATTAGATCTGCGGCCAGGGGAGTTGGGGTCGTGGCAATTGGCGGACCCTCAGACTTATCTGCTTTCTTTTTGAACAAGCAGTTTGGTAAGAGGGGGCAGATCTTGGTATTGGTAAAGACTCTTGTAGCAAGGATTCCATAGTTAATTAGAAGGCTTCTTGAGGACATAATAAGTGCAGGGAGCTTTTTGGTTTTAAAGGAGAGCAGCACTCTCTGCCTCTGAGGTCTGCTGCTAATATGATCAATATGCCTCAGGTCAATAGAGCTAGGGATTACCCTCAGAAGCTCCGCTAGGTGTCTCCTTATATCACTCTTATAATGCCAGTTTATTACCTTGCCTCTAAAGGGGCAAACCGTTAGGCAGATTTTGGTAGCTTGCAGCAGCAGTTTGTGAGGAGGTGCAGACTGTTGTTCCTTCTTATTTTGCTCACCTTGCTCACTTTTCTGATTGCCAGCAGCTTGAGGAATTATACAGGAGGTATGAGGTAAAACGGGTGCTCTGGGCATTTGTAAGGGCTTCATCTCAGGTGGTACATCAGGGGAACTGTCTTTACCTGTTAGGGATACAAGCGAGATAATCTTCTCCAAGGATCCTCGGATGTCTTTTATGTATTTAAAGATGTAGTCCACTGTTCTAGCAACCAGGTCTAAAGTAGTTGAGTGTTCAAATAGTATCTCATCAATGCAGCTTTCACGGGCTCTAGTGCAAACATTCGAGTGGATGCCAGTATTATTATTGCTTGAAGGTTTAGTAGGCAGGTTATCAAAAGGTTCTTTCACACTGGTTTCTTCGTCATTCTTTTTTTTTTTTATTAAATTTTTTTATTATTTTTTATCATTAATACACATATAATACACATATACAAGCATACAAACATACATTTCATACAATCTTTAAAAATATTCAAACATACTTACACTCAATCCCACAAATAGTTCCTTTCCCCATCACCATCCACCGACCCTTCACCCCACCTTTGTGTTGACTTCCAATCTACTCAATTACAATATCTTTCCACTTCTATTACTTTCTTTCACACACCTTTACCCTAATTTCATACTTCTTTTTCTATTACACGTTGTTTCCCATCTTATTTGATATTTCAGTATTTGAAACGGAACTTGTTTATTTTAATAGGAGTTCTGATTTTTCGATATGATTTTGCAAGTATCTTTTAAACACCTTCCAGTCCCTATCTATCTTTTCTTTTGAAATCCTTCCAATTTCTTCCATTGTTTTGGATATATTGTAATACTCCAATAATTTGGCAAGCCACTCTGTTTTTGTCGGTATTATACCACTTTTCCAGTTTTTCGCAATCAATAGCCTTGCTGCTACTGTTGCGTATAAATATAAGGTCTTATCTTCTTCCTTTAGGCTTCCTGGTACAATTCCCAATAAAAAAACCTTCTGGTGTTTTCCTAAATGAGTATCTAAACATTTTTTTCATTTCATTATATATTATTTCCCAAAATTGTTTGATGTTTAAACAATTCCACCATATATGTATCATAGTACCTTTTCCCGTGTTGCATCGCCAGCAGATATCGCTACAATTTTTATTCATTTTTGCTATTCTTTCAGGTGTTAAATACCATCTATGTTGCATTTTAAGGTAATTTTCTTTCAATATATAACACATGGTGAATTTCATATCTTCTTTCCACAATTTTTCCCATTGTTCAAACATAATATTTTTCCCAATGTCTTGCGCCCATTTAATCATTGATGCTTTAACCAGTTCATCCTTTGTTTCCCACTCTAAAATCAGATTATACAATTTAGATATATTTTTTGATTTTTCTTGTATTAAATATTTATCAAATTTTGATATTTCTTTTTCAAATCCTAACTTTTTGTCTTTTGCTAATCTATACTTAATTTGAATATATTGAAACCAATCACTAATATGAGCTTTAATTTCTGTGTAGTCCTTTAATTCCAATTCCCCGTTTTCTTCCTTTAATACAGTTTTATAGGTAGCCCAATTTTCTTTCATATTTAATTTTTTCACTGCGACAATTTCTGCTGGCGATGCCCACCAGGGAGTTTTCGGTTCTAAAAGTCTTTTATATTTCTCCCATATTTTATATATAGATTTTCTGATTATATGCCCTAGGAAGCCTTTATGTACTCTCACTTTTTCATCTATTAAATAGGCATGCCATCCAAATCTCGTCTCTACTCCTTCTAAATCCAATACATCCGAGTCATCTAATTTGATCCATTCCTTTAGCCAGGTCAGACCCACCGCATCATGATATAACTCCATATCTGGGAGACCAAATCCTCCTCTCTCCTTCTTATCTATCATTATTTTGTGTTTTATTCTTGGTTTTTTTCCTGACCATATGAATTTAGCCAAATCTCTTTTCCAGTTATTAAAACATTTATCTCCTCCTAGTATTGGGATACTTTGAAATAAAAACATCATCCTTGGTAATATGTTCATCTTTATTACCGATATTTTCCCTAGTAAGGAAAGATTTAATTTTCCCCATACTTGCAAGTCATTTTTTATTTCATTCCATGTTTTCTCATAGTTCTCATTACTTAAGTCTATAGTATTTGTTGTTAAATTTATTCCAAGATATCTTATTTTCTTTTTAATTTCCAATCCTGTAATTTCTTGTAATTTCACTTTATCTTTTTCTTCCATATTTTTCACTAGTATTTTGGTTTTCCCATAGTTTAATTTGAATCCTGCTAATCTGCCATATTCGTTTATGCATTCCAATATTCTAGGTGTACATTGTAGGGGATTTTCTGTTGTGATCATAACATCGTCTGCAAAGGCTCTTAACTTATATCTTTTTTCACCAACTGCTATTCCTCTTATTTGGTTGTCCTGCCTTATTTTCTTTAATAGAACCTCTAATACTATTATAAATAACATTGGGGATAGGGGGCATCCTTGTCTTGTACCTTTAAAGATGTTGATTTCTTCTCCAAACTCTCCATTAATAATAATTTTGGCTTTCTGTTGGTTATATATTGCATTTATACCTTTTTGGAATTTTTCACCTAGACACAATTCTTTTAATAGTTTTTTCATAAATTCCCATGAGATTTTGTCGAAAGCCTTCTCCGCATCGACTGAAATCAGGGCTGCTTGTTTGTCTCTTCTTACTTGTAGATATTCCATTATGTCTATTATATTTCTGATATTATCCTTTATTTGTCTACCTTCCACAAATCCAGCCTGATTTTTATGTACTATTTTTCCTATAATTTTTTTCAACCTATTAGCCAATAATCCTGCGTAAATTTTATAATCGGAATTTAACAATGAAATGGGTCTATAATTTGAGACCAATTCCAAATCCGTACCTTGTTTTGGCAGGAGCGTTATATACCCTTGAGTCCAAGAGTCTGGAACATTCCAATATCAACCATAGAAATTAAGGAATCAATTCAAAAATTAAAAATAGGGAAATCCCCAGGCCCAGATGGCATACCAGCAGAATACTACAAAGAAATGTTAAATGAATTAATTGACCCACTAAAAGAAGTAATAGAGGAAGCAGTAGAGAAGGGGTTTCTTCGTCATTCATCTCTGCTAGCAGCGTGAAAGAGTTTGAAACCGGGATATTAAAAATATCCTTTGTACCTTCAGATTCGCTAATTTTTGTTTGTTTAGCAAGAGGCAGGCATCTCAGTTCCTCTGTGTCGTCTATATCTCTGGAATCTCTGGTACGTTTCCCAGTTCCTCTCCCACAAGCAGGGCTGTATAGTTGCTTAGTCATTTCTCTCTTCATGCAACCGCCCCAGTTTCAAGGTTAATGGTTGTCTCCCCGATAGAAAAAGGCGTCCTCCTACTTACTAATTTAAAACTAAGACTAAAAACTAAAAACTAAAGTTAAAAGTTAAAAGGTTGCTATGCTCATTAAAACAATGTTAAAAGATAAATCAGGGAGCTCACACTCACGCTGACTAAGTGCCGTTTGCCATCTTCAACCTCTATTTATTCAGATAGAACCATATCGTACGCATATGGAAGTGAAAAGACGGTGTTGCGTTATTTTCGTTTCATTACACACATTTTGCAATTTCTGGGTCAAAGTGCATTAACACCAAAGAACAAGACTTGAAATAAGCGAAATCCAATATTCTTCTTTCTATGTAGCTGGAACACAAAACAACCAGTTTGGCTTTGTTTAGGCTTATTACACTTCGCTTTGCTAGGGCTTGGGTTAGGTTTAGGGTTAGGGTTAGGGTTTCGGTTAGGCATAGGGTTAGGGTTAGGGTTAGGGTTAGGGTTGGGGTTGGGGTTGGGGTTGGGGTTGGGGTTGGGGTTAGAGTTAGGGTTAGGGTTAGGGTTAGGGTTAGGGTTAGGGTTAGGGTTAGGGTTAGGGTTAGGGTTAGGCTGAGGGTTGGGGTTAAGGTTAAGGTTAGGGTTAGGGTTAAGGTTAAGGTTAGGGTTAGGGTTAGGGTTAGGGTTTGGGTTAGGGTTTGGGTTTGGGTTTGGGTTTGGGTTAGGGTTAGGTTAGGGTTAGGGTTAGGGTTAGGGTTAGGGTTAGAGTTAGGGTTAGGGTTAGGGTTAGGGTTAGGGTTAGGGTTAGGGTTAGGGTTAAGGTTAAGGTTAAGGTTAAGGTTAAGGTTAAGGTTAAGGTTAAGGTTAAGGTTAGAGTTAGGGTTAGGGTTAGGGTTAGGGTTAGGGTTAGGGTTAGGGTTAGGGTTAGGGTTTATGACCACGAAAGAACAATCCAAGTTTATTCGTCCTCCTTCTATTGACATAGAACCGAAACAACTATGTTTGATCTCGGCTGATAACAATCATGTCACTCTGTGATTTTTGAGTGAATGTGCATTCTAACCGCAAAAGCACCAATTTGAAATAAACCCAATCAGGGCTTTATCATCTTTTTCTGTAGAATCAAAGAATCATAGAATCATAGAGTTGGAAGAGACCACAAGGGCCATCCAGTCCAACCCCATGCCAAGCAGGAAACACCATCAGAGCACTCCTGACATATGGTTGTCAAGCCTCTGCTTAAAGACCTCCAAAGAAGGAGACTCCACCACAATCCTTGGCAGCAAATTCCACTGTCGAACAGCTCTTACTGTCAGGAAGTTCTTCCTAATGTTTAGGTGGAATCTTCTTTCTTGTAGTTTGGATCCATTGCTCCGTGTCCGCTTCTCTGGAGCAGCAGAAAACAACCTTTCTCCCTCCTCTATGTGACATCCTATTATATATTTGAACATGGCTATCATATCACCCCTTAACCTCCTCTTCTCCAGGCTAAACATGCCCAGCTCCCTTAGCTGTTCCTCATAAGGCATCGTTTCCAGGCCTTTGACCATTTTGGTTGCCCTCCTCTGGACACGTTCCAGTTTGTCAGTGTCCTTCTTGAACTGTGGTGCCCAGAACTGGACACAGTACTCCATGTGAGGTCTGACCAGAGCAGAATACAGTGGCACTATTACTTCCCTTGATCTAGATGCTATACTCCTATTGATGCAGCCCAGAATTGCATTGACTTTTTTAGCTGCCGCGTCACACTGTTGGCTCATGTCAAGTTTGTGGTCAACCAAGACTCCTAGATCCTTTTCACATGTACTGCTCTCAAGCCAGGTGTCACCCATCTTGTATTTGTGCCTCTCATTTTTTTTGCCCAAGTGCAATACTTTACATTTCTCCCTGTTAAAGTTCATCTTGTTTGTTTTGGCCCAGTTCTCTAATCTGTCAAGGTCGTTTTGAAGTGTGACCCTGTCCTCTGGGGTGTTAGCCACCCCTCCCAGTTTGGTGTCATCTGCAAATTTGATCAGGATGCCCTTGAGTCCATCATCCAAGTCGTTGATAAAGATGTTGAATAAGACCGGTCCCAAGACAGAACCCTGTGGCACCCCACTAGTCACTCTTCTCCAGGATGAAGAGGAACCATTGATGAGCACTCTTTGGGTTCGGTCAGTCAGCCAGTTACAAATCCACTGAGTGGTAGCACAGTCAAGACCGCATTTTACCAGCTTCTTTACAAGAATATCATGGGGCACCTTGTCAAATGCCTTGCTGAAATCAAGGTAGGCTACATCCACTGCGTTCCCTTCATCTACCAGGCTTGTAATTCTGTCAAAAAAGGAGATCAGGTTAGTCTGACATGACTTATTTTTCAGAAATCCATGCTGACTATTGGGGATCACAGCATTCCTTCCTAGGTGCTCACAGACTGTTTGCTTAATGATCTGCTCCAGAATCTTCCCTGGTATTGATGTCAGACTGACTGGGCGGTAATTATTTGGGTCCTCTCTTTTCCCCTTTTTGAAAATAGGGACAACATTTGCCCTCCTCCAGTCTGCCGGGACTTCACCTGTTCTCCAGGAATTCTCAAAGATGACTGCCAGTGTTTCTGAGATCACATCTGCCAGTTCTTTTAATAATCTTGGATGCAGTTCATCTGGCCCTGGAGACTTGAATATATCTAAGCTAGCCAAATATTCTTGTACTATCTCCTTAGTTATTCTGGGCTGTGTTTCCTTTGCTGAATCATTTGCTCCAAATTCTTCAGGTCGGGCATTGTTTTCTTTATCGGAGAAGACTGAGGCAAAGAAGGCATTGAGGAGTTCAGCCCTTTCTGTGTCCCCTGTTTGCATTTCACCATCTTCTCCTCTGAGTGACCCCACTGTTTCTTTGTTCTTCCTTTTGCTACGAACATACCCATAAAAGCCTTTTTTGTTGCTTTTAACCTCTCTAGCCAGCTTGAGTTCATTCTGTGCTTTAGCTTTTCTGACTTTGTGTCTACACGTGCTGGCTATTTGTTTGAATTCCTCTTTGGTGGTTTCCCCCCTTTTCCATTTTTTGTACACATCCTTTTTTAATCTTAACTCAGTTAAAAGTTCTTTAGATAGCCACCCTGGCTTCTTTAGGCACCTTCCATGTTTCCGTCTCATTGGTATTGCCTGACGTTGTGCTTTTACTATCTCCCTCTTAACAAACTCCCAGCCATCATGAACTCCCTTTCCTTTTAGTATTGCTGTCCATGGGATCTCACCCAGCACTTCCCTAAGTTTTATGAAGTCGGCTTTCTTAAAGTCAAGAAATTGAGTCCTAGTATGCTTGGCTGCTCCTTTCCGCTGTATAGTAAACTTCAGAAGAGCATGCTCACTCGCGCCTAATGATCCTTCCACATCTACCCCACTAACCAGGTCATCAACATTGGTTAGGACCAGATCTAAAATGGCTGTTCCTCTTGTTTCTTCTCCCACTTTCTGGACAATGAAGTTGTCTGCAAGGCCAGTGAGGAATCTGTTGACCTTATGCTCTTGGCTGAGTTTGACATCCAACAAATATCCGGGTAATTGAAGTCCCCCATTACTACTATCTCCCTTCCTTTTGCATGCTTGGCCATCTGTTCCAGGAAGGCATCATCTATGTCCTCCGTTTGGCTTGGGGATCTATAGTAAACTCCCACAATGAGATCTCTGTTATTCTTCTCTCCCTTAATTTTGACCCAAATGCTCTCACTTTGGCTTTGAGGTTCTAAATCTTGGATCTCTTCACAGGTATACACATCCCTGACATATAACGCCACTCCTCCTCCTTTCTTGTCTAGTCTGTTTCTCTGAAATAGTTTGTATCCCCCCATTATTACATTCCAATCGTGGGACTTATCCCACCAGGTTTCAGTGATGCCTATTATGTCATATTTAGTTTGCTGTACCAAGAGCTCAAGCTCATCTTGTTTATTTCCCATGCTTTGCGCATTAGTGTACAGACATTGAAGTCCATTAATCATTCCCCCGTGTCTCTTATTTAAGGATTTTTTCCTCCCACCACTAGGTCTGCGTGCTGTTTGCTCCATTTGGTCTATGACATTTGGATGATCATCTTCATCAATTGATAGACTCCTACCTTCAGGAGCACTGTCTCCCTCCCCCACATTAGTCAGTTTAAAGCCCTCCTGATGAGGTTTCTGAGATTTTTGGCAAAAACATTTCTCCCAACCGTTGTGAGGTGCAGCCCATCGCTTGCCAGAAGTCCATCTTCAAGAAACTGCAGTCTGTGATCTAAGAATCCCAACCGTTCCTGTTTACACCATTTACGAAGCCAGCTGTTCACTTCCACTAGTTTTCCCTCTCTCCCTGGGCCACATCTTTCAACTGGGAGGACAGATGAGATGACAATTTGTGCATTTAGTTGCTTCAATTTCCTGCCGAGAGCCTCGTAGTCTCTTTTGATCTTCTGGAGGCTATTGCTTGCAGTGTCATTGGTTCCCACATGAACCAAGAGGAAGGGGTATTTGTCAGTGGGTTTTATGATTCCTTGCAGTCGTTCAGTTACATCTTGGATCTTAGCCCCGGGGAGACAGCACAGTTCCCGTGACATCTTGTCAGGCCCACAGATCACTGCTTCTGTTCCCCTCAGTAGGGAATCCCCTATCACCACTACACGCCTCCTCTTGGGTTTGGTCGGGGTTCTTCCGTGAGCTGTCCGTTCCAAGGTCGCCTGCACATTCCCTGAGGACTGACTTTGCTGCTCGTCTTCATATACCTGATCGACTGTAATGAGGGAGAGATCCTCAAATGGAGTCTGCTCTTCGTCTTCCATGCTAGGGGAGAGGACCTCAAAGCGATTGTGTATTTCTAAACAATCAGAGCGAACCCTGGGCCTCCTACTTCTTTGAGTCACGTTTCTCCATATATCTGGCTCCTGTGTTGGTGAACTAGCATCCTTCTCAGGGGAGTCCCCTGTCTCCTCCTTGGTGGAGACGGTGTGCTCTGTTGCTTCCAAGAAGAGCTCCAGCTCTCTAATTCTTTGGAGCGTAGCTACACGTTCCTCCAGTTGCTGGACTTTGTCTTTTAAGAGGGCAATCAACATGCAATTGCTGCAGGTAAAGCTGCCTGCAACCTTTGGCAAGATGGCAAACATTGTGCAGGAACTGCAGGCGACTGCAGCTGTTCCCTCCCCCTCCATTCTGAGAACGTGTCGTTGGGGGTGGCTACAGCGGTCCTCCATCATAAAAAGCGTGAACACAGGACAAATAACTCCCCCCACAAGAAAAAAAACAACCTAGGTCTCCCCCAACAAACGTTTGAGACTAGCTCCCCTAAATCTAAAAGCTAATCAGCCACAAAGAAACACACACACACAC
Source organism: Podarcis bocagei (assembly GCF_964188305.1). Lineage (NCBI taxonomy): Eukaryota > Metazoa > Chordata > Lepidosauria > Squamata > Lacertidae > Podarcis > Podarcis bocagei. The sequence goes on from NC_138131.1 coordinate 6,932,816, forward strand.
ACACAAGAAAACCTTTTTTGCTCCTTCTTCAACTGCTGCCCTGCTAGGTCTGATAAGCTTCTCCCACAGCTAATCCCCTGCCTCAACAGAAACCCTGCCCCCTCTGACCTTTGCACAGGGAGAACAGCTAATCAGCCACAAAGAAACACACAAGAAAACCTTTTTTGCTCCTTCTTCAACTGCTGCCCTGCTAGGTCTGATAAGCTCCTCCCACAGCTAATCCCCTGCCTCAACAGAAACCCTGCCCCCTCTGACCTTTGCACAGGGAGAACAGCTAATCAGCCACAAAGAAACACACACATACAAGAAAACCCTTTTTGCTCCTTCTTCAACTGCTGAGATTCAGACGGAGCTTCAGTGGTCTAGAGTTTCAGACGTAGAGCTGTGCGCTGCGGTTGTGAAAGCAAAACTGAACTTCAATAAAGACTTTTGTATATAACAATGAACCGGCGTTGGTCCTTTGTGAGCTAGGACCTCGGGCAGCTCTGACACTTACGGTTAGGGTTAGGGTTAGGGTTAGGGTTAGGGTTAGGGTTAGGGCTAGGGTTAGGGTTAGGGTTAGGGTTAGGGTTAGGGGTTAGGGGTTAGGGGTTAGGGGTTAGGGTTAGGGGTTAGGGTTAGGGTTAGGGTTAGGGTTAGGGTTAGGGTTAGGGTTAGGGTTAGGGTTAGGGTTAGGGTTAGGGTTAGGGTGAATGACCACGAAAGAACAATCCAAGTTTATTCGTCCTCCTTCTATTGACATAGAACCGAAACACTTATGCTTGATTTGGGCTGATAACAAAAATGTCACTCTGCTATTTTTGAGTGAACGTGCTTTCTAATCCCCAAAACACCAATTTGAAATAAAACCAATCAGAGCTTTACCATCTTTTTTTTATGTAGATGGCACCCAAAACACCCTTTGGCTTAGGTCGGTGGTGATTCCGGTGCACACCCAAAAAACACCATGCGAATTGTAATAAGCCCAATCAAAGCTTATTCGTCTTCTTTCAACGTATATGGAAACAAAAAGATGGTTGTCAGAGCTGCCCGAGGTCCCAGCTCACAAAGGACCAACGTCAGTTCGTTGTTATATACAAAAGTCTTTATTGAAGTTCAGTTTCACCTTCACAACCGTAGCGCGCAGCTCTACGTCTGAAACTCTAGACCGTCGAAGCTCCGTCTGAATCTCCTCCCCCCAGACACCAGGTTAAGACTCTAGCCTTGCTCCACCTCGTCCTTTGCTCTTTCCTCCTCTGGCTCCGCCTGTCAGCTGGGGTCTCGCCCTTCCTAGACTCATCTGACGCTGAGTCCCCTGAGTCTTCCCCTGTCTCTGGCGGGCTTTAGGACCTGCCTCCCAATCCGGGTTTTCTGCTGTCCCCCGCGCCTGTACATTCGAACTTGGCGCTCGTGCCCAGCCGGCAACCTTCCTCCTGACCGTTACACTGCTCCTGTCACTGCTTCCCCCTTCTGGGAGGCTAGCTGGACCTGACCTCCCCTCCGTTCCCCCACTCTCCGATAGAGGCGTGGTCAGCCCTGACTCATCTTCTCTCCCTGCTGGAGGAGACGCTGGTCCTGACACCTGAGACTCTTCCCCCCCACTACGCTCTGGTTGGGAAGCTGGTCCTGATCTCCCGCTGCTGCTTTGGGAGTCCCCGCTGGCCCCTTGTTTCTGGTGTGTTCCCCCTGGGACCCCCCTTGCCCTGACCATCGGCGCCTCCTTCTGGGAATCTTCTGATTCGCTGGAGAAGCTCATGAAATCTCTCGGGTCGCTGTCATACTCCCCTACGCTGCCCTCAGATTCTTCCCCTTCGCTCTCCATTTCCTCTCTCCCCTGTACCTCTGTTCCTGAGCCCCTGACAACAGTGTTGTGTTATTTTGGTTTCATTACACACACTTTGCGATTTCTGGGTCAATGTGCATTAACACCAAAGAAAACGATTTGAAATAAGTGAAAACCAAGATTTTTCTTTCTATGTAGCTGTAACACAAAACAACCTGTTTGGCTTTGTTTAGGCTTATTAAACTTTGGTTAGGGTTAGGTTTAGGGTTGGGGTTGGGGTTAGGGTTCGGGTTAGGGTTAGCGTTAGGGTTAGCGTTAGGGTTAGGGTTAGGGTTAGGGTTAGGGTTAGGGTTAGGGTTAGGGTTAGCGTTAGGGTTAGGGTTAGGATCAGGGTGAATGACCACCGAAAGAACAATCCAAGCTTATTTGTCCTCCTTCTATTGAAATGGAAACAAAACACCTATGCTTGATTTGGGCTGATAACAAAAATGTCACTCTGCGATTTTTGAGTGAACGTGCTTTCTAACCCCCAAAACACCAATTTGAAATATGCTTGGCAGGGGGTTGGACTCGATGGACCTTGTGGTCTCTTCCAACTCTATGATTCTATGAAATAAACCCAATCAGAGCTTTATCATCTTTTTTTTATGTAGATGGCACCCAAAACACCCTTTTGCTTAGGTCGGGGGTGATTCCGGTGCACACCCACAAAACACCATGCGAATTGAAATAAGACCAAGCAAAGCTTATTCGTCTTCTTTCTACGCATATGTAAGCGTTATTTTAGTCTCATTACACACTTTGCGATTTCTGGGTCAATGCACATTAACACCGAAGAAAACGACTTGAAATAAGGGAAAACCAAGATTCTTCTTTCTATGTAGCTGTAACACAAAACAACCTGTTTGGCTTTGTTTAGGCTTATTACACTTTGCTTTGCTGTGATTAGGGTTAAGGTTAGGGTTAGGGTGACAGTTGGGGTTAGGGTTAGGGTTAGGGTTAGGGTTAGGGTTAGGGTTAGGGTTGGGGTTAGGGTTAGGGTTAGGGTTAGGGTTAGGGTTAGGGTTAGGGTTAGGGTTAGGGTTAGGGTTAGGGTTAGGGTTTGTGTTTGGGTTAGGGTTAGGGTTAGGGTGAATGACCACCGAAAGAACAATCCAAGTTGCTGTGCTTAGGGTTAAGGTTAGGGTTAGGGTGACAGTTAGGGTTAGCGTTGGGGTTAGGGTTAAGGTTAGGGTTAGGGTTAGGGTTAGGGTTAGGATTAGGATTAGGGTTAGGGTTAGGGTTAGGGTTAGGGTTAGGGTTAGGATTAGGATTAGGGTTAGGGTTAGGGTTAGCGTTAGCGTTAGGGTAGGTTTAGGGTTAGGGTTAGCGTTTGGGTTAGGGTTAGCGTTAGGTTTTGGGTTCGGGTTCGGGTTCGCCTTAGGGTTAGGGTTAGGGTTTAGGTTAGGATTAGGGTTAGGGTTAGGGTTCTTGTGATTGACCACTGAAAGAACAATAGAAATTTTTTCAACCTCTATTTATTCAGATAGAACCATATCCTACGCATATGGAAGTGAAAAGACGGTGTTGCGTTATTTTCGTTTCATTACACACATTTTGCAATTTCTGGGTCAAAGTGCATTAACACCAAAGAACAAGACTTGAAATAAGCGAAATCCAAGATTCTTCTTTCTATGTAGCTCGAACACAAAACAACCTGTTTGGCTTTGTTTAGGCTTATTACACTTCGCTTTGCTATGGTTAGGGTTAGGGTTAGGGTTAGGATTAGGATTAGGATTAGGATTAAGATTAAGATTAAGATTAGGATTAGGATTAGGATTAGGATTAGGATTAGGATTAGGGTTAGGGATAGGGTTAGCGTTAGGGTAGGGTTAGCGTTTGGGTTAGGGTTAGGATAAGCGTTAGGATTAGGGTTAGGGTTAGGGTTAGGGTTAGGGTTAGGGTTAGGGTTAGGGTTAGGGTTAGGGTTAGGGTTAGGGTTAGGGTTAGGGTTAGGGTGAATGACAACCAAAAGAACAATCCAAGTTTATTTGTCCTCTTTCTATTGAGATCTAACCAAAACACCTATGCTTGATTTCGGCTGATAATAAACATGTCACTCTGCGATTTTTCAGTGAATGTGCATTCTAACCCCAAAAACACCAATTTGAAATAAGCCCAATCAGAGCTTTATCATCTTCTTTTTATGTAGATAGAACCTGTCAGAGCTGCTTCAAGATCCTAGCTCACAGAGGATCACGCTAGCCAGCGGTCATTAAGTAAAAGTCTTTATTGAATTACAGTTTCCATTCTCACGCTGCCGTCTGCAACTCTACGTCTACTAGCTAGATCGGCGAGGCTCCGTCTGAGTCTCCGCCCCGTGCGCACCAACTTAATATCCTAGCCTTGCTCCACCTTTTCCTCCTGACTGTCCTCCTCTGGGTCCCTCTACCCCCCGGGGCTTCTTCCTTCCGGGATTCTTCTGACGCTGACCCGGACCCTTCTGCCTCCTTGCGCCGGGCTTTAGGACCCGGTTCCCTTTCGGGGCTGCTCACTGCGCCACCTTCCTCTGCATTTGAACTTGGCGCGCGCGCCCAACCTTCCACTTTCCTCTTAACCGTTTCTTCGCTCCCCGATGGAGGTGTGGCCACTCCTGACTCCTGCCCTCCCTCCTGTGGTGAGCTGCCAGCGCTTCCCCCCTGGCTCCTTTCCTCTTCCCTGCTTCCTGGCGGTGACGCTGGTCCCGATTTCCAGCTGCTCCCCCCTGAGTCTCCTCTGGCTCTATCTTCCTGGGGTGCCTCCCTAGACTCCCCCCTTGCCCTGGCCACTGGTGCTCCTTTCTGTGAATCCTCTGATTCACTGGAAAGACTGGGAGATCTCGGGTCGTCGTCATCACTCATCCTTTCCTCTGTCTCCTCCCCTTCGCTCTCTGTTTCCTCCCTTGCCCGTGCCTCTGCACCTAAACCCCTGACATCCATCCCCCCCTCGAAGCCCCCCAGTCCCCCCTCCCCTCCTTCCGGTGCTGGAGCTGGGGGCTGCTGTTGCAAAGGGACGAACGTCGGATATCGGTCGCTTCCCGTGGCAGGCCTCCAGCGGAACTCTTCCAGGTCTTCCTCTCTGCTCTCGTTGACGACAGTCACCTCCTCTTCCATCTCTGTGCCGCCGTGCTCGAAACCAGGGTCGTCCCCGAAAATGTCCATGTCCGTCTCTCCCGCACTTCCTCCAGGCGGCGTTGCTCGGCCGGAACAGTCCAGCCACTTCCTGCGGAACTGCTCCTCCGGCCTATCGTCCCACCAATACGAGGGTTCTGAGACAGATCCCGAGGGTGACCCCTCCGGGGAACGGACGTCTCGTGTTGGTTCCTCGTCCGAGTCGAACCCCCTGAACGTGCTGTCCGAAAGCGTGGGCGTGAAAAGCCAGTCGTCGAAAAAGTCTGCTGGCATAGGTCTATGTGGGAAGAGGGCATGAAACTCGTCTTTGAGCAGAGGTTCGTCTAAAGCGTAGCCCGGCACCCAGCTGTTCGCACTGGCCGGGGTGCCCTCCCTGGCGAGAAAGTATTCTACTCCCTCTTCCCCCCATCTGGAGTCCAAAATCTCCGTGACTTCGTTGATGCGCTCCTCCTGTGCCACTCCCGCGTGCCCCGTTCCTTCTCTGAGCGGACTCGGCGCCGTTCCGGGTTCCTGGAACCTGTGCGGTGCCTTGTAGGGAGTGAGCACCGATCTGTGGAACACCGGATGCATTCTGGAACCCTCCGGAAGCGCCAGCCTGAAAGCCACCGGGTTGACCTGCTCTTCGACTTGGTAGGGCCCCAGTTGTTTATGCCCTAGTTTCTTCTTGGCCAACGACCTGGCCGGCACTGCGTGGGCTGCTAACCAGACCCAGTCTCCCACGTGGAGCTCTTCGCCAACCCTTCTGTGTTTGTCCGCTTGTACCTTGTATGCGTGTTTAGCCAGCTCCAGGTGGCGCCGCAGCTGATCGTGGACTTCCTGCAGCTCCGACGCGAACGCATCTGCTGACTGCGGCTCCCCTTCTCCCCTGCATTCCAGTCCCGGGAAGGTTCTAGGGTGCCGCCCGTTGTTGGCGAAGAACGGCGTGACGCCCGTGGATACGTGCTTCGTGTTGTTGTAGGCAAACTCTGCAAGCGGCAGGTAATCCACCCACGTCGCAGGCTGTTGGTTTGCATAACATCTCAGGTACTGCTGCATGATGGCATTGGCTCGCTCCGCTTGCCCGTTGGTCTGCGGGTGTCTCGCCGACGCCAGATTGATCTTGACGTTTAGGAAGCCCATCAGTTTCTGCCAGAAGTTCGAGATGAACTGCCGCCCGCGGTCGGACAGAATAGACCGTGGCAGACCGTGAACCTTGAACACGTGGTCTATGAACAGTTTGGCGGTTTGCTCCGCCGTGGCCACCTTAGCACACGGAATGAAATGCGCCATCTTGGAGAACAGGTCCACCACCACCAACACTGCCGTCTTGCCCCTTGAGCTGGGCAGATCCGTGACAAAGTCCAGAGCCACCCTTTCCCAAGGTTCGACCGGAGTTTGCAGCGGCTCCAACAGTCCAGCCGGCGGTTTGTGCACCGGCTTTGCCCTCTGGCAGGTGTCACACCTCGCTACGTAGTCTGCGACCTCTCCTCTCATTCCAGGCCACCAGAAATCCCTGGCTACTAATTCCACCGTCTTCTCCTTGCCAAAGTGCCCGGCCGTGGGTGCGTCGTGCAGCTGCTGTAGCACCTTGGCTCGAAGTTCGTCACCCGGCACGTAAATGGCCCCTTTACGGATGAGCAATCCATCTCGTAGCTGGAAACCGTCGGCCGCTGCCTTGCCCCCTCGCACCTCTGCCATCTTCGTTTGTGCGAAGGAGTCCCCCTGCAACGCTCGCCGCACCGCCTCTAGGTCCACGGTCGCCGCGGCGCACGCCCACACTGTCGGTGCAAAGATGTGCATGGCGGCCGCTGGCGTCGCGTCCTCCAGATACTGTGGCTTGCGGGAGAGAGCGTCTGCCATGATGTTGGTGTCCCCCGGGACATACTCTATTCGGAAGTCGAAGTCCGCAAAGAACTCAGCCCAACGTATCTGCCTCTGGTTCAGGAACTGTGCCGTGCGCCAGTGTTCCAGATTCTTGTGGTCCGTGCAAACCTGCACCGTGTGCTTGGCGCCGATCAGAAAGTGCCTCCACGCCTTGAACGCTGCATGAATGGCCAGCAACTCCCTGTCCCATATGGTGTAGTTCTGCTCGGACTTGCTGAGCTTCCTGGAGTAAAACGCTCCCGGCCGCCACACGCCCTGCGGGTCCTTCTGCAGCAGGACCGCCCCCACTGCTCTGTCCGAAGCGTCTGTCTCCACCCTCATCGGCATGCTGGGGTTGACATGAAGCAGCTGCTCTTCCGACGCGAAGAGACGCTTGAGGGCCTGAAAGGACTGCTCCGCCTGCTCTGTCCAGATGAACTTCTTCTTCTTGGAGCTAAGGGTGTCAGTGATGGCCGCCGTCTGCATCGCGAAGCCCTTGATAAACTTGCGATAGAAGTTCGCAAAGCCGACAAACCGTTGGACCTCCTTCCGGTTGCGTGGGCTCTTCCAATCCAACACTGCTCGAACCTTGGCGCTGTCCATGGCGAGCCCCTTGTCAGACAGCTTGTAGCCCAGAAAATCCACCTCCGGCACGTCAAATTGGCACTTCTCCAGCTTGGCGTAGAGCCTGTGTTGCTTTAGCCTGCCCAGCACTTCCTTGACGTGCTTGTCATGTTCTTGCTGCGACTCCGAAAAGATCAGGATGTCATCCAAGAAACAGACGCACGTCTTGTAGAGAAGTCCCGCCAACACGTGATGCATAAATGCTTGAAAAACGTGAGCGCCATTTTGCAGTCCAAAAGGCATAACTCTGTATTCGTAGGTACCCAGTGGCGTGAACATGGCTGTCTTCCACTCATCACCTTCCCGCATGCGAATGAGGTTGTACGCCCCCCGCAGGTCCAACTTGGTGAACACCTTTCCCTTCCGTACCTTCGCCAGGAGGTCGTCGATGCGGGGCATGGGGAAGTCCGACGGCTTGGTCACACTGTTCAAAATCCTGTAATCCACTACGAGTCTTTTTTGGGGCGTGTCTCGCTTCTTAACAAAGAATACAGGACTGCCCCCCACTGCCTTAGACTCCCGGATGAAACCGCGCTCCAAATTATGATCGATGAAGTCTTTGAGTTCCTGCAGTTCGTCCTCAGACATGGAATACAGCTTCCCTTTAGGCAGCGCCGCCCCCGGCAGCAGGTCAATTTTGCAGTCATATGGTCTGTGAGGGGGTAGCCTGTCCGCCTCCTTCTCGCAGAAAACTTCCAGAAATTCTGCGTACTTGTGGGGAATCGCTTGCAGCGTGCCTAGCAGCAGCTGTGACTCCTCTTCCTCTCCTTCCTGCCTGGGTACGATGCAGTGTTCAGCACAAAAGGAAGAGCCGAAGACCAGCTGCCTCTGGAACCAAGCCATCGTTGGGCTGTGCTTGTCCAGCCAACTCATACCCAATACAATGGGCGTGTCAGACAGTTGAGTGACGTTGAAGCTGATGACTTCCCTGTGATTCCCAAGTCGCATCACCATTGGTGGCGTCTGCTTCACCACTTGCCCCCCTAGCAGCTCCCTGCCATCCACCGTGACAACCTGCAGGGGCAGTGTGGCCGGCAGCAACTGCACAGCGTGCCTGTCGACAAATTCCTGCCCTATAAAGTCCGCGTTGCTGCCGGAGTCGATGGTGATTGGCACGTCCATGGTGATTCCATTGGGCAGCTGGAGAGATGCTGTGAGCCTCACTACTGGTTTGGGCGGGAGGGGGTTCACTGGCTGTAAAATTTCTGGGGACTGCGTCACTAACACGTCTGGCTGGGCCCCAGTGCCTCTTCCTCCAGCCAGACATCGTCGTTTCCCTGCTGTGGTCCTCCCTGCTGCGTTGCTGCAGTCACCATTGCTGAGGCTGCAGTAAGCTTGTGGGGCCTCTGGGGACACTCTTTCGCCATATGCCCTGGCTGCTCACAGACGTAACACTTCCTGGTCCCTCTAGGAGGCTTCGCCTTCACTGCTGCCGGTGCTAGGGCTCTGGTTGCTGACTGAGCCCTTGCACCTCCAACCTCCATAGGTTCGGCTCCTCCTCCTGGCGGAGGCGTGGATTGCGCCCGCGCTGCTTCTCTGGGAAAGAAGGAGGGGCCCCCGGCTGGTTCGCGCCCTCCACGTCCTTCGTCCTTGCTCCACGGACGTCCTTCCAGCCTCACCCCCACTGCCAGTGCCCTCTGAACGACCTCCTGGGTGGTTCGGGGTCTCTCCCCCCTCGCTATCTCATCTTTAATCGAGTTGTGCAGTCCCTCCCAAAAGAGGTCTCTTACAGGAGCCGAATCTCTGTCCCATTCCAGGGCGCTGACCAAGGCGAAAAAGCGGGCATGATACTGTCTGACGCTGGCCCTCCCTTGTCTCAGCCCATGCACCTCCTTCCGTGCAAGATCAATGTCAATACTTGATAAGAAACACCCATCCATCGCTTTAATAAAGGCATCCGCATTCTGGAGCGCCGGATCGTTATCTCTCCATAAATTGCGCAACCATGCTTTCGCCTCCCCATGCAGATGGGACATGATGAACCCCACTCTCTCCTGTTCATCTCTAAAGTCTTTATGCAACAGTTGCAGTGCGCACAGTACGTCGGCTCTAAAGTTGGGATACTGTTGCAGGTTCCCATCGAAGTGAGAGAGCAGCCCGCCTGTCCGTCTCGCCAACCCAATTCCCTCCTGCCGGGGTGGTTGCTTTGCCAGTACGTCTAACCTGACCTGGAGATCCCTGCAGGCGGCAGCTGCCTCGTCCTCTCTCTTCCTGGATGCGAGAACCTCGGCGTTCAGTTGTGCCACTGCTTTTCTGAGGTCCTCTATCTGCTGCTCAGCCGTCATGTCTCCTGCCGTTCGTGAGCTCGCTAGTGGGCGCCTGTTTCTCTCCCCTCCTCGAGGCTGCAGATGCCCACAATGTGGAGACGGAGCCTACTGTCAGAGCTGCTTCAAGATCCTAGCTCACAGAGGATCACGCTAGCCAGCGGTCATTAAGTAAAAGTCTTTATTGAATTACAGTTTCCATTCTCACGCTGCCGTCTGCAACTCTACGTCTACTAGCTAGATCGGCGAGGCTCCGTCTGAGTCTCCGCCCCGTGCGCACCAACTTAATATCCTAGCCTTGCTCCACCTTTTCCTCCTGACTGTCCTCCTCTGGGTCCCTCTACCCCCCGGGGCTTCTTCCTTCCGGGATTCTTCTGACGCTGACCCGGACCCTTCTGCCTCCTTGCGCCGGGCTTTAGGACCCGGTTCCCTTTCGGGGCTGCTCACTGCGCCACCTTCCTCTGCATTTGAACTTGGCGCGCGCGCCCAACCTTCCACTTTCCTCTTAACCGTTTCTTCGCTCCCCGATGGAGGTGTGGCCACTCCTGACTCCTGCCCTCCCTCCTGTGGTGAGCTGCCAGCGCTTCCCCCCTGGCTCCTTTCCTCTTCCCTGCTTCCTGGCGGTGACGCTGGTCCCGATTTCCAGCTGCTCCCCCCTGAGTCTCCTCTGGCTCTATCTTCCTGGGGTGCCTCCCTAGACTCCCCCCTTGCCCTGGCCACTGGTGCTCCTTTCTGTGAATCCTCTGATTCACTGGAAAGACTGGGAGATCTCGGGTCGTCGTCATCACTCATCCTTTCCTCTGTCTCCTCCCCTTCGCTCTCTGTTTCCTCCCTTGCCCGTGCCTCTGCACCTAAACCCCTGACAGAACCCAAAAAACCTTTTTGCTTTGGTCGGGGGTGATTCCGGTGCACACCCAAAAAACACCATGCGAATTGAAATAAGCCCAATCAAAGCTTATTCGTCTTCTTTCTACGCACATTGAAGCGAAAAGAGGGTGTTGTGTTATTTTCGTTTCATTACACACACTTTGCGATTTCTGGGTCAATGTGCATTAACACCAAAGAACACGACTTGAAATAAGCGAAAACCAAAATTCTTCTTTCTAAGTAGCTGGAACACAAAACAACCTGTTTGGCTTTATTTAGGCTTATTACACTACGCTTTGCTGGGGTTAAGGTTAGGGTTAGGATAGGGTGAGGGTGAGGGTGAGGGTGAGGGTGAGGGTGAGGGTGAGGGTGAGGGTGAGGGTGAGGGTGAGGGTTAGGGTTAGGGTTAGGGTTAGGGTTAGGGTTAGGGTTAGGGTTAGGGTTAGGGTGAATGACAACCAAAAGAACAATCCAAGTTTATTTGTCCTCTTTCTATTGAGATCTAACCAAAACACCTATGCTTGATTTCGGCTGATAATAAACATGTCACTCTGCGATTTTTCAGTGAATGTGCATTCTAACCCCAAAAACACCAATTTGAAATAAGCCCAATCAGAGCTTTATCATCTTCTTTTTATGTAGATAGAACCCAAAAAACCTTTTTGCTTTGGTCGGGGGTGATTCCGGTGCACACCCAAAAAACACCATGCGAATTGAAATAAGCCCAATCAAAGCTTATTCGTCTTCTTTCTACGCACATTGAAGCGAAAAGAGGGTGTTGTGTTATATTGGTCTCATTACACACACTTTGCGATTTCTGGGTCAATGTGCATGAACACCATAGAAGATGACATGAAATAAGCACAATCCAAGATTCTTCTTTCTATATAGCTGGAACCCAAAACAACCTGTTTGGCTTTGTTTAGGCTTATTACACCGCTTTGCTATTTGTGGGTGAATGAACACCGAAAGAGCAAGCGAAGCTTATTCGTCCTTTTTCTACTGAGAGTGAAGCAAAACACCTATGCTTGATGTGGGCTGGTAACAAACATTTCTGAGATTTTGGGGTGAATGTGCATTCTATCCCCGAAAACACCAATTCGAAATGAGCCCAATCAGAGCTTTATCATCTTCTTTTTATGTAGATGGAACCCAAAATACCTTTTTGCTTTGGTTTTTGGTGATTCTGCCGCACACCCAAATAACACCATGTGAATTGAAAAAAACCCAATCAAAGCTTATATGTCTTCTTTCTATGCATATGGAAGCGAAAAGATGGAGAAGAGTGACTAGTGGGGTGCCACAGGGTTCTGTCTTGGGCCCGGTCTTATTCAACATCTTTATCAACGACTTGGATGATGGACTCAAGGGCATCCTGATCAAATTTGCAGATCACACCAAACTGGGAGGGGTGGCTAACACCCCAGAGGACAGGATCACACTTCAAAACGACCTTGACAGATTAGAGAACTGGGCAAAAACAAACAAGATGAATTTTAACAGGGAGAAATGTAAAGTATTGCACTTGGGCAAAAAAAATGAGAGGCACAAATACAAGATGGGGGACACCTGGCTTGAGAGCAGTACATGTGAAAAGGATCTAGGAGTCTTGGTTGACCACAAACTTGACATGAGCCAACAGTGTGACGCGGCAGCTAAAAAAGCCAATGCAATTCTGGGCTGCATCAATAGGAGTATAGCATCTAGATCAAGGGAAGTAATAGTGCCACTGTATTCTGCTCTGGTCAGACCACACCTGGAGTACTGTGTCCAGTTCTGGGCACCACAGTTCAAGAAGGACACTGACAAACTGGAACGTGTTCAGAGGAGGGCAACCAAAATGGTCAAAGGCCTGGAAACGATGCCTTATGAGGAACGGCACCCATCACCGATTGTCTCAGTAGCAAAAGGAAGTTCGTCTGGACAGAAGAGGCACAGCAATCTTTCGAAAAGCTAAAAAAGGCGTTTGCTTCGGAAGAGCACCTATTGCACGTGGATCTGCAGAAGCCAATGAGGTTGGAGACAGACGCGTCAGACAGAGCGGTAGGGGCGGTGCTTCTCCAGCCGGGAGACAAGTCCAGCTGGAGGCCGTGCGCATTCTTCTCGAGGAAGCTGAGCAAGTCTGAGCAAAACTACACAGTGTATGATCAAGAACTGCTGGCTATTTATGAAGCCTTTAGGCGCTGGAGACATTTGTTAATAGGGGCGCAGCACAAGATCCAGGTGTGCACGGACCATAAGAAACTAGAGTACTGGAGGAATGCACGAGTACTCAACCAAGGACAGGTGCGGTGGGCTCAAGAATTCTCCAAGTTTTTCTTCGAGATTCGATACGTGCCGGGAGAGGAAAACGTCAGAGCAGACGCCCTCTCCCGGAAGCCGGAGTATCTGGAAGGAGAAGGACCTCCAGAAGCACGACATGTGATTCCTGAGAACCGATGGGTGTGGGGGGGAGTGTTAGTTGAGACACGAGAACTAGTAGGACTGACGAGGGACGACGAGTTCGCCCAAACGAAAATCCGGGAACTCAGAGGCACGGGGGGAAACCATGGGGGGTTTGAGGAGAAAGATGGGGTACTATATTACAGGGGAGCACTATATGTACCAGGGGATGACTTGAGGAGAAGGGTACTCAAACAACTCCATGATAACCCGACGGCGGGGCATTTCGGTCAACACAAGACCATGTTGCTGGTCACCAGGCAGTTCTGGTGGCCAAGGGTGAGGGAAGATGTACGGGAGTACGTACGAGGGTGTGACTGCTACCAGCGAGCAAAGGGGGAGAGGGGGGCGCCCGCAGGACTACTGGAACCTTGACCCACACCGGGAAAACCATGGGAGGTGGTGTCCATAGATTTTATGACAGATTTGCCCAAATCGAGAAGGAAAACAGCTGTCATGATGGTTGTTGACCTGTTAACAAAAATGTGCCATTTTATCGCTTGCTCGCATGCGGTGACGGCAGAGGAAACTGCCCGGCTGTTTGTGGATCACATCTTCAGACTGCATGGTGCCCCCTTGAGGGTTTTGTCCGACCGAGGGAATCAATTTACTTCCCAGTTCTGGAGGAAGCTCATGAGCTTGCTGGAAGTCGAGGTGAGCTTCTTGACGGCCAGACACCCAGAGACCAACGGGCAAGCGGAAAGAGCGAACAGTATACTCCAACAATATCTACGCTGCTATGTCAGCGAGAGGCAGAACGACTGGGTGGATAAACTGGGGCTGGCAGAATTTGCGTACAATAACGCAGAACACGTGTCCACGGGGATGAGCCCGTTCATGGCCAATTACGGGTGTCATCCCAGGGCTTTCCCAGGGGGTGGGGAGGAGAGGTGGAGTGTGCCAGCAGCAGAGCAGTTTGTGGAAGAAATGGAAGCCTTACACCAACAACTTAAAATGAACTTGGAAAGGGCCAAGGAAGTGTATAAGAGGCAGGCAGACAAGCACCGCAGGGAAGGAGAAACCAGGTGTGGTTGTCAACCCAGGGGTTACCTTTCAAGGGAGGGTGCAAGAAGGTGCAAGAAGTTGCGGCCCAGGCGGCTGGTACCTTTCGAGGTAACCCAGCAGGTCAATCAAGCTCAAGTTGCCGACCAGTATGAAACTACACCCGGTGTTCCATAGGTCCCTACTCTCTCTGTACAGGGAGGGGCTGGAATTTCCGGGGCGAGAGAGAGAGGTCCCCACTCACCCACGCATAGAGGAGAGGGAACTCAGCAGTCAAGCCACGGAAATACTTGATTCAAGATTGAGAGGAGGGGAAGTGGAGTATTTGGTGGCTTGGGAGGGGGAACCTGAGTCGGAAAACACGTGGGTTCCTGCGGAGACCATCAGGGATGAGGATCTCAGGGGAGAGTTTCACAGCAGGTTCCCAAGGAAGCCCAAACCAGTAGCGAGGTTCTGGGAGGAGCAATTTGGCACTACAGATGAGGAAGAAAAGTTTGTGGGGTTTCCGGCCTCCGACAAGGAGGAAGGAGAGGAATCGGAGGGTGAGGAATCGGACTGGGAGGGTGATCTGGTACGAAGAGATAGCAGCAGGTGGAGAGCTATGTTTGAATCTTCAGAGGATGGGGTAGCTCCTTCCGGGGATTTCCCACATCGCCGTCAGAGGGAAGGGAGGAACTTAGGCCAAAGGAACGGGACGGAGGTGAGGGGGGTTCTGGGGTGGGAGGTGGATGTCAGGGAACTGCCATCGGAGCCTAGAGTGGAGGTAAGGCTCCCCGACCATGCAGGAGAAGGGACCAGCAGAGGGAGAGAGAACACTCCCTTTGGGGAAGGTTATCAGCGTGACACTGGGGAGGAAGGGGACCAGGGAAGGACTTCGGAGAGAGGGCTCCAAGACTCTTCCACAGAGACCAGCGGGGAGAGTCCAGTACCTCCGCTGGCTACGCCTACTCTGCGCAGAAATCTTCCGCGCAGGGAGGCTAGGCGGAGACTGGGCGTCAAGGAATTTTTATGTTGGAAGAAATTCAGGAAACGCCCACTGACGGATTCTGCCAGCGACTGACAAAGCCATGGAGGAAGGGCTGTCCAGCCAGGGAAAGGTTTAGCCAGGCAACGTTGCCTAGAACTTCAACATCCTTTACGCACGAGCAACCCCAATTCCCATTACACACACACTTTGCGATTTCTGTGTCAATGTGCATTAACAGCAAAGAACACGACATGAAGTAAGCGCAATCCAAGATTCTTCTTTCTATGTAGTTGGAAACCAAAACAACCTGTTCAGCTTTCTTTAGGCTTATTACACTTCGCTTTGCTATTTGTGAAGAGAATCAGAACTTACAGGGTTAAACAGTTCTGAGTGACGTCTCACATTCTGAGGCGTGGTTATGTTCACATACGGGAGTGGTTTCTCTGTGTGTGATTCTTGTTTCGGTTTGACCGAGAGGCGAAAGATATGCCCTCTTTCGCCTGGCTGATTTATGATGTTTTTGCTACACGATTAAAGACTGTTGGAGATAAGCAACAAGGCTGCGTACAGTCTGATTTATTACACACACATTGCAACAGTTTTCTACCACTGCGGAGACTCTGCTGAAGGAAGCTGACAGTGAGCTACCCACGGGAGTCCAGTGTGGCGCAGGGAAACGTGCCGGACTCCATCATCAAGCCACAGGTTATGGAAGTCAGCCAAGCTTTTGAAGCTGTTGCCAGGTCGTGCTGGTGTGTGTGAAAGCCAGCTAGAGTCCTGCCTAACGTTTGAGGCAGATCGGAGGAGGCTGATGGAGTGGGAGCTGAGGAGCCACGTCGTCCGGAGTGCCCAGTTTGGCTGCTGAGTGAGTACCTTTGGAAAAGCCAACAGAAGGGAGGCAATGTCTCAGTTCCAGGAACATGGCTTTGAGCTTAAGCTGCTATGTCAGAAACTGACTAGCCAAACTTGGTTGGAGTGGAGCTTTCAAGCAGAGCTGCTGTTAGTTGGGGAGCGGCTGTGGGATGTTGTCCAGCCGATACCGAAGGCAGCTGGGAAAGCAGAGGCTAAGAGAGCTGCAAAGCAAAGTGAAGTTGAGAAGAGTGTGCTTGCTTTTTTGGCAGAAAATGTGGATGCTCATCTGGTGCCTGTTGTCCTGGGTGCAAGAAGGCCAGAGGCCGCTTGGCTAGCACTCCAAGAAGCTTGTGGAGCTGGAGTGGGAAGCAAGGGCCGAGAAGTGGCTGCATCCGGAGGGGAGAGGCAAGATGGCGCCGGCCATTTTCTTGAGAGCCGATACACAGCTGGGAGGAGCTGGGAGGCCCCACAGGGGGGCGAAGTGACTGTTACTGTTACTGTTGCTGCTGTTGCTGCTGCTGCTACTGTTGCTTTTGCAGAGTCTGGGGGCTGTGTGGATGCTGCAACGTGTCTGTGTGAGGAGCCTGGAAAGAGGCCAAGTGCTGGGAGCCCTTTACCCACCAGAGGGGGTGCAGGAAAGCGTCCTGGGAGTCCCGTGAGAAGAGAGGGCCGAACTGGCACAGAGAGCCCTGCAAGTTGTAAGAGAAGGGGGGCCAAGCCAGCAGAAGACACGGTTCAGGCTTTTCCCATTCGTCGATGTTTTGTCTGTGAGTCTGTTGACCATCTGCGTCGTTCCTGTCCGCAGAGAGCCAGAGAGGCCGGGCAGGATGTCTCCAAGGTCGTTTCCCATGGCAGTCAGCCAGGTTTCCATGGCAGCCAGTCCAGGAGAGGAGGCCAGCGTGGGAAAGTGAAGGGAGGACGTGACTCAGGGAGTGAAGACGGTTCTTATCACCTAACTGCCTCCATGGCAACGCTACGGAAGAACTCCAGTGAGGACAAAGTGATGCGCTGGGTCATCGACTCAGGAGCCAGCCATCACCTGAAGCCACCACCTAGTGGCGGAATGCGGAACTGCAGAGCTGTTTCAGCTGGGAAAACTGTTATTTTTGCTGATGGGTCACAGAGGCCTTTGTCTAACGTGGGAAATGTTTTTGTTTCTTTTTTACAGGCGGAGCTGGAAGTCTACGTTGTGCCAGAGATGCATTGTTGTCTTTTATCTGTACCTGCTCTTGTAAAGGAGGGTTATAAGGTTTGCTTTGAAAATGATGTCTGTTCCATTTCCAGGGGTGGGAGACAACTGGTCAGTGTTGCATGTCAGAACAACCTATTTGTTCTGGAGACACCTCTGGAGGGTAAGGGAGACGCCGAGACAGCACAGGCGAAGTGTGCTAGTGTTCCCATTCATGATTCTTGTGTTCACTTGTGGCACAGGAGAATGTCGCACAGCAGTTTGGAAGATGTCCAGAAGTTGCTCAGATGCACGAAAGGTTGCAAACTGAAAGCATGTGGTAAATCCCTAGATTGTAGGGCATGCAGAAGGGCAAAGGTACAAAGGTGCAGTTATCTCAGAAGTAAGAGGGTAACCACAAAACCTTTTGAGCTTGTGCACATAGACCTTTGTGGTCCCATGCAAAGTCTGAGTCTGGGCGGGGCCAGGTTTGTGCTGACGCTGACAGATGATTTTAGCCAAAATGGCTGGTCTTTCTCGTTGAAGCGGCATGGCGAGGCAGCGCAACTGATTAAAGACTGGGTTGCGGAAGTGGAACTACGGTTCTCCAACAAGGTTCAGGGGTTCAAGAGCGACCGAGGGGCAGAGTTTACTGGGTCTGCTCTGCAGAGGTTTTTCAGCCAGAAGGGAATACGTCACAGGGTGACGGGTGCTACTTCTCCCAAGGAGAGGGGCGTGGCAGTGCACAAGAGTAGAGCTCTCGCTCAAGCTGCTGAGGTTCTACTGTGTGACTCCGGTTTGCCTCAGAGCTTTTGGAGCGAGGCTTGGAGGGCTGCCAAC
Organism: Podarcis bocagei; assembly: GCF_964188305.1. Lineage (NCBI taxonomy): Eukaryota > Metazoa > Chordata > Lepidosauria > Squamata > Lacertidae > Podarcis > Podarcis bocagei. The sequence goes on from NC_138131.1 coordinate 6,950,595, forward strand.
TTTACGATGAATAGGTCCTATAACTCGGTTATAGGTGACACACCGTTTTTCTTGTTGCACCGGAAAAAACCGCAGGTGCATTTCTTCTGTGTGTTTGGTTGCGAAGCCTGGGTGCTTGTGCCAAAGGCCCAACAGAAGGAAGGTGATCCGAGGTTCCAGAAAATGATCTTCTGTGGATATGAGCCTGCGACAAAGGGGTGGAGGTTTGCATATCAAGAAGGTGATCAGACCAAGCTTCTGATCAGCAAACATGCTGAGTTCTGTGAGCAGAATGGTTGGTCAAGACTCAATGAGGGTCCTGATGTTCTCTCAGAATGTCTGTCTGATTCTGAGGAGGAGGGAGAGCCAGAGGCTGAACCTGTTGCTGAGGACCAGGTCTCTGAACAGGGTCAAGAACAGGGTTGGGTTTCTCCACAGGTTGTTAAAAGAGAGCCCAAGAGTGAGCCTTCATCTCCTGTTAGCAAAGTGCAGAAGGCCCGAAGACGCAGTAAGTCAGAGGGGGAGTCTTCAGATGTAGAAGACACACTTGCTGGCCCCAGTGGGTCAGGAGGAGCACCTGAGACTGTGCTCAGACGATCCGCACGCACAACAAAGGGGGTGCCACCTGAGAGGTTTCAGGTCACCAGCGCATGGGTTGGTTTCGCGCAGTGCGAACCTGGGAGTTTTGAGGAGGTTCAACAGTTGCCTGAGACAGATGCCAGAAGGGGGCAAGAGGCAATGGGAAGGGAGTTGAACTCAAAGAGGTCTGTAGATGTGTGTTCACAGTTTCCCTCAGGATGCGAGACGAGAGGGGGTGTGAAGAGAATCAGAACTTACAGGGTTAAACAGTTCTGAGTGACGCCTCACATTCTGAGGCGTGGTTATGTTCACATACGGGAGTGGTTTCTCTGTGTGTGATTCTTGTTTCGGGAGTCCAGTGTGGCGCAGGGAAACGTGCCGGACTGCATCATCAAGCCACACTATTTGTGGGTGAATGAACACCGAAAGAGCAATAGAAGCTTATTCATCCTTTTTCTATTGAGATGTTACCATATGTTTACCTATGCTTGATTTGGGTTGGTAACAAACATTTCTGCGATTTTTGGTTGAATGTGCATTCTAACCCCCAAAACACCAATTTGAAATAAGGACAACCAGAGCTTTATCATCTTCTTTTTATGTAGATGGAACCCAAAACACCTATTTGCTTTCGTTTGGGGTGATTCTGGCGCACACCCAAATAATACCATGCATATTGAAAAAAGCCCAGTCAAACCTTATTTGTCGTCTTCCTACGCATATGGAAGCGAAAAGATGGTGTTGTGTTATTTTGGTCTCATTGCACACACTTTGCGATTTCTGTGTCAATGTGCATTAACAGCAAAGAACACAACATGAAGTAAGCGCAATCCAAGATTCTTCTTTTTATGTAGTTGGAAACCAAAATAACCTGTTTGGCTTTCTTTAGGCTTATTACACTTCGCTTTGCTATTTGTGGGTGAATGAACACCGAAAGAGCAATCGAAGCTTATTCGTCCTTTTTCTATTGAGATGGAACCAAAACACCTATGCTTGATTTGGGCTGATAATAAACATGTCACTCTGCGATTTTTGGGTGAATGTGCATTCTAACCCCAAAAACACCAATTTGAAATAAGCCCAATCAGAGCTTTATCATCTTCTTTTTATGTAGATGGAAACAAAAGGCATTTTTGCTTTGGTTGGGGGTGATTCTGGTGCACACCGAAATAACACCATGCGAATTGAAAAAAGCCCAATCAAAGCTTATTCGTTGTCACGGGATTTGGGGTTGCTTGTGTGTAAACCTCTAGCTGTTCCAAACTGCTTAGGGTCGGTTGTGTCTTTCCCTGACTGAGCAGCCTTGGCGCTGCTGCTCAGTCGCTAGCAGAATCCGTGAATGGGTGTCTCCTAAATTTCCTCCAGCATAAGAATTCCTTAACGGACAACCTCCGCCTCGCATCTCTGCGCGGAAGCCTTATGCGCAGAGTGGGCGTTCCGAGTGGTGGTCCTCCACCCTCCTCACTGACTTCACTGGAAGAGTCTTGGAGCCTCACCTCCGAGCTGCTCTCCGCCTCTCCCTTCTTCCTGGTGTCCCCTGGACTTCCTTCCCCAGATGACGTTCTCTCTCTTCCCTTACTCGTCCCCTCTCCTGCAGAGTCCCGGAGCCTCGCTTCTCCCCTCTGCTCCGATGTCAGTTCCCTGACATCCACCTCCCTCCCAGGGCCCTCCCCCCCCCCGTCCTTTCCTCTCTCTCGCTGAAGACTTCTTCCAGGTCTGCATACTGAGGTGGTAGCCTCCCCTTTTCTCCCACCACCATCCCTGCCACCCTGGCTACTGCCATCCTCGGGGTTTCCCCTCCGTGGCAATGCTCTACGCAGTGAGCTGACCCAAAGGTGACTGTCCGCTGGTGCCACCCTACTACTGGGTCGTGCAGTGCCAGCCAACTCATTCCCAGTATGATGGGTGGTCCTGCTAAGGTGGCTACGTGAAAGGCAATGGTCTCAGTGTGTCTGGGAACTGTCATTTTCATGGGAGGGGTCTGGTTGGTTACTTCCCCTCCCAAAAGTTCTCTCCCATCAACCGTGGTTACTTGCAGGGGATGTTCTAGAGGCACCACCTGTAGCTGGTGTTCTAGCGCAAAATCCTTGCTAAAGAAGTTGCAAGAGCTGCCTGAATCCAGCAGCGCCTTCACTTTGATGGGGTGTCCGTTTGGGAGTTCTAGCACCAAGGCCCTCCCCCTCCCCCGTCCTTTCCTCGGACGGTGATGCAGGAAGCCCCCGGAAGGAACTCTCCCGTCCATCTGATGATTCAAACATCCCTCTCCATTTGCTGCTGTCTCTCCTCTCTCCCCAATCTCCCCAGTCGGATTCTTCTTCGGATAATTCCCCTTCCTCCTGGTCGGAGGCGGGAAAACCCTCAAACTCTTCCTCTTCATCGGTGGTGCCAAATTGCTCCCCCCAGAATCTCTCTGGTGGTTTGGGCTTTCTCGGATACCTGCTATGAAACTCCTCCTGCAGATACTCATCCCTAATCTCTTCTGCTGTGACCCATGTGTTTTCCGCTTCTGACTCCCCCTCCCACGCCACCAAATATTCCACTCGCCCCCCTCTCCACCTGGAATCGAGAATTTCAGCTGCATGGCCACTGAGTTCCCTTTCCTCCATCTGTGGATGCAAGGGTGTTTCACTTTGCTGACCCAGAAATTCCCTCCCCTCCCTGAACAGTGAGAGTAAGGACCTGTCGAACACGGGGTGCAGTTTCATGTGAGATGGCAATTTGAGTCTAAAGGCCACCGGGTTAACTTGCTGGGCTACTTCGAACGGTCCCAGTCTCTTTGGCCGTAGTTTCTTGCACCCTCCTTTGAAAGGTAACCCTTTGGTAGACAACCACAACCGGTCTCCCACTCTAATGGTTTCTCCCTCTCTGCGGTGCTTGTCTGCCTGCCTCTTGTACTCTTCCTTGGCCCTTTCCAGATTTAGCTTAAGCTGTTGGTGTAAAGCCTCCATCTCTTCCACAAATTTTTCAGCTGCAGGAACACTCCAACTTCCCTCCCCTTCCCCTGGGAAAGCCCTGGGGTGACACCCGTAATTCGCCATAAACGGACTCATCCCTGTGGACACATGTTCTGCGTTATTGTATGCAAACTCAGCCAGCGCTAAGTTGTCCACCCAATCATTCTCCCTCTCGTTGACGTAGCAGCGTATATATTGTTGAAGTATGCTGTTAGCTCTCTCTGCTTGTCCGTCAGTTTCTGGATGTCTGGCCGTCGAGAAACTAACCTCGACGTCCAGCAGGCGCATAGAATCATAGAATCATAGAGTTGGAAGAGACCACAAGGGCCATCGAGTCCAACCCCCTGCCAAGCAGGAAACACCATCAGAGCACTCCTGACATATGGTTGTCAAGCCTCTGCTTAAAGACCTCCAAAGTAGGAGACTCCACCACACTCCTTGGCAGCAAATTCCACTGTCGAACAGCTCTTACTGTCAGGAAGTTCTTCCTAATGTTTAGGTGGAATCTTCTTTCTTGTAGTTTGGCTCCATTGCTCCGTGTCCGCTTCTCTGGAGCAGCAGAAAACAACCTTTCTCCCTCCTCTATGTGACATCCTTTTATATATTTGAACATGGCTATCATATCACCCCTTAACCTCCTCTTCTCCAGGCTAAACATGCCCAGCTCCCTTAGCCGTTCCTCATAAGGCATCGTTTCCAGGCCTTTGACCATTTTGGTTGCCCTCCTCTGGACACGTTCCAGTTTGTCAGTGTCCTTCTTGAATTGTGGTGCCCAGAACTGGACACAGTACTCCAGGTGAGGTCTGACCAGAGCAGAATACAGTGGCACTATTACTTCCCTTGATCTAGATGCTATACTCCTATTGATGAGGCCCAGAATTGCATTGGCTTTTTTAGCTGCCGTGTCACACTGTTGGCTCATGTCAAGTTTGTGGTCAACCAAGACTCCTAGATCCTTTTCACATGTACTGCTCTCAAGCCAGGTGTCACCCATCTTGTATTTGTGCCTCTCATTTTTTTTGCCCAAGTGCAATACTTTACATTTCTCCCTGTTAAAATTCATCTTGTTTGTTTTGGCCCAGTTTTCTAATCTGTCAAGGTCGTTTTGAAGTGTGATCCTGTCCTCTGGGGTGTTAGCCACCCCTCCCAGTTTGGTGTTGTCAGGGCTGCCTCAGGTCTCAGCTCACAAAAGACCAACGCCAAGCTCTTCTTATATACAAGGGTGTTTATTGCAGTTCATTATGGGTTCCACAACCGAGGCGTGCAGCCCCGCGTCTCTTTCTCCTAGACATTAGAAGTCCCCTCTGAATCGGTCCCACCCCTACACCAGTTTAATAAGCTAACGCTGCCCCACCTCTTTCTCTCTTTCCTTTTCCGCCGGGTCTTTCTGCCCGTCGGGGTTCCTCCCCTCCTGCTTTCTCCTGAAGCGGAGTCTCCATACTGCTCCTGCCCCCTCCTGTGGGCTTTGGGTCCTGGCCCTTCCTCCTCCGGGCTCCCTGTTCTCCCGCGCGCCTCCTCATTTGAACTTGGCGCGCGCGCCCAACTTCTGACCTTCCTTTTGACAGTTATGCTACTCCCCTCACTGCTTTCCTCCCCTTCCGGGAGAACGGCTTGCTCTGATCCCTCCCCTTTCTCTGTCGCCGGAGCTGCTCCCTCTGACACACTGGACCCTCCCCCTCCCTCGCTGCGCTCTGGTGGGGAGGCTGGCCCTGATTCCCAGCTGCCGCTTTGGGGTCCCCTGCTGGCCCCCCGCTCCTGACACTTTCCCCCCGGGGCTCCCCTTGCCCTTACCACAGGCGCCCCTTTCTGGGAATCCTCTGATTCGCTGGAGAGACTCATGGAATCCCCTGCGTCATTGCTATCCTCTTCCTCGCTCTCCTGGGATTCCTCTCCATCGCTCTCCATTTCCTGCCTTCCCTGTGCCTCTGTCCCTGTACCCCTGACATCCATCCCCCCCTCGAAGCCCCCCCTTCCCCCCTCCCGCTGCTCGGGTGCAGGTTCCGGAAGCTCCTCAGTCGCTGGGGTAGATCTTGGATACAGTTCGTCGACGTCAATCGTCTCTGCTTCCAGCTCATTGCTTCTGTGCTCGAAACCAAGGTCCTCTCCTAACACGTCCTTGTCCTCCCCTCCCCCTGTCTATTCGGACGTTGCTGTCTGCCAGGGCCCCCTCAGCAATCTCCTGCGCCACTCATCCTCTGGTTGGTCGTCCCACCAGTAAGAGCGATCCGTGTCCACCCCCGAGCATGATCCCCTTGGAGGACTCAATTTTGGCGTGGTCTCCTCTGCTGAGGAGAACCCCCGGAAGGTGCTGCCTGAAAGTGTAGGCGTAAAAAGCCAGTCGTCGAAAAATTCCGCTGGCATGGGCCTGTGTGGGAAGAGTGCATGGAACTCGTCCTTAAGAAGGGGCTCCTCCAGAGCATAGCCCGGCACCCAACTGTTGGCACTGGCCGGGGTACCCTCTCTGGCGAGGAGGTATTCTACTCCCTCCTCCCCCCATCTCGAGTCCAGAATTTCTGTGACCTCGTTGAGTGTCTCGGCCTTCGGTGACTTCCCCCCCTTGGGGACTCCCTGCGTGGGTCCGGTGCCGTCCCTGGCTCCTGAAACCTGTGTGGGGCTTTGTAGGGCGTAAGCACCGACCTATGAAAGACCGGGTGCATTCGGGAACCTTCTGGGAGGGTCAACCGATAAGCTACGGGGTTGATTTTGGCCTCAACTTGGTATGGCCCCAGCTGTCTGTGTCCTAGCTTCTTCTTGGATAACGACTTGGTAGGCGCCGCCTGGGCTGCCAACCATACCCAGTCCCCCACCTGTATGTCTTCCCCTGCCCTCCTGTGCCTGTCTGTCTGCACCTTGTAGGCGTGTTTAGCCAGCTCTAAGTGCCGTCGGAGCTCCTCATGGACCTCCTGCAATTCTGCGGCCAAATGCTCCGCTCCCTGCGTCGCTCCCTGCACCGTCGTCTCCACTCCCGGAAAGGTTCTGGGATGCCGCCCATTGTTGGCGAAGAACGGCGTCACCCCCATGGACGCCTGCTTCGTGTTGTTGTAGGCAAACTCGGCCATCGGCAAGTAGTCCACCCAAGTCGCAGGCTTCTGATTGGCGTAACAGCGCAGGTACTGCTGCATGATGGCGTTGACCCTTTCCGCTTGGCCGTTGGTCTGTGGGTGTCTCGCCAACGCTAAGTTGATCTTGACGTTCAGGATACCCAGGAGCTTCAGCCAAAAACTGGAAACGAACTGGCGACCGCGGTCGGACAGGATGGATCGCGGCAAGCCGTGCACCCTGAACACCTGGTCTATGAACAGTTTGGCGGTCTGCTCCGCAGTCGCCACCTTCGCGCAAGGAATGAAATGCGCCATCTTGGTGAACAGGTCTACAACCACAAGCACCGCCGTCTTGCCTCGCGAACTGGGCAGATCAGTGACAAAGTCCAGCGCCACCCTCTCCCACGGTTGCAGTGGCGTCTCCAACGGTTCCAGCAGTCCCGCTGGTTTCTGGTGCACTGGCTTGGACCTTTGGCAAGTGTCACACCTGGCGACGTAGTCCGCGACCTCCCCTCGCATCTGGGGCCACCAAAAGTCTCTGGCCACTAATTCCGCCGTCTTTTCCTTGCCGAAGTGGCCAGCGCTGGGTGCGTCGTGCAACTGCTGCAGAACCTTCGCGCGGAGATCGTCTCCCGGAACGTAGAGAGCACCTTTACGGGTTAGCAGGCCGTCGCGTATCTGGAACTCGTCGTCCCTCGCTGTGCCTCTCCGCACCTCTTCCATCTTGGACTGTGCGAACGGATCCGTCTGCAACGCGCGACGCACCGCCTCCAGGTCCACGGCGGCTGAAGCACACGCCCACGCCTGCGGTGCAAAAATGTGCTTGGCTCCCACAGGTGCCGCTTCCTCGAGATACTGTGGTTTCCTGGAGAGCGCATCTGCTATGACATTGTTGTCGCCTGGGATGTACTCAATCCTGAAATCGAAGTCCGCAAAGAACTCTGCCCAGCGTATGTGCCTCTGGCTCTGTAGCTTCGCCGTGCACCAGTACTCTAGGTTCTTGTGGTCCGTGCGGACCTGCACGGTGTGCTTGGCTCCAATGAGGAAGTGCCTCCACGCCTTGAAAGCCGCGTGGATGGCCAGCAACTCCCTGTCCCAGATGGTGTAGTTCTGTTCCGACTTGCTGAGCTTCCGGGAGTAGAAAGCGCAGGGCCTCCAGTTCCCCTGCGGGTCTTCCTGTAAAAGGACGGCCCCCACCGCTCTGTCAGATGCGTCAGTCTCAACCCTCATGGGCCTGCCGGGATTCACGTGTAGCAGCTGTTCTTCGGACGCGAAGAGACTCTTAAGTCTCCTGAAGGACTGCTCCGCCTGGTCCGTCCAGGTGAACTTCTTCTTCTTGCAGCTGAGAGTGTCCGTGATAGCTGCCGTCTCCCTGGCGAAACCCCTGATGAACTTGTGGTAAAAGTTGGCGAAGCCGACGAACCTCTGGACCTCCTTCCGATTTCGCGGGCTTTTCCAGTCCAACACCGCACGGACCTTGGCGCTGTCCATGGCTAGTCCCCTGTCGGACAGCCTATAGCCCAGAAAATCCACCTCCGTCACGTCGAATTGGCACTTCTCCAGCTTGGCGTAAAGCCTGTGCTCCCGTAGCCTCTGCAGGACCTCCTTAACGTCGCTCTCGTGAGCCTCCGGTGATTCCGAGAAGATCAGAATTTCGTCGAGGAAACATACGCACTTCTTGTAGAGGAGTCCCGCTAGCACGTGGTGCATAAAAGCTTGGAAATAGTGGGAGCCATTCTGGAGACCAAACGGCATAACTCTGTATTCGTAGGTGCCCAACGGCGTGAACATGGCCGTCTTCCACTCATCACCCTCTCGCACGCGTATGAGATTGTAAGCTCCGCGGAGATCCAACTTGGTGAAGATCTTCCCTTTCCACACCGTCGCGAGCAGGTCGTCAATCTTGGGCATGGGAAAGGCCGCGGGCTTTGTCTTCGAGTTTATGAATCTAAAGTCTACGATCAGCCTCTTTTGGGGCGTGTCCTTCTTCTTCATGAAAAACACAGGACTGCCCCCTACAGCCTTTGATTCTCGGATGAATCCCCGCTGCAGGTTGTGATCTATGAACTCCCTGAGCTCCTGCAGCTCATCCTCGGACATGGAATACAGCTTCACAGGCGGCAGCGTTGTCCCTGGCAAGAGGTCAATTGCGCAATCGTAGGGCCGGTGGGGTGGCAACTGGTCAGCCTCCTTTTCGCAGAAGACCTCCAAAAACCCCTTGTACTTGAGGGGTACTGCTTGCGCCATGCTGAGACTTAGCTGCTGCCCCTCCTCTTGGCCCTCCTCCTCCTGACCGGTCTGGATGCAATGCTGCGCGCAATAGGACGAGCCGAAAGTGAGCTGCCGCTGGTACCACGCCATGGTTGGGCTGTGCCTATCCAGCCAACTCATGCCTAACACTATAGGTGTGCCTGACAGGCGGGTGACGTTGAAACTGATGACTTCTCGGTGATTGCCAATCTGCATTACCATGGGTGGCGTCTGTTGTACCACCTGCCCACCCAGCAGCTTCCTGCCATCCACTGTGACGACGTTCAATGGCAGCGTGGCTGGTAGGAGCTCTATGCGATGCTGCTTGACGAAGTGCACCCCCACGAAGTCTGCGTTGCTCCCACTGTCAATTGTAATGGGGACTTCCAGGGTGCGTCCATTAGGTAGCTGGAGAGTTGCAGTGAGCTGCACCACTGGCTTGGGTGGCAGGGGGTTTGTATGCTGCAAAAGCGCTGGGGACTGTCCTACTGACTCGCCTGGCTGTGCCCCAGCATTTCTGCTTCCAGCCAGGCATTGTCGTTTCCCTGAAATTGCTCTTCAGGTAGTGCTGCTGCAGTTACTGTTGCTAAGGCTGCAGTGTGCTTTTGGAGCCTCTGGGGACACTCTTTGGCCATGTGCATCGCACTGTCACAGATGTAACACTTCCTGTTCCCTCTAGGAGGCTTCGTCTTGACTGCTCCGGACGCTGGGGCTCCGGCAGCTGACTGAGCCTGTGCACCACCAAGTTCCATTGGTTCCTCCCCTGCCTGCAGCTGAGGTGAGGGACGCGTACGTCCTAGATCCCAGGGAAGGAAAGGAGGCGCTCTAGAGGGTGTGTGAAGCTGGCGACCCTCCTCATTGCGCCAAGGGCGTTCTTCGTGGCGCACTCCAATGGCGAGCGCCCGCTGCACAAGTTCTGCTAGGGTTTGAGGTCTGACCCCCCCTTGCCAATTCATCTTTTACAGGGCCAGACAACCCCTCCCAAAACAAGTCTCTTACTGCCAGGGAATCTTTCTCCCATTTCAGTACATTCAGCAAGGCAAAAAACCTAGCATGATACTGACGTACTGTAGCCTTGCCTTGCCTTAAACCATGCAGCTCCTTGCGTGCTATATCCACATCCACGGTAGATTGGAAGCAAGCGTCCATGGCGTTGATAAATTCATCTGAGTCCCTTCGAGCAGGACAATCTTCGCGCCACAGATTGCGCAGCCAAGCCCTCGCTTCCCCATGCAAGTGGGACACAATGAACCCCACCTTCTCCTCCTCATCTTTAAAGTCGTCGCGAAGCAAATGCAACGCATATTCGACGTCTGCTCGAAAACTGGGGTACTGCTTCAGGTTCCCATCAAAGTGGGCTACCAAGTTGCCTCCCCTTCTGCCCAGTCCTACGCCTGCAGATCTGGACCCCGGGAATCCCACTTGGCATGCATGATCCCACCTGGCTTGCAGATCCTGGCATCGCTTTTCCGCCTCTTCCCCCTTCTTCTGGGAGACCACTACCGCAGTGGTAAGCTGGGAGACTGCGTTGCGTAGATCAGCTATCTGCTCCTCCATACTCATGGCCGCCAAACTTCGTGAGCTTCGCAAAAAAAATTTTGCGTACTTTTGGGAGGGGACTTACTGTCAGGGCTGCCTCAGGTCTCAGCTCACAAAAGACCAACGCCAAGCTCTTCTTATATACAAGGGTGTTTATTGCAGTTCATTATGGGTTCCACAACCGAGGCATGCAGCCCCGCGTCTCTTAGCCTAGACGTTTGAAGTCCCCTCTGAATCGGTCCCACCCCTACACCAGTTTAATAAGCTAACGCTGCCCCACCTCTTTCTCTCTTTCCTTTTCCGCCGGGTCTTTCTGCCCGTCGGGGTTCCTCCCCTCCTGCTTTCTCCTGAAGCGGAGTCTCCAGACTGCTCCTGCCCCCTCCTGTGGGCTTTGGGTCCTGGCCCTTCCTCCTCCGGGCTCCCTGTTCTACCACGAGCCTCCTCATTTGAACTTGGCGCGCGCGCCCAACTTCTGACCTTCCTTTTGACAGTTATGCTACTCCCCTCACTGCTTTCCTCCCCTTCCGGGAGAACGGCTTGCTCTGATCCCTCCCCTTTCTCTGTCGCCGGAGCTGCTCCCTCTGACACACTGGACCCTCCCCCTCCCTCGCTGCGCTCTGGTGGGGAGGCTGGCCCTGATTCCCAGCTGCCGCTTTGGGGTCCCCTGCTGGCCCCCCGCTCCTGACACTTTCCCCCCGGGGCTCCCCTTGCCCTTACCACAGGCGCCCCTTTCTGGGAATCCTCTGATTCGCTGGAGAGACTCATGGAATCCCCTGCGTCATTGCTATCCTCTTCCTCGCTCTCCTGGGATTCCTCTCCATCGCTCTCCATTTCCTGCCTTCCCTGTGCCTCTGTCCCTGTACCCCTGACAGGTGTCATCTGCAAATTTGATCAGGATGCCCTTGAGTCCATCATCCAAGTCGTTGATAAAGATGTTGAATAAGACCGGGCCCAAGACAGAACCCTGTGGCACCCCACTAGTCACTCTTCTCCAGGATGAAGAGGAACCATTGATGAGCACCCTTTGGGTTCGGTCAGTCAGCCAGTTACAAATCCACTGAGTGGTAGCATAGTCAAGACCGCATTTTACCAGCTTCTTTACAAGAATATCATGGGGCACCTTGTCAAATGCCTTACTGAAATCAAGGTAGGCTATATCCACTGCGTTCCCTTCATCTACCAGGCTTGTAATTCTGTCAAAAAACGAGATCAGGTTAGTCTGACATGACTTATTTTTCAGAAATCCATGCTGACTATTGGTGATCACAGCATTCCTTTCTAGGTGCTCACAGACTGTTTTCTTAATGATCTGCTCCAGAATCTTCCCTGGTATTGATGTCATCAGCTTCCTCCAGAATCTGGACGTGAACTGCCAGCCTCTGTCGGATAAAATCCTCAAGGGGGGGGGGCATGCAACCTGAAAACATGCTCTACAAACAGCTTTGCTGTTTCTTCTGCAGTCACCGCATGCGAGCACGCAATAAAATGGCACATTTTGGTCATCAAGTCAACTACCACCATTACTGCCGTTCTCCCCCTAGCTTTGGGTAAATCCGTCATAAAATCAATTGCTACCACCTCCCGTGGTCTCTCTGGTGTGGGTAAGGGCTCCAGTAACCCTGCAGGTGCTGTCCTCTCCCCCTTCGCTCTCTGGCAGCACTGGCACCCGCGTACATATTCCTTCACATCTTCCCTCACCCGTGGCCACCAAAACTGCCTGGTGACCAGTAGCATTGTCTTATGTTGTCCAAAATGTCCTGCCGTGGGGTTGTCATGCAGTTGTTTGAGTATTCTGCTCCTCAAATCCCCCTCAGGTATGTACAATGCACCCTTATAGTACAGTGCCCCGTCCTTTACTTCAACCCCCCCCCCTGAGTTTCCCCAGTGATACCAATTTCCCGGATCTTGGTTTGTGCATCCTGATCATCCCTCGTCAGACCGGCCAGCTCTTGCCTCCCGACGAACACTCCCCCACACACCCATTTGTCCTCGGGAATGACATGTCGTGCTTCTGGTCCTCCCTCCCCTTCCTCGTATTCAGGCTTGTGAGAGAGGGCGTCTGCTCTGACATTTTCCTTCCCAGGCACGTACCTAATCTCAAAATTAAACTTGGAAATCTCTTGAGCCCACCGCACTTGTCGTTGGTTGATCACTCTTGCCATTCTCCAATATTCCAGGTTCTTGTGGTCAGTACACACCTGGACTTTGTGCTGTGCACCTATGAGAAAATGTCTCCATCGTCGAAAGGCCTCGTGAATTGCCAGTAGTTTCCGATCGTACACTGTATAGTTTTGCTCTGACTTGTTCAGCTTCCTGGAAAAGAAGCACACGGCTTCCACTGTTCCCCATTTTCCTGCTGGAGCAATATGCCCCCCACAGCTCTGTCTGGCGCGTCCGTCTCTAGCCTCATCGGCTTCTGCAGATCCACATGTAGGAGCTGCTCTTCCGACGCGAAAGCCCTCTTAAGCTTTTCAAAGGAACGCTGTGCCTCTTCTGTCCATTCAAACTTCTTCTTACTGCTGAGACAATCCGTTATGGGTGCCGTTAGATGGGCGAAGTTCTTGATGAACTTCCTGTAGAAATTTGCAAACCCCAAGAACCTCTGCACGTCCTTCCTGTTCTTGGGGGGCTTCCATTCTAGCACGGCCTGCACCTTGCCTGGGTCCATGGCCAAGCCCTTGTCTGACAACCTGTAGCCCAGGAACTCCACCTCTCGTGCATGGAATTGGCATTTCTCCAGTTTGACCCACAGCTGATGCTCCTGCAGCCTTTTCAGCACTTCCCTGACATCTTTCACATGCTGCTCCTCGTTCTCTGAGTAGATAAGTACGTCGTCCAGGAAGGCCACACAATTCACAATTGGAGTCCGAAGGGCATAACTAAGTACTCAAAGGCTCCCAGAGGGGTGAACATGGTGGTTTTCCTTTCATCCCCCTCCCTCATCCTTATCAAGTTGTACGCCCCCCGAAGGTCCAGCTTGGTAAAAATCTTCCCCTTCCTTACCCTGGCCAAGATTTCATCAGTTCTGGGCATTGGGAAGGTCACTGCTTCCGACACCCTGTTCAACCCACGGTAGTCCACTACGAACCTGGGCTCATGGGAGTCTCGCTTGTCCACAAAGAACACTGGACTACCCCCCACCGCCCTCGATTCCCTTATGAACCCTCGCTTCAGGTTCTTGTCAATAAACTTCCGCAATTCCTGCATCTCCCTATCTGACATGGCGTACAGCTTGCCCACTGGCAGCTGAGCATCTGGGAGCAAGTTGATCTGGCAGTCAAAGGGCTTGTGGGGGGGGGTAGCCGATCCGCCTCCTTCTCGCTGAAGACTTCTTCCAAGTCCGCATACTGAGGTGGTATCTTCCCTTTTTCCCCTACTGCCATCCCTGCCACCCTGGCTACTGCCATCCTCGAGGTTTCCCCTCCGTGGCAATGCTCTACGCAGTGGGCCGACCCAAAGGTGACTGTCCGCTGATGCCACCCTACTACTGGGTCGTGCAGTGCCAGCCAACTCATTCCCAGTATGATAGGTGGTCCTGCTAAGGTGGCTACGTGAAAGGCAATGGTCTCAGTGTGTCTGGAAACTGTCATTTTCATGGGCGGGGTCTGCTGGGTCACTTCCCCTCCCAAAAGTTCTCTCCCATCAATCGTGGTTACTTGCAGGGGATGTTCTAGAGGCACCACCTGTAGCTGGTGTTCTAGCGCAAAATCCTTGCTAAAGAAGTTGCAAGAGCTGCCTGAATCCAGCAGCGCCTTCACTTTGATGGGGTGTCCGTTTGGGAGTTCTAGCACCACCTCTATGACGATGGCTGCTCGGGGAGGGTCTGGTTTGGGCACTTCTACTGGTTGCTCGCCTGGCTGCTGTGCCCTCCTTCCTGCAGCCAAGCACGGCCGTTTCCCGGCGCCTCTTTTTTTTCCTTCTCACTCCCCACTGCCCCCACCATTCCTTGCCATGCCTTCTTCTGAGGGCATACTCTGGCAAAATGTCCCGGCTGCTGGCATAGGAAACACCTCTTACTGGTTTTCCCCTCCTTCTTACGCACCTCGCTGGAGTTTGAAAACCCGCACACGCGCGCTCCTCCAATCTCCATTGGCTCCTCGGGTGGCACAGTAGACACTGGTATGTCTGGAATGCGGTTGTCATGCCAACGCTCTGCTCTCCCTTCCCGCCTTTCCAGCGTGCACGTCTGTCAGGGGCTCAGGGACAGAGGCACAGGGGAGAGAGGAGATGGAGAGCGAAGGGGAAGAATCTGAGGGCAGCATAGGGGAGTATGACAGTGACCCGAGAGATTCCATGAGCTTCTCCACGAATCAGAAGATGCCCAGAAGGAGGCGCCGATGGTCAGGGCGAGGGGGGTCCCAGGGGGGACACACCAGAGACAGGGGGCCAGCGGGGACTCCCAAAGCAGCAGCTGGAGATCAGGACCAGCTTCCCCACCAGAGCAGAGTGGGGGGGGGAAGAGTCACAGGTGTCAGGTCCAGCTAGCCCCCCCCCCCGAAGGGGGAAGCAGTGACAGGAGCAGTGAAACGGTCAGGAGGAAGGTTGCCGGCTGGGCGCGCGCGCCAAGTTCAAATGTACAGGCGCGCGGGACAGCAGAAAGACCAGATCGGGAACCAGGTCCTAAAGCCCGCCGGAGGCAGGGGGAAGACTCAGGGGATTCAGCGTCAGAAGAGTCTAGGAAGGGAGAAAACCCAGCTGACAGGCGGAGCCAGAGGCGGAAAGAGCAAAGGAAGAGGTGGAGCAAGGCTAGGGTCTTAAACTGGTGTATGGGGGGAGGAGACTCAGATGGAGCTTCAGCGGTCTAGAGTCTCAGACGTAGAGCTGCACGCTGCTGATGTGAAAGGGAAACTGAACTTCAATAAAGACTTTTGTATATAACAACGGACTGGCGTTGGTCCTTTGTGAGCTGGGACCTCGGGCAGCTCTGACAGCGTCTCTTGTCGGACTCCTACAGCAAGTGCCAACTTGGTCAGCTGGTCCATCGATTCCGGGTGGGGTGAGCGGGAAAGTTCGTCTCTCACCCAAGGGGATAAGCCCTCCTCAAATAACATTTGTACTGGTTCCGAACTCAGGTCCCACCCAAGTTTATGGATCAGCATAGCAAATCTCAACCAGTACTCTCTCACTGACTGGTTTCCTTGTTTGCACCCCATCAGTTCTTTGCGCGTCATGCTCAGTTCAACATCGCTCGAGAACATGTGATCCATTGCGCTAAAAAACTTTCTCAGGTCCTTCAAGGCCGCGTTCTCCGCTGCCATTAAGGGTCGAACCCAATCTCTGGCCCGCCCCTCCAGGTGCCCCACCATGAAAGCGACTCTTCCCCCATCGTGGGCAAAGTCATCGTACTACAGCTCCAGCGCATACTGCACTTCTGTCTTAAAAACGTTATAATCTCTGGGGTTGCCCCCAAACTTCTGCACAAGTCCCGGTACCTTTCTTGCGATGGGGGTAATCTTCCCCTGGGCATCATGTGTCCTCCTTTCATCCAGCCGCGCCGCTAGTAGAGCCAGTTGCTGCTCCAAGTCTCAGTTTCTCTCCTCCAGACTCTGTCCGCCTTTGGCCCCCTCTCCTGCGCCGGCTCCTCCGGTTTGACTCATGATTGTATCCCGGTCCTCTTGCACACAAGCAACGTAAGGGACTCACGGATTGCTGTCACGGGAATTGGGGTTGCTTGTGTGTAAACCTCTAGCTGTTCCAAACTGCTTAGTGTCGGTTGTGTCTTTCCCTGACTGAGCAGCCTTGGCGCTGCTGCTCAGTTGCTAGCAGAATCCGTGAGTGGGCGTCTCCTAAATTTCCTCCAGCATAAGAATTCCTTAACGGACAACATTCGCCTCGCCTCTCTGCGCGGAAGCCTTCTGCGCAGAGTGGGCTTGCCGAGTGGTGGTCCTCCACCCTCCCCACTGACTTCACTGGAAGAGTCTCGGAGCCTCGCCTCCGAGCTGCTCTCCGCCTCTCCCTTCTTCCTGGTGTCCCCTGGACTTCCTTCCCCAAATGACGTTCTCTCTCTTCCCTTACTAGTCCCCTCTCCTGCAGAATCTGGGAGCCTCGCCTCTCCACTATGCTCTGATGTCAGTTCTCTGACACACACACTTTGCGATTTCTGTGTCAATGTGCATTAACAGCAAAGAACACGACTTGAAGTAAGCGAAATCCAAGATTCTTCTCTCTATGTAGCTGGAACCCAAAACAACCTGTTTGGCTTTGTTTGGGGTTATTACACTTCGCTTTGCTATTTGTGGGTGAATGCACACCGAAAGGGCAATCGAAGCTTATTCGACCTTTTTCTATTGAGATGGAACCAAAACACCTATGCTTGATTTGGGCTGATAACAAATATGTCATCTGCGATTTTTGGTTGAATGTGCATTCTAACCCCCAAAACACCAATTTGAAATAAGCCCAATCAGAGCTTTATCATCTTCTTTTTATGTAGATGGAACCCAAAACACCTTTTTGCTTTCGTTTGGGGTGACTCTAGCGCACACCCAAATAACACCATGCGAATTGAAAAAAGCCCATTCAAAGCTTATTCGTCTTCTTACTATGCATATGGAAGCGAAAAGATGGTGTTGTGTTCTTTTGGTCTCATTGCACACTGTCAGTGGCTCAGGAACAGAGGTACAGGGGAGAGAGGAAATGGAGAGCGAAGGGGAAGAATCTGAGGGCAGCGTAGGGGAGTATGACAGCGACCCGAGAGATTCATAGAATCATAGAATCATAGAATCATAGAGTTGGAAGAGACCACAAGGGCCATCGAGTCCAACCCCCTGCCAAGCAGGAAATACCATCAGAGCACTCCTGACATATGGTTGTCAAGCCTCTGCTTAAAGACCTCCAAAGTAGGAGACTCCACCACACTCCTTGGCAGCAAATTCCACTGTCGAACAGCTCTTACTGTCAGGAAGTTCTTCCTAATGTTTAGGTGGAATCTGTTAGGATATTTCCGTTCCACCTTAAAGGGAGCAGGCTTTGTAAGCAACAGAGTCTGCGCATGTCCTGTTGACAGGATGTTTATGTTCTGATATTCGTTTCGTTTTCAGTCGGCTCAGATACGCTGACAGAATGGACGTGTTTTCTTATGCTCTGTTAAACGCTAAATAAAGTCTGTAAATTATGCTCTTCTGCTCTTCTGTGATGCAAGCTTTTGGCTGTGTTTCTGCTGATAAAGAGGGTGCACCAGCCTAGGAATGCAGGCTAGGAATTTCTAAGGCTTTGTGCCTCTAACTGTTGGATCTGCGTGACTACGGGAGGCCGATGGATGTCCAGAACTCCGGCTTGGGGGCTCAGATGGACGTTATCTCCCTGGCAGTTTCCCAACAACAAGGTTTCGGGCCCAGATTCACAGCACCTACAGGAGAGTAAAGCTGCAACAGACTGCGTTTGAGGTATGTGGGGAAAGCGAAAGGAAGGGACGTTTTCCTGTTTTTACCTCGGCAAGGAGTCTTTGATCTCCGGCAGATTAATTGGCCTGGGAGCTGAGCCAAAAAGGCTTCGTGATTAATGGCTGCCAAGATAAGGAGTCTTTCGACTCACGGCTCAAAGCAAAAGCTGGAATGGAATTTTTCCAAGCTTCTGGAGATGCTGAATCCCCTAAGTTACATGGGCAGAATTATGACACCTGGGCAAAATGGTGTGAGAGTTTGCTACGTCAGTTTGGGGTGTGGCATGTTGTTTCTGAAGCCCCCCCCCAGTTCCTCTGACAGAGAAATGGAAAGGCCAAAATTCGAAAGCGATTGATGTAATAGTCCTATCCGTATCTCTTGAGGAAATTAAGACGCTGGCTGGCAACACCACTGCACGTGGAATGTGGTATGCTTTGATGAAAGCTCACAAACAAATAATCCCAGCCCAGAGTTTGACTGCATCGGAGGTCCTAGCTGTTTCCCAGAATGCGAGTGAATCCAGGGATGCTGAGGGCACCGGTTGCAAGCTGCAGGGGGAGCTGACCGTCACGTCATCCCAGGCAGCATTCCAGCCTCCAGGGGGAGCCAAGGAGTCGGCAGCTGAGAGCTCTGTTTCTCATGGGAACCAAGGCCATCGCCTTTGCAGAGGCCGGAAAGGCAAAGGTAAACAGAGCCACAGGCAGACACCTGCAGATGGCCAGGAGCAGAGGGAGGGTGAAGAGCCCGCGTCAGAGAAAAATAAAGCGTTGTTTGCTGGCACTGCTTCACCAAAGGCTAAAGGCAAGTCTGCTGGCCAGGAGCAGCAGGGGGGCAAGCTGCAAAAGCCCACGCTGCAGGAAAACAAGGGTTTGCTTGCTGTAAAGACTGCTCCAACAGCCAAAGGCAGATTTATTGTGGATTCAGGTGCGAATCGCCACGTCTCCAAGGACAGGCATCTCTTTATCTCCTTCAAGCCTCAGGAAGGTGAGATCCACCTGGCTGATGGAAGGACGTTGCAAATTGCAGGAGAAGGGACTGTGAAACTTGCAAGTCTGCACACTACCATCAGTAATGTACTTTTTGTTCCAGGAGCTGCAAGCAACTTGTTGAGTGTCCCACAGCTTACTGGGCGTGGTTTTCAGATTTCCTTCAAGAAATCTTCCTTCTTTCTTTCTTGTAGTTTGGATCCATCGTAGTTTGGCTCCGTGTCTGCTTCTCTGGAGCAGCAGAAAACAACCTTTCTCCCTCCTCTATGTGACATCCTTTTATATATTTTAACATGGCTATCATATCACCCCTTAACCTCCTCTTCTCCAGGCTAAACATGCCCAACTCCCTTAGCCGTTCCTCATAAGGCATCGTTTCCAGACCTTAGACCATTTTGGTTGCCCTCCTCTGGACACGTTCCAGTTTGTCAGTGTCCTTCTTGAATTGTGGTGCCCAGAACTGGACACAGTACTCCAGGTGAGGTCTGACTAGAGCAGAATACAGTGGCACTATTACTTCCCTTGATCTAGATGCTATACTCCTATTGATGCAGCCCAGAATTGCATTGGCTTTTTTAGCTGCCGCGTCACACTGTTGGCTCATGTCAAGTTTGTGGTCAACCAAGACTCCTAGATCCTTTTCACATGTACTGCTCTCAAGCCAGGTGTCACCCATCTTGTATTTGTGCCTCTCATTTTTTTTGCCCAAGTGCAATACTTTACCTTTCTCCCTGTTAAAATTCATCTTGTTTGTTTTGGCCCAGTTCTCTAATCTGTCAAGGTCATTTTGAAGTGTGATCCTGTCCTCTGGGGTGTTAGCCACCCCTCCCAGTTTGGTGTCATCTGCAAATTTGATCAGGATGCCCTTGAGTCCATCATCCAAGTCGTTGATAAAAATGTTGAATAAGACCGGGCCCAAGACAGAACCCTGTGGTACCCCACTAGTCACTCTTCTCCAGGATGAAGAGGAAC
Source organism: Podarcis bocagei (assembly GCF_964188305.1). Taxonomy (NCBI): domain Eukaryota; kingdom Metazoa; phylum Chordata; class Lepidosauria; order Squamata; family Lacertidae; genus Podarcis; species Podarcis bocagei. The sequence goes on from NC_138131.1 coordinate 6,970,277, forward strand.
CATTGATGAGCACTCTTTGGGTTCGGTCAGTCAGATTCCATGAGCTTCTCCAGCGAATCAGAAGATTCCCAGAAGGAGGCGCCGATGGTCAGGGCAAGGGGGGTCCCAGGGGGAACACACCAGAAACAAGGGGCCAGAGGGGACTCCCAAAGCAGCAGCAGGAGATCAGGACCAGCTTCCCCACCAGAGCGTAGTGGGGGGAAGAGTCCCAGGTGTCAGGACCAGCGTCTCCCCCAGCAGGGAGAGAAGATGAGTCAGGGCTGACCATGCCTCTATCGGAGAGTGGGGGAACGGAGGGGAGGTCAGGTCCAGCTAGCCTCCCAGAAGGGGGAAGCAGTGACAGGTGGGAACGTTTGGGCAAAGAGGGGCTGCCAGGACCCAAGCCGGAGGGAGTTGGCCTCGGGAAGAGGGGGGGCAGCATCGTAGCCCACTTCGACGGGGACCTGCAGCAGTATCCTAACTTCAGGGCAGACATAGTTTTCACGCTCAATTTGCTTCGGAAAGACTTTAGAGATGAGGAGGAAAAAGTAGGGTTCATAATCACTCATCTGCATGGGGAAGCTAAATCGTGGCTGCGCAATTTATGGCGTGAAAATGATCCCGCCCTCCAGGATTCAAACGCATTTATCAAAGCTATGGACGCTTGTCTTAAATCAACGGTAGATGTGGATGTGGCCAGGAGGGAAATGCACGGGCTGACGCAGGGCAAAGCCACGGTGAGACAATATCACTCCCGCTTTTTTGCGTTAGTAAATGTGCTGGGCTGGGAGAAGGACTCAGCTGACGTGAGGGATCTGTTCTGGGAGGGGCTAAATGGAGCCGTGAAAGATGAGCTGGCGAGGGGAGAGAGACCTGCCAATACCACAGAAGTCGTCCAGAGGGCGCTGGCGATAGGGGTGCGCCTGGAAGAACGCCCTTGGAGCAGGGATGACGGACGGATGGCACGCACGCCAGCCAAACAACTCCCTTCCTTCCCAGAGAGCCAGGGCGCGCACAATCCACGCCTCCACTGGGGGGGGGGGAGAAGAGCCGATGGAGATAGGTGATGCCAGGGCTCAGACAGCGACCAGAGCCCAAACACCGGGAGCAGTCAAGACGAAGGCTCCTAGAGGGAGCAGGAAGTGTTATATCTGCAACAGTGCACTGCACATGACCAAAGAGTGTCCCCAGAGGATCCAGAAGCACACTGCAGCCTTAGCAACAGTACGGGGAGCAGTTCAGCAGGGGGAACAGCTGCAGGGAAACGACGAAGCCTGGCTGGAGGCAGAGGCACTGGGACCCAGCCAGGCGAGTCAGTGAAGCAGTCCCCAGAGATTTTGCAGCCCACAGACCCCCTCCCACCCAAACCAGTGGTGCAACTCACCGCATCACTCCAGCTGCCAAATGGAATCACCCTGGAAGTCCCTATTACCATTGACTCTGGTAGTAATGCAGACTTTATAGGAGTGGACTTCATCAGGCTACATTGCATAGCGCTCCTACCAGCCACGATGCCCCTAAACGTCGTCACGGTCGATGGCAGGAAGCTGCTGGGTGGACAGGTGGTGCAGCAAACACCGCCTCTGGTAATGCAAATTGGAAATCACCGCGAAGTCATCAGCTTCAATGTCACCCACCTGTCGGACACGCCCATAGTGTTGGGCATGAGTTGGCTGGATAGACACAGCCCGGCATTAGCATGGTACCAGCGAAAATTAACCTTCTGCTCCTCCTACTGCGCAGAACACTGCATCCGAACCAGCCAGGAAGAGGAGGGACAAGGGGATGAACCACAGCTACACCTAGGCGTGGTGCAGGCGGTACCCAACAAGTACAAGGCGTTTTTGGAGGTCTTCTGCGAGAAGGAAGCGGACAAGCTGCCTCCCCACCGGCCCTACGACTGCGCGATTGACCTCCTACCAGGGGCGACGCTGCCGACTGGAAAACTGTATTCCATGTCTGAAGACGTACTGCCGGTCACCAAGATGGCGCACTTCATTCCTTGCGCGAAGGTGGCCACAGCGAAACAGACTGCCAATCTGTTCATAGACCACGAGTTCAAAGTTCACGGCTTACCACGGTCCATCCTGTCTGACCGGGGTCGCCAATTCGTCTCGAGCTTCTGGCAGAAGCTGCTGGGCATCCTGAACGTCAAGATCAACTTAGCGTCGGCACGACACCCGCAGACCAACGGGCAGGCGGAGAGGGTCAACGCCATCATGCAGCAGTACCTGCGATGCTACGCGAATCAACAGCCCTCGACCTGGGTGGACTACCTACCGCTGGCCGAGTTTGCCTACAACAACACGAAGCACGGGTCTACAGGGGTGACACCGTTCTTCGCCAACAATGGGCGGCATCCCAGAACCTTCCCAGGGTTAGAGACGAAGGGGGAGGGGGAGCCACGGGGTGCAGAGCACTTGGCAGCAGAGTTGCAGGAGGTCCACGACCAACTCTGAAGGCACTTGGAACTAGCAAAACACGCCTACAAAATGCAGGCAGACAGGCACAGGAGAGTCGGGGAAGACATCCAGGTGGGGGACTGGGTCTGGTTAGCGGCCCAGGCAGTGCCGGCCAGAACGTTAACTAAGAAGAAGCTCAGACACAAGCAGCTAGGGCCTTACCAAGTCGAGGCACAAATCAACCCAGTGGCCTTCCGGTTAACACTCCCGGAGGGCTCCAGAATGCACCCGGTATTTCATAGGTCAGTGCTCACACCCTACAAAGAACCCCACAGGTTTCAGGCGCCAGGGACCGCACCACATCCACTCAGAAAATCACCAACGGGGGAGGAGTCCACGAGGGCGGCGCCACTCAACAAGGTCACGGAGATTTTAGACTCGAGATGGGGGGAAGAGGGAGTTGAATATCTCCTCGCCAGGGAAGGTACCCCGGCCAGCGCCAACAGGTGGGTACCGGACTATGCCTTGGAGGAGCACTACCTCAAAGACGACTTCCATGCACTCTTCCCACACAGACCTATGCCGGCAGATTATTTCGACGACTGGCTTTTCACACCCACACTTTCAGCCAGCACGTTCCAGGGGTTCTCATCAGCTGAGGAAACGGCGCCAGACACAAGCTCCCCGGAGGGATGACACTCGGGGTCTGCCACGGACCGCTCTTATTGGTGGGACAATCAACCGGAGGTGGGGTGGAGCAGGGAACTGCTAAGGGGGCCCTGGCACGCAGCATCACCCAAGGTAACAGGGGGAGAGACGGACATGGACGTGTTGGGGGAGGACCTTGGGTTCGAACACGAATGCAGAGAGATGGAAGCAGAGGAGATCGACGTCGACGAGCCCATTACGGGCTGGCCAGATCCAGCTGGCCGGCTACACACCAGGGGGAAGGAACGGTATCCCGCACTCACCCCCACAGCACTGGAGCACCCGGAACCCGCACCCGAAGGGGAGGAGGGGGGAAGGGGGGCTTCGAGGGGGGGATGGATGTCAGGGGCTCAGGAACAGCGGTACAGGGGAGAGAGGAGATGGAGAGCGAAGGGGAAGAATCTGAGGGCAGCGTAGGGGAGTATGACAGCGACCCGAGAGATTCCATGAGCTTCTCCAGCGAATCAGAAGATTCCCAGAAGGAGGCGCCGATGGTCAGGGCAAGGGGGGGTCCCAGGGGGAACACACCAGAAACAAGGGGCCAGCGGGGACTCCCAAAGCAGCAGCGGGAGATCAGGACCAGCTTCCCCACCAGAGCGTAGTGGGGGGGAAGAGTCCCAGGTGTCAGGACCAGCGTCTCCTCCAGCAGGGATAGAAGATGAGTCAGGGCTGACCATGCCTCTATCGGAGAGTGTTGGAACGGAGGGGAGGTCAGGTCCAGCTAGCCTCCCCGAAGGGGGAAGCAGTGACAGGAGCAGTGTAACGGTCAGGAGGAAGGTTGCCGGCTGTGCGCGCGCGCCAAGTTCGAATGTACAGGCGCGGGGGACAGCAGAAAACCCGGATTGGGAGGCAGGTCCTAAAGCCCGCCGGAGGCAGGGGGAAGACTCAGGGGACTCAGCGTCAGATGAGTCTAGGAAGGGGGAGACCCCAGCTGACAGGCGGAGCCAGAGGCGGAAAGAGCAAAGGACGAGGTGGAGCAAGGCTAGAGTCTTAAACTGGTGTCTGGGGGGAGGAGATTCAGACGGAGCTTCGACGGTCTAGAGTTTCAGACGTAGAGCTGCGCGCTACGGTTGTGAAGATGAAACTGAACTTCAATAAAGACTTTTGTATATAACAACGGACTGGTGTTGGTCCTTTGTGAGCTGGGACCTCGGGCAGCTCTGACACACACACTTTGCGATTTCTGTGTCAATGTGCATTAACAGCAAAGAACACGACATGAAGTAAGCGCAAAGCCATTTCCGAGCTAGAGAGGAGAGGGGGTTGCGGGCTAACCCCTCCCACACACTCCACTCGCGGGTGCTTGCCTTTTGCCCCCGCGAGAACAGGGGAATCCCCGGGCGTGCCGGCAACTTTTAGCAGCGTCTTCACAGGCATTAGGGTGATTTATGCAAGGTGCCTGGCGCTCCAGGGCACTTTAATCCGGAAATCTAATTAATCAACAGATCTATTTAAACTAAAGCCCTGGATAAAACAAATTTAATTGAAGGTCACGTATAAATGAAAATATAATTAATTAACAGATCTATTAAGTGCCTGCCTTCGATCAGACAAAATTTAATTGAAGTGCTTTATTGGGCAGTTTAATTGACAAGTGATCTCATCTCTTTACCCCTTTAAATAATATTCTAATTTAACGCAGAGGCGATTTATGGGGTTTAGTAAAGGGTGAATTCAAATTATCTCATTCTGCTCGCGGGCTCTGCCTAGGCATTAAGTTTCATAATTTAGTATAGTCAATTCATAGTTGTTATAGATAAATAATAAATAGAGAAATAAACAATTATTTTCTTTGGTTCCTACCTGTGTAACTGGATTGCATTGTTTTGAGTATTGCCCATTGAAATGGGTTTGGTGATTCTGGCTCCCGCCTTTTGAGGAAAGGCTGCCCTGTTTTGTTTATTGCGTAGTGAGAGGTTAAATTCAAATAACACTGTGTTCATTTTAGAGCTAATTATATAGCCATTATTTTCATATAGACCAAATTAGGGCACACCGAGCCTTACTGAAATTAGGTTAGACCTAAGTCAGTGTGGTTAATACTGACTGAGACAGCGTGGTTAATACTGAACTAGGTTTAGCCAACCTCTTCAAGGTTAGTTAATAGCTAGGCCAGTGTTGATAATACTGAACTGGGTGCAATTAGCAATCCCATAATCAAGTGCAAGCTAGACAGCGTTGACAATACTGAGCTAGGTAATTCTTGGCCGTGTTGCTGATCACGGACAGTGGATTGCGATTGCATTTAAGTCAGCGCAGGTGATACTGAACGGGTAAGGGGGTACACGGACCTCCTAGGTAGGCAATTTTAAATTGCTAGGCGAATAACTTAGTGGTTCCAGTTCACGATTCAGTTTGAAATGGCTTCCGGTGGAGACCAGCAGGCATCCACTTCCGCCAATCAGCTGGCACCCCCCGCAGGCAATGGGGGCGCTCAAGTGCCGGCCATGCCTTGCGACCCTCAAGCCTTCGCCCAATTTTTCATGGCGTTTGAAACATTTTACAGACAGTGTAGGCCTAGGGGGGCTTTGGCGCTTCCAGCCCCGGAACTGTCACAGGAGGTGATACCCGACACTCCTTCTAGCTACCAAGTTCAACAGGACATCCCCGTCATTGCAGGGGGCAGCAACCAGTCAGAAACGGCGAATACAGGTCGCCCAAATACCCGTGCACAGGCAGCCATGGCTAAGAAAACAAACCAAAGCATAGGCAAAGGAAGGGCGCCGGCTAAGGGTCCCGGCAAGGGGAAGGCCACCGCCAAGGGTGCCAGCGGTAACGCCGTCTCACAAATTGTAGACATTCCTAGTGTGTTTCAGGAACAGCAGCCCCAGCACAGCTCTACCGAGGACAGCGCGGGTTCCGCCCTGGAGGATGAGCACATTGAACCTCCCACCCCTCAGCCAGCGGCAAGTGCGACCCCAGCCAACGTTGAGGTCCAAGGTGGGAAGAGGAAGTCCAAGAGGAAGCACACGTCCTCTAAGAAGAAGAGAAGTAAGCAGTCAGAGACCGAGGATGAGTCAGGTACGCCATCCTCTGATTCGGATAGCGAGGGCCCCATGGATAGCTACTGGGGCTTGGGGGAAGATAATCCCACTTTGGGCGCATGAAAGGAGGGCCAATTCCCATCGTAAGACCTTCAATGGTGTACTGGCATGGAAGGATGGGGCATTGGTGGAGGATGTAAAAGTTGCTACCAATCAATCCACTGATTTTATATTGGGGAACCATTTGTCCCAGAAGAAGAGGAATAAGATCCTCAATGGGGATTACGTGGACATGTTTACCCTTCTCCCTCCAACCAAATTGACAGGAAAACTGACTAATGTGGGGGAGGGAGACAGTGCTCCTGAAGGTAGGAGTCTATCAATTGATGAAGATGATCATCCAAATGTCATAGACCAAATGGAGCAAACAGCACGCAGACCTAGTGGTGGGAGGAAAAAATCCTTAAATAAGAGACACGGGGGAATGATTAATGGACTTCAATGTCTGTACACTAATGCGCAAAGCATGGGAAATAAGCAAGATGAGCTTGAGCTCTTGGTACAGCAAACTAAATATGACATAATAGGCATCACTGAAACCTGGTGGGATAAGTCCCACGATTGGAATGTAAAAATGGGGGGATACAATCTATTTCAGAGAAACAGACCAAACAAGAAAGGAGGAGGAGTGGCGTTATATGTCAGGGATGTGTATACCTGTGAAGAGATCCAAGATTTAGAACCTCAAAGCCAAAGTGAGAGCATTTGGGTCAAAATTAAGGGAGAGAAGAATAAGAGAGATCTCATTGTGGGAGTTTACTATAGATCCCCAAGCCAAACGGAGGACATAGATGATGCCTTCCTGGAACAGATGGCCAAGCATGCAAAAGGAAGGGAGATAGTAGTAATGGGGGACTTCAATTACCCAGATATTTGTTGGATGTCAAACTCAGCCAAGAGCATAAGGTCAAACAGATTCCTCACTGGCCTTGCAGACAACTTCATTGTCCAGAAAGTGGGAGAAGCAACAAGAGGAACAGCCATTTTAGATCTGGTCCTAACCAATGTTGATGACCTGGTTAGTGGGGTAGAAGTGGAAGGATCATTAGGCGCGAGTGATCATGCTCTTCTGAAGTTTACTATACAGCGGAAAGGAGCAGCCAAGCATACTAGGACTCAATTTCTTGACTTTAAGAAAGCCGACTTCATAAAACTTAGGGAAGTGCTGGGTGAGATCCCATGGACAGTAATACTAAAAGGAAAGGGAGTTCATGATGGCTGGGAGTTTGTTAAGAGGGAGATAGTAAAAGCACAACGTCAGGCAATACCAATGAGACAGAAACATGGAAGGTGCTTAAAGAAGCCAGGGTGGCTATCTAAAGAACTTTTAACTGAGTTAAGATTAAAAAAGGATGTGTACAAAAAATGGAAAGGGGGGGAAACCACCAAAGAGGAATTCAAACAAATAGCCAGCACGTGTAGACACAAAGTCAGAAAAGCTAAAGCACAGAATGAACTCAGGCTTGCTAGAGAGGTTAAAAGCAAGAACAAAGGCTTTTATGGGTATGTTCGTAGCAAAGGGAAGAACAAAGAAACAGTGGGGTCACTCAGAGGAGAAGATGGTGAAATGCAAACAGGGGACACAGAAAGGGCTGAACTCCTCAATGCCTTCTTTGCCTCAGTCTTCTCCGATAAAGAAAACAATGCCCGACCTGAAGAATTTGGAGCAAATGATTCAGCAAAGGAAACACAGCCCAGAATAACTAAGGAGATAGTACAAGAATACTTGGCTAGTTTAGATGTATTCAAGTCTCCAGGGCCAGATGAACTGCATCCAAGAGTATTAAAAGAACTGGCAGATGCGATCTCAGAACCACTGGCAGTCATCTTTGAGAATTCCTGGAGAACAGGCGAAGTCCCGGCAGACTGGAGGAGGGCAAATGTTGTCCCTATTTTCAAAAAGGGGGAAAGAGAGGACCCAAATAATTACCACCCAGTCAGTCTGACATCAATACCAGGGAAGATTCTGGAGCAGATCATTAAGCAAACAGTCTGTGAGCACCTAGAAAGGAATGCTGTGACCACCAATAGTCAGCATGGATTTCTGAAAAATAAGTCATGTCAGACTAACCTGATCTCCTTTTTTGACAGAATTACAAGCCTGGTAGATGAAGGGAACGCAGTGGATGTAGCCTACCTTGATTTCAGCAAGGCATTTGACAAGGTGCCCCATGATATTCTTGTAAAGAAACTGGTAAAATGCGGTCTTGACTATGCTACCACTCAGTGGATTTGTAACTGGCTGACTGACCGAACCCAAAGGGTGCTCATCAATGGTTCCTCTTCATCCTGGAGAAGAGTGACTAGTGGGGTGCCACAGGGTTCTGTCTTGGGCCCGGTCTTATTCAACATCTTTATCAACGGCTTGGATGATGGACTCAAGGGCATCCTGATCAAATTTGCAGATGACACCAAACTGGGAGGGGTGGCTAACACCCCAGAGGACAGGATCACACTTCAAAACGACCTTGACAGATTAGAGAACTGGGCCAAAACAAACAAGATGAATTTTAACAGGGAGAAATGTAAAGTATTGCACTTGGGCAAAAAAAAATAATGAGAGGCACAAATACAAGATGGGTGACACCTGGCTTGAGAGCAGTACATGTGAAAAGGATCTAGGAGTCTTGGTTGACCATAAACTTGACATGAGCCAACAGTGTGACGCGGCAGCTAAAAAAGCCAATGCAATTCTGGGCTGCATCAATAGGAGTATAGCATCTAGATCAAGGGAAGTAATAGTGCCACTGTATTCTGCTCTGGTCAGACCACACCTGGAGTACTGTGTCCAGTTCTGGGCACCACAATTCAAGAAGGACACTGACAAACTGGAACGTGTCCAGAGGAGGGCAACCAAAATGGTCAAAGGCCTGGAAACGATGCCTTATGAGGAACAGCTAAGGGAGCTGGGCATGTTTAGCCTGGAGAAGAGGAGGTTAAGGGGTGATATGATAGCCATGTTCAAATATATAAAAGGATGTCACATAGAGGAGGGAGAAAGGTTGTTTTCTGCTGCTCCAGAGAAGCGGACACGGAGCAATGGATCCAAACTACAAGAAAGAAGATTCCACCTAAACATTAGGAAGAACTTCCTGACAGTAAGAGCTGTTCGACAGTGGAATTTGCTGCCAAGGAGTGTGGTGGAGTCTCCTACTTTGGAGGTCTTTAAGCAGAGGCTTGACAACCATATGTCAGGAGTGCTCTGATGGTGTTTCCTGCTTGGCAGGGGGTTGGACTCGATGGCCCTTGTGGTCTCTTCCAACTCTATGATTCTATGATTCTATGAGTCTATGATTCTAAAAGGGGAAAAGAGGCGGTCCTATGGTAAGCGGAGGTACAGGACGCCTAGGGCAGAGCGCACCTTTGAGAATTGGTTGGATGGGTACCAGGTTTTCATGGGAGTTGTGTGTGCAGCTTATCCTCGGCGCTCCATGGATTTGGTTGCTTATCTGGCTCACGTGAGGAGGGCACATGCTCTCGCGGGAGAAAATGCCGCTTTAACGTACGATGAGAATTTCCGTAGAAACACTTCTCTCCTGCCTTCCACCCACTGGGATCTAACGGATCCTAATTACTGGGGCGAGGACGTCAATCCCTACATCGAAAAGAAAAATCAGGACTCATCCAAGGCGGGTAAGACAGAGGTGAAGCGGCGCCGTCAGTGCTGGGAGTACAACAGGGGTGTATGCTCGCGACCCTCCTGTAAGTATCTGCATGAATGTGAGCGGTGCTGGGGTAACCACCCCGCCTCTGCCTGCTTCAAGAACAAACAGTAGCCCTTTCGGGGGGCGGGGGTTCTTCCACAACAATAACAGGGGTGCCCCCGGATCCACCCGCCAGGGGCCTGGTAACCGCCAGTAACTTGCACCTGGGTTTAGCCTCCTCCCCCATCAAACTTCAGCCCCTCAAAACCTTACTGGACCAGTATCCCGATCGAACAGCTGCACAATACCTTTGGGAGGGGTTCTCCAAGGGGTTCAGAATCCCCGTGGCTTCCCCCCCAACACCGGGAACCCACAAAATCAAAAGTCTGTTAAGGAAAGACCAGAGATAGTTAGAAAAAAGATAGAGAAGGAAATCAAGGCAGGGAGGGTGGCAGGCCCCTTTGCCGAACCCCCCTTTGAAGGACTTCACCTATCCCCTCTGGGCATTGTACTAAAGAAGACCCCAGGGGAATTCCGCATGATACACAACCTTTCCCACCCAAGGGGAGGCTCTGTCAATGATGCGATCCCCCAGGAGCTTTGTACAGTAAAATACGCCTCCTTTGACCAAGCAGTGAAAATGATTCGGCGATTTGGGCAGGGGGCACTTCTAGCCAAATGCATCATCGAGTCGGCATTCTGCCTCCTTCCCGTCCACCCAGCTGATTTCCGTTGGTTGGGCTTTAGATTTGACGGAGCGTATTTCATTGACAAAGCAATGCCGATGGGTTGTTCCGTGGCTTGCTCAGCCTTTGAGTCGTTTAGTACGTTTTTGGACTGGGCCCTACGCTTCAGGACAGGGTCGTTGGGCGTGTCGCATTGTCTTGATGATTTTATTTTGGTGGCAGATAACAGGCAGCGATGCTCCGCCCTCTTGGAGGCCTTCACGGCTTTAGCTGGTGAGCTAGGGGTGCCGCTAGCCGCCGAAAAGACGGAGGGTCCAGCCACCTCTATTGTCTACTTGGGCATCGAGTTAGATACCGTGGCCCAGACCTCTAGACTGCCCGAGAATAAATTGATCGCTCTTAAAGCACTGATACAGCAGCTGCTACCCCTGAGGAAGGTTACCTTAAGGCAAGTTCAGTCCCTGCTAGGCCACCTAAATTTCGCCTGTAGGGTAGTGGCGCCGGGCCGCCCCTTTTGTGGCCGCCTGGCCAGATTGGCCACTGGTCTCAGGGCACCACAGCATAGGGTGCGCCTCTCCAAAGAAGTTAAGGCAGATCTGGGAGTTTGGTTACAGTTCCTCGACAAGTACAACGGTATATCCTTGTGGCAAGACTCCATGGCGCTCAACGCTGATTTCCAAGTTCAGTCAGATGCAGCAGGTTCCTTGGGTTTCGGGGTTTACTTCAGGGGCCAGTGGTGTGCCAAAAAGTGGCCTGCAGACTGGCAGGGCCAGCCCATTACTCGGGACCTTACATTCTTGGAATTTTTCCCTATCGTGGTGGCAGTACATCTTTGGTCGGAGCAGTTCCGCAACCATAGGGTTTGTTTCAACACAGATAACCAGGCAGTGGTAGCGGTTCTTTCTCAGCAGTCCGCGCGCTCCACCAGGGTGGGTAACTTGTTACGGTCCTTCGTCCTCCTGTGTTTGGAGCAGAATATATATTTTTCAGCCAAATTCGTACCTGGCATTAATAATGACATCATGGATGCTCTGTCTCGTTTTCAGATGGAGCGCTTTCGCTCATTAGCGCCGGAAGCGGAACAATCATCAATGCCTTTCCCGGAGCATCTCTGGAGCCTTGGGAGCAGGAAATGATGAAGGGAGTATTCGGTGCAGTTGCCCCTTCCACAATGAGATCATACAAGAAGGCTTGGGCTGACTTTTTAAAGTTCCGCAGCAGTATACCCAGCGCAAAGCAGAATTCCATTCCCTCAACAAGGGAGGTCCTCCACTACTTAACCCATCTGAAGGAGCTGGGCAGGGCACCAAAGACTCTCAATATTCAGTCCGCGGGGATTTCCTATTTTTGTAAAGCCTTTTTCGCCATCGACCCGTGCGCACAATTTATCGTGCGTAAGACCTTAGAGGGCTGGCGCCAGCTACAGCCCCCCAGCTCTGACAAGAGGAGGCCCATAACGTATGATATTTTGACTCAGATACACAAAAAATTACGAGAAATATGCTGGTCAAAATATGAAGTGCGCCTATTCTCTGCCGCTTATTCCGTAGCCTTCTTTGGTGCCCTGCGCATAGGTGAGGTAGTCTGCGAGGGAGGGGTTGCCCACGGCCAGAGGGGCATCCTGTTAAGTGATCTGACCCTATCAGAGACTGACCTGATGGTTCAAGTACGGAGCTCTAAGACGGACCAACAGGGCAGAGGGGCCCTCCTTCGGCTACCAGCTGCACAGGCTAGTGGTCCCTGCCCGGTGAGGGATACGAGGCGTTTCCTCTACTTAAGACCCAGTAGCCCCGGCCCCCTATTTATTCACGTGGATGGATCGCTCTTGGCCAGGCATCAGTTTACGCGGGTGATGCGCTTGGCATTGTCAGCTTGCGGTCTGTCCGCGGCCGAATTTGCGGCTCACTCCTTTCGGATAGGGGCAGCAACCACTGCAGTGCACCTTGGGCTCTCAGCAGACAGGATAAAGGACTTGGGGCGGTGGAGATCTAATGCATACAGAGCTTATGTGAGAAAGAATTTATGACTAGCTGTGGGGTTTCCTGACCGTGGTTTTCTGCCTGTTTGCTTTTCAGAATACAAGAGGGTGCGCATTTGGCTGGTGGGCCACAGCGTCGTGCATTGGGCCAAGAATCGTGCCATGAACACCGGTTTGGGTATAAATCTGAGCTTGCCTGCAAATGTAGAGCTGGCGTGGATAGCGCATAGAGGGATGCGCTGGAGCGAATTCAAGCCAGCCGTGATGGCGAGAGCTGCCTCGGAGGGCCCACCTGATGCCCTGGTTGTCCAGTTGGGGGGAAACGACTTAGCGTATCGCAAAGCTATTGACTTGAGATGAAACATTTTTGATGATTTTGCTGATCTGATGGCGACTTACCCAAACATTACGATCTTGTGGTCCTCGCTGCTTGAGAGGAGGACGTGGAGGGATTGTGTGAGCCCGGTTGGAATCAACAAGGCAAGAAAGGTCTTGGAACAGGCTGTGGAACGTAGAGTGGTGGCTCTGGACGGGTGCGTCATTAGGCACCCAGGCATCCAGTACAGCAACAAGGCCCTCTACAGACGGGATGGCGTGCATCTGTCAGATGCTGGAAATGATATTTGGTTGGGGGACATCATAGCAGGGATTACGGATTGGTGACAGGCTTGAAGGTATTGGCGGCGAGCTTTGCTCGATTGGCGGTTAGGCACTGGCAGGGGTAATTGTTATGCAAATGAGGGGGAAGGAAGCGCCATCACCTTCCCCCAATGAAAATGGGTATTCCGGTAGAGGACTCCGGGGGGCGTTGCCTTGTCCGAAACCTAGGGAGGTAAGGGCCTCCGGCACGCCCCCGAGCGGTGACACCCGTGGGATCCTAGTTGGCGTACTTCAACAGGACTCCCACGGCTTGTGGACAACCCTTCCCGGTCTCCATGCCGGTTAGTCGATAGGAGCCAATGCCTAAGGCCAATACCTTCCAATTCTGTAATCAATACAGTTGTGGCCCTTTTATGCCCATTAACCTTAAATAATGTGTCCCGTGTCTTTATTTCACATGGGGGAGGGGACTTGCCACGCAAAGCCATTTCCGAGCTAGAGAGGAGAGGGGGTTGCGGGCTAACCCCTCCCACACACTCCACTCGCGGGGGCTGGCCTTTTGCCCCCGCGAGAACAGGGGAATCCCCGGGCATGCCGGCAACCCTGCCCGCCAATTGGTGGGGCCGGGGCGGCGGGGCCTAGCCCATTTAAGGCCAGGCACATCCGGGGACCGCCCTCTTTGCCCCGTTCCAGCTCACCGGTTATCCCATCCCAACCACCCTTTAGGCTTAGCTAGATATGACCTTGCTATGGACTTCGGTTGGTCGCCGCAAGGGGCCTGGTAGGAATTTTTCCAACTTGGCGCACTTCCAGCCTTTTGGTTTTTTCGCCTACCTCGTAGCAAACGTCACAACTTCTCGGTATTGGCAGTTAGGCACTGGCAGGGGTAATTGTTATGCAAATGAGGGGGGAAGGAAGCGCCATCACCTTCCCCCAATGAAAATGGGTAGTCCGGTAGAGGACTCCGGGGGGCGTTGCCTTGTCCGAAACCTAGGAAGGTAAGGGCCTCCGGCACGCCCCCGAGCAGTGACACCCGTGGGATCTTAGTTGGTGTACTTCAACAGGACTCCCACGGCTGGTGGTTAACCCTTCCCGGTCTCCATGCCGGGTAGTCGATAGGAGCCAATGCCTAAGGCCAATACCTTTCAATTCTGTAATCAATAAAGTTGTGGCCTTTTTTATGCTCATTAACCTTAAATATTGTGTCCCGTGTCTTTATTTCACAAGGGGGAGGGGACTTGCCACGCAATCCAAGATTCTTCTTTCTATGTAGTTGGAAACCAAAATAACCTGTTTGGCTTTCTTTAGGCTTATTACACTTCGCTTTGCTATTTGTGGGTGAATGAACACCGAAAGAGCAATCGAAGCTTATTCGTCCTTTTTCTATTGAGATGGAACCAAAACACCTATGCTTGATTTGGGCTTATAACAAACATGTCATCTGCGATTTTTGGTTGAATGTGCATTCTAACCCCAAAAACACCAATTTGAAATAAGCCCAATCAGAGCTTTATCATCTTCTTTTTATGTAGATGGAACCCAAAACACCTTTTTGCTTTCGTTTGGGGTGATTCTGGCGCACACCCAAATAACACCATGCGAATTGAAAAAAGCCCAATCAAAGCATTCGTCTTCTTTCTACGCATATGGAAGCGAAAAGAAGGTGTTGTGTTATTTTGGTCTCATTACACACACTTTGCGATTTCTGTGTCAATGTGCATTAAAAGCAAAGAACACGACATGAAGTAAGCGCAATCCAAGATTCTTCTTTCTATGTAGTTGGAAACCAAAACAACCTGTTTGGCTTTGTTTAGGCTTATTACACCGCTTTGCTATTTGTGAGTGAAGGAACACCGAAAGAGCAATCGAAACTTATTCGTCCTTTTTCTATTGAGAGGGAACCAAAACACCTGGGCTTGATTTGGGCTGGTAACAAACATTTCTGCGATTTTGGGTTGAATGTGCATTCTAACCCCAAAAATACCAATTTGAAATAAGCCCAATCAGAGCTTTATCATCTTCTTTTTATGTAGATGGAACCCAAAACACCTTTTTGCTTTCGTTTGGGGTGATTCTGGCGCACACCCAAATAACACCATGCGAATTGAAAAAAGCCCAATCAAAGTGTCAGGGAACTGACATCGGAGCAGAGGGGAGAGGCGGTGCTTCCCGATTCTGCAGAAGAAGGAACGAGTAAGGGTAGAGAGAGAAGGTCATCTGGGGAAGAATGTCCCGGTGACACCAGGAAGAAGGAAGAGGGAGGAAGCACCTCGGAGGATAGGCTCCGAGATGCTGGCACTGAAGGTAGTGAAGAGAGTGGAGGGGCACCTCTGGGCATGCCCACTCTGCGCAGAAGGGTTACGCGCAGAGAGGCGAGGCGACGGGTGTCTGTCAAGGAGCTTTTATGTTGGAGGAAATTTAGGAAACACCCACTCACGGATACGTCCAGCGACTGAGCAGCAGCAGCACCTAGGCTGCTCAGTCAGGGAAAGACAGCACCAACTTCTAATCTGTTTGGAACAGCTGGAGGTTTACACACAAGCAACCCCATTTCCCGTGACAGCAATCCGTGAGTCCCTTACCTTGCTTGTGTGTAAGAGCACTGGGGAACAGTCATGAGTCAAACAGAAGGAGCAGGCGCAGGAGAGGGAGCCAGAGGCGGACAGAGTCTTGAGGAGAGAAACCGAGATCTGGAGAGGCAACTGGCTCTACTAGCGGCGCGGCTGGATGAAAGGAGGACGCATGACGCCCAGGGCAAGATTACCCCCATCGCAAGAAAGGTACCGGGACTTGTGCAGAAGTTTGGGGGCAACCCCAGAGATTACAACGCTTTTAAAACAGAAGTGCAGTATGCGTTGGACCTCCAGTACGATGACTTTGCCGACGATGGGGGAAGAGTTGCTTTCGTGGTGGGGCACCTGGAGGGGCGAGCTAGAGATTGGGTTCGACCCTTAATGGCAGCGGAGAACGCTGCCTTAAAGGACCTGAGAAAGTTCTTCTCCGCAATGGATCACATGTTTTCGAGCGATGTGGAATTGAGTGTGACGCGCAAAGAACTGATGGGGTGCAAACAAGGAAACCAGTCAGTGAGAGAGTACTGGTCGAGATTTGCTATGCTGATCCATAAACTTGGGTGGGATCTGAGTTCGGAACCTATTCAAATGTTGTTTGAGGAGGGCTTATCCCCTTGGGTGAGAGACGAACTTTCCCGCTCGCCCCGCCCTCAATCGATGGACCAGCTGACCAAGTTGGCGCTCACTGTGGGAGTCAGACAAGAGACACGCGCGCTGGAAAGGCAGGAAGGGAGAGCTGAGCGTTGGCAGGAGAACTGGATTCCAGACATGCCAGCGTCGGCAGTGCCGCCCAAGGAGCCAATGGAGATTGGAGGAGTGAGCGCGCGCGGATTTTCAAACTCCAGCGAGGTGCGTAAGAAGGAGGGGAAAACCAATAAGAGGTGTTTCCTATGCCAGCAGCCGGGACATTTTGCCAGAGCATGCCCTCAGAAGAAGGCGTGGCAAGGAATGGTGGGGGCAGTGGGGAGTGAGGAGGAAAAGAAGGAGGCGCCGGGAAACGGCAAGGCTTGGCTGCAGGAAAAAGGGCACAGCAGCCAGGCGAGCAACCAGTAGTAGTGCCCAAACCAGACCCCCCCCCCCCGAGCAGCCATCGCAATAGAGGTGGTGCTAGAACTCCCAAACGGACACCCCATCAAAGTGAAGGCGCTGCTGGATTCAGGCAGCTCTTGCAACTTCTTTAGCAAGGATTTTGCGCTAGAACACCAGCTCCAGGTGGTGCCTTTAGAACATCCCCTGCAAGTAACCACGATAGATGGGAGAGAACTTTTGGGAGGGGATGTAACCCACCAGACCCCTCCCATGAAAATGACGGTTTCCAGACACACTGAGACCATTGCCTTCCACGTAGCCACCCTGGCAGGACCACCCATCATACTGGGAATGAGTTGGCTGGCACTGCACGACCCAGTAGTAGGGTGGCACCAGCGGACAGTCACCTTTGGGTCAGCTCACTGCGTAGAGCATTGCCACAGAGGGGAAAACTCGAGGATGGCAGTAGCCAGGGTGGCAGGGATGGTGGTGGGGGGAAAAGGGAGAGTACCACCTCAGTATGCGGACTTGGAAGAAGTCTTCAGCGAGAAGGAGGCGGATCGGCTACCCCCCCCCCACAGGCCCTTTGACTGCCAGATCAACTTGCTCCCAGACGCTCAGCTGCCAGTGGGCAAGCTGTACGCCATGTCATAGGATCATAGGAATCATAGGATCATAGAGTTGGAAGAGACCACAAGGGCCATCGAGTCCAACCCCCTGCCAAGCAGGAAACACCATCAGAGCACTCCTGACATATGGTTGTCAAGCCTCTGCTTAAAGACCTCCAAAGTAGGAGACTCCACCACACTCCTTGGCAGCAAATTCCACTGTCGAACAGCTCTTACTGTCAGGAAGTTCTTCCTAATGTTTAGGTGGAATCTTCTTTCTTGTAGTTTGGATCCATTGCTCCGTGTCCGCTTCTCTGGAGCAGCAGAAAACAACCTTTCTCCCTCCTCTATGTGACATCCTTTTATATATTTGAACATGGCTATCATATCACCCCTTAACCTCCTCTTCTCCAGGCTAAACATGCCCAGCTCCCTTAGCCGTTCCTCATAAGGCATCGTTTCCAGGCCTTTGACCATTTTGGTTGCCCTCCTCTGGACACGTTCCAGTTTGTCAGTGTCCTTCTTGAATTGTGGTGCCCAGAACTGGACACAGTACTCCAGGTGTGGTCTGACCAGAGCAGAATACAGTGGCACTATTACTTCCCTTGATCTAGATGCTATACTCCTATTGATGCAGCCCAGAATTGCATTGGCTTTTTTAGCTGCCGCGTCACACTGTTGGCTCATGTCAAGTTTGTGGTCAACCAAGACTCCTAGATCCTTTTCACATGTACTGCTCTCAAGCCAGGTGTCACCCATCTTGTATTTGTGCCTCTCATTTTTTTTGCCCAAGTGCAATACTTTACATTTCTCCCTGTTAAAATTCATTTTGTTTGTTTTTGCCCAGTTCTCTAATCTGTCAAGGTCGTTTTGAAGTGTGATCCTGTCCTCTGGGGTGTTAGCCACCCCTCCCAGTTTGGTGTCATCTGCAAATTTGATCAGGATGCCCTTGAGTCCATCATCCAAGTCGTTGATAAAGATGTTAAATAAGACCGGGCCCAAGACAGAACCCTGTGGCACCCCACTAGTCACTCTTCTCCAGGATGAAGAGGAACCATTGATGAGCACCCTTTGGGTTCGGTCAGTCAGCCAGTTACAAATCCACTGAGTGGTAGCAGAGTCAAGACCGCATTTTACCAGCTTCTTTACAAGAATATCATGGGGCACCTTGTCAAATGCCTTACTGAAATCAAGGTAGGCTATATCCACTGAGTTCCCTTCATCTACCAGGCTTGTAATTCTGTCAAAAAATGAGATCAGGTTAGTCTGACATGACTTATTTTTCAGAAATCCATGCTGACTATTGGTGATCACAGCATTCCATTCTAGGTGCTCACAGACTGTTTGCTTAATGATCTGCTCCAGAATCTTCCCTGCTATTGATGTCAGACTGACTGGGCGGTAATTATTTGGGTCCTCTCTTTTCCCCTTTTTGAAAATAGGGACAACATTTGCCCTCCTCCAGTCTGCCGGGACTTCGCCTGTTCTCCAGGATTTCTCGAAGATGACTGCCAGTGGTTCTGAGATCACATCTGCCAGTTCTTTTAATACTCTTGGATGCAGTTCATCTGGCCCTGGAGACTTGAATACATCTAAACTAGCCAAATATTCTTGTACTGTCTCCTTAGTCAGATAGGGAGATGCAGGAATTGCGGAAGTTTATTGACAAGAACCTGAAGCGAGGGTTCATAAGGGAATCGAGGGCGGTGGGGGGTAGTCCAGTGTTCTTTGTGGACAAGAGAGACTCTCATGAGCCCAGGCTCGTAGTGGACTACCGTGGATTGAACAGGGTGTCGGAACCAGTGACCTTCCCAATGCCCAGAATTGATGACATTTTGGCCAGGGTAAGGAAGGGGAAGATTTTTACCAAGTTGGACCTTCGGGGGGCGTACAACTTGATAACGATGAAGGAGGGGGATGAATGGAAAACCACCATGTTCACCCCTCTGGGAGCCTTTGAGTACTTAGTTATGCCCTTCGGATTACAATCGGGATCGAGCACCTTTCAAGCTTTCATGCACCACGTGCTGGGGTCCCTGCTGTACAAGAATTGTGTGGCTTTTCTGGACGACGTACTCATCTACTCAGAGAATGAGGAGAATGAGGAGCAGCATGTGAAAGACGTCAGAGAAGTGCTGAAAAGGCTGCAGGAGCATCAGCTGTGGGTCAAAGTGGAGAAATGCCAATTCTATGCACGAGAGGTGGAGTTCCTGGGCTACAGGTTGTCAGCGAAGGGTCTGGCCATGGACCCAGGCAAGGTGCAGGCCGTGCTAGAATGGAAGCCTCCCAAGAACCGGAAGGATGTACAGAGGTTTTTGGGGTTTGAAAATTTTTACCGGAAGTTTATCCAGAACTTCGCTCATTTAACAGCACCCATAACAGATTGTCTCAGCAGCAAGAAGAAGTTCGTATGGACGGAGGAGGCCCAAAGTTCCTTTGAAAAGCTCAAGAAGGCGTTTGCGTCGGAAGAGCACCTCCTGCACGTGGATCTGCGGAAGCCGATAAGGCTAGAGACGGACGCATCAGACAGAGCTGTAGGGGGGATATTGCTTCAGCAGGCAAATGGGGAGTGGAAACCGTGTGCCTTCTTTTCCAGGAAGCTTAACAAGTCGGAGCAAAACTACACAGTGTACGATCGAGAACTGCTGGCAATTCACGAGGCTTTTCGACGGTGGCGACATTTTCTCATAGGCGCACAGCACAAGGTCCAGGTGTGTACTGACCACAAGAACCTGGAATATTGGAGAACGGCAAGAGTGCTCAACCAACGACAGGTGCGGGGGGCTCAAGAGTTTTCCAAGTTTAATTTTGAAATTAGGTACGTGCCCGGGAAGGAAAATGTCAGAGCAGATGCCCTCTCTCGCAAGCCTGAATACGATGAAGGGGAGGGAGGACCAGAAGCACGACATGTCATTCCCGAGGACAAATGGGTGTGTGGGGGAGTGTTCGTCGGGAGGCAAGAGCTAGCCGGGTTGACGAGGGATGATCAATATGCACAAACCAAAATGCGAGAAATTGATATCACTGGGGAAACTCGGGGGGGGGGGGTTTGAAGTTAAGGACGGAGCATTGTACTATAGAGGGGTCTTGTACATACCTGAGGGGGAATTGAGAAACAGAATACTCAAACAGATTCATGACAACCCCACGGCAGGACATTTTGGCCAACATAAAACTATGTTACTAGTCACCAGGCAGTTTTGGTGGCCACGGGTGAGAGAGGATGTGAAGCAGTATGTACGAGGGTGCCAGGTTTGCCAGAGAGCGAAGGGGGAGAGGTCGGCACCTGCGGGGTTACTGGAACCCTTACCTACACCAGAGAGACCATGGGAGGTGGTATCAATTGACTTTATGACTGATCTACCCAAAGCCAGGGGGAAAACGGCAGTTATGGTGGTAGTTGATTTGATGACAAAAATGTGCCATTTTATTGCGTGCTCGCATGCGGTGACTGCAGAAGAAACGGCCAAGTTGTTTGTAGAGCATGTTTTCAGGTTGCATGGCGCCCCCTTGAGGATTTTATCCGACAGAGGCCAGCAATTCACGTCCCGATTCTGGAGAAAGCTTATGAGTCTGCTGGACGTGGAGGTGGTGTTCTCAACGGCCAGGCATCCAGAGACCAATGGACAGGCAGAGAGAGCGAACAGCGTGCTGCAACAATATCTACGCTGCTACGTCAACGAGAGGGAGAATGATTGGGTGGACAAATTAGCGTTGGCTGAGTTTGCATACAATAACGCAGAACATGTGTCTACAGGGATGAGTCCGTTTATGGCAAATTACGGGTGCCACCCCAGGGCTTTCCCAGGGGAAGGGGAGGGAAGTTGGAGTGTTCCCGCAGCGGAGGAGTTTGTGGAAGAGATGCAGGCTTTACACCAACAGCTTAAGTTAAACCTGGAGAGAGCCAAAGAAGTGTATAAGCGGCAGGCAGACCGGCACCGCAGGGAGGGGGAAAACATAGGAGTGGGGGACCAGGTGTGGTTGTCCACCAAAGGGTTACCGTTCAAAGGAGGGTGCAAGAAGCCAAAGAGGCTGGGACCATTCCAAGTAGTTCAGCAAGTTAATCCGGTGACCTTTAGGCTCAAATTGCCATCTCACATGAAACTGCACCCTGTGTTTCACAGGTCCTTACTTTCACCTTTCAGGGAAGGGAGGGAGTGTCTGGGTCAGCAAAATGAAGCACCCTTGCATCCACAGATGGAGGAAAGGGAACTCAGTGGACATTCAGCTGGGATTCTCGATTCCAGGTGGAAAGGGGGGAGGGGGGAGTATTTGGTGGCATGGGAGGGGGAGCCAGATGAGGAAAACGCATGGGTCCCAGCAGAAGAAATGAGGGATGAGTACCTGCAGGAGGAGTTTCATAGCAGGTACCCGAGAAAGCCCAAACCACCAGAGAGATTTTGGAGGGAGCAATTTGGCACCACCGATGAGGAGGAAGAGTTTGAGGGTTTTCCCACCTCCGAAGAGGAGGTAGGGGGTTGGCCAGAAGAAGAATCCGATTGGGAAGAGGGGAGAGACAGCAGCAAATGGAGAGGGGTGTTTGAATCGTCAGATGGAGAGGAGAGTTCTTTCCGCGGGTTTCCTGCGTCACCGTCAGAGGGAAGGACGGGGGGAGGGGAGGGCCCTGGGAGGGAGGTGGATGTCAGGGAACTGACATCGGAGCAGAGGGGAGAGGCGGTGCTTCCCGATTCTGCGGAAGAAAGAACGAGTAAGGGTAGAGAGAGAAGGTCATCTGGGGAAGAATGTCCCGGTGACACCAGGAAGAAGGAAGAGGGAGGAAGCATCTCGGAGGAGAGGCTCCGAGATGCTGGCACTGAAGGTAGTGAAGAGAGTGGAGGGGCACCTCTGGGCACGCCCACTCTGCGCAGAAGGGTTACGCGCAGAGAGGCGAGGCGAAGGGTGTCTGTCAAGGAGCTTTTATGTTGGAGGAAATTTAGGAAACACCCACTCACGGATACGTCCAGCGACTGAGCAGCAGCAGCACCCAGGCTGCTCAGTCAGGGAAAGACACCACCAACTTCTAAGCAGTTTGGAACAGCTGGAGGTTTACACACAAGCAACCCCATTTCCCGTGACACAAAGCTTATTCGTCTTCTTTCTACGCATATGGAAGCGAAAAGATGGTGTTGTGTTATTTTGGTCTCATTGCACACACTTTGTGATTTCTGTGTCAATGTGCATTAACAGCAAAGAACACGACATGAAGTAAGCGCAATCCAAGATTCTTCTTTCTATGTAGTTGGAAACCAAAACAACCTGTTTGGCTTTGTTTAGGCTTATTGCACTTCGCTTTGCTATTTGTGGGTGAATGAACACCGAAAGAGCAATCAAAACTTATTCGTCCTTTTTCTATTGAGAGGGAACCAAAACACCTGGGCTTGATTTGGGCTGGTAACAAACATTTTTGCGATTTTTGGTTGAATGTGCATTCTAACCCCCAAAACTGTTGTAACTGCAGAGTCCTGTGCACAACGGAATGATGAGCAGTACGTGCCACATGCTTAATGTTGCTTTATTTTCAGTTCAATGTAGAGAAATTACAAACATGCATCTTGCCTCTGCGGGAGCAGAGAAGCAACCGTCCTTCTCCTCGGAATGAAGAACACCGAGAGAGTCAGTGAAAAACAGGAAACCAGTGTACGTCACATCCAGTTTCCCATTCCCGTGGGAAAACCCGACAGTACTCTGACTGTGGAATGTAAACATTGTCTTGTGACAAGCACTTCGCTGCACAGTGAAGAGAGCAGAAACCAACATCCTCCCCCTTTCTGTGAACATCACTGGGCAGCGTGTTCGTACAACATCAGTACAAACCCAACTTCTGTACATAGGTACAGTGTTGATCCCTTGATACAATCTTGGACAATACATCAGCAGGAATTTCATTACCTGGCATATAGGACACCGTTACGAGTCCCTTCTGAATATGTTCCCTAGCATGTTGCAACTTCAATTGCAAGTGCTTCGTGCTTTGCTTACAACCTTCTGAATTCAGCAAAGCCAAACATGCTTTGTTGTCCTGGTAAACCTGGATTGGACATTTGACAGGAATTTTCATGTCTTTGCACAATTGTAACAACCATTCACAATCCTTAAGTGAATAAGACAGTGCATTCAGTTCAGCTTCACAAGTACTTAAGCTAATTGTTGTTTGCTTCTTGCAAGACCAATCAAATAGACCCTGATTGTACATGTAGCAAACTCCAGACATACTTTTCCTGTCTGTAGTGTCACTTCCAAAACTTGCATCTGCAAAAATCTCAAGACCACCAGACTTCTGATTATTAAATCTCAGTCTGTAATGCATAGTGCCTTTCAAATAGCGTGCTAAGCGTTTCAGAGCTTTCCAATCCTTAACAGTGGGATTGTTAACTTGTCTGCTTAGCAAATTACAGCTAACAGCAATGTCAGGTCTTGAACATCTGGCAATGAAGTTTAGCTTGCCTAGCACACTTCTGTACAGTGTAGTGTCAGAAAATGCTTCTTCAGTGTCTTCTACCTGATAACCTGTTGTCATGGGTGTGTCTACAGGGTTAGCATCCATCAGGTTCAGTTTGCTTAACACATCAGCAATTTTTCGTGACTGGTGTACTAGAATGTTACCACTTTGATCTCTTTCTATTTCCAGAGATAGGTAGTTGTTTACCTCACCGAGATCTTTCATGTCAAAGTGCTCTTTGAGCTGAGCTAGGGCGTTATTGTACATTGTGACATCTTTCCAAAAGAATAAAATATCATCAACATAAAACAAACAATACAGCTTCTTTTGCCCCTCCTCTTTGACAAATACACATGGATCAGCTTTCCCTTGCTGAAAACCTAGAGAAAACAATGCTTCAGTGAGTTTTGTGTGCCAACACCGTGCACTTTGTTTGAGACCATAAAGGGACTTCTTTAGAGCACAAACAAATCCCTGTTTTACCTGTACGCCATCAGGTGGAAGCATATAAAGTGATTCACCTAGAGATCCGTACAAAAACGCTGTATTCACATCGTGGTGACTAATGTGTAGATTTTCCTCTGCAGCTAGCTTGAGCATAAGCCTAATGCTCTCATATCTCACAGTGGGTGAGTAGGTCTCGTGATAGTCTTCACCTGGTACCTGTGCAAAACCTCTGGCTACCAATCTGGCTTTGTGTCTGACTATCTTGCCATTTTGATCAGTCTTCGCTTTGAAGACCCATTTGCTTCCAAGCAGTTTCATTCCTGGAACTACTGGAACTAGCTCCCATGTTTTGTTCCTTTCTAAGGAATCAAGCTCAGCCTTCATGGCATTTAACCATGGCTCAGCTTCCTTAGAATCCAAATCCTGGATTTCTTGGAAACTTGAAGGTTCAAATACCTTCTTGGAGCTTTTAACAGCTGCTACTGCTGTCTTAGCAAATTCATCAGCAAATCTCTTTGGAGGTCTGCCTTTTGTGGCTCTTTGTGACCTGCGAATTAGCCTTTGGTCTTCAACACTTTCCTCTTCCTTCTTAGGAGAAAAGTGGCCTATTGTGAACAATGGTTCTTCCAATTCCTGATCAGAGCTTTCAGAGGGTTGCATAGAGGCTTTCGCACTCTTGAAATCCTCTGAAGTATCCGATTCAGATTCAGACTCAGAATCAGAACCTTCATCAGTGGGTGTGGGTTGCTGTCGCTACTTTTGCTGTTGCTTATCCTCAGTCTCATCACTGTCATCAGGATAACATTGAAAAATTCCCACATTCTCCCCCCACTTGGCATTGTACTCAACACTTCTTGTGAGCTTAATTGTCTTAGAGTCAGTCATCATTATTCTGTAAGAACCTTTCTGATAACCTAGAAATATACCATGCAAACCACGCTTGCCTAATTTGGAGCCTTGTGGTGAGTGAACCCACATGTCAGAACCAAAAATTTTCATGTGTTTGATGTATGGTTTCTTGCCAAACATTTTCTCATAGGGGGTACAACCAATCGCTGAAGATAATCTGCGATTGTAACTGTAAACAAAACACGAGAGAGATTCGGCCCAATAACTCTCTGGAAGATTGGCATCATGCAGCAAGGTTTTTAACCCTTGAAGCAATGTCTGATTTGCCCTTTCGCAAAGTCCATTCTGCCATGGCGAGCGGGGACTGGACAAATCGTGTTGAATTCCTTTCTCAGTCAGAAAAGCTTCAAACTGCTGAGAAGTGAATTCTCCCCCGCGATCAGTGAAAAGAGTTTTTATCTTCTTACCATGCACATTTTCCAACCAAGCACAGAATTCCTTAAACCTTTGAAAAGCCTCTGATTTCTGCTTGAGATTGTACACATAAATATACCTGGAAAATGCATCAATGAGAACCATGAAGAACCTATTTCCACCCAAAGAGGGCGATAGTGGACCAACTAAATCAGCATGAACAACCTGGTATGGTTCTGTAGCTTGCCTACTAGACACCTTACCTTTCGCAGCCATTTTCACCTTGTTTGCTGCGCATGCTTTGCACTTCATGTGGTACCTGCAGGGTTTAATAGTCATACCTTCAACCAAGGCAGGCATTTTAGATACTGCCTCAAAATGCAAATGACCAAATTTTCGGTGAAAATCATGAATACATCCTGCATGCAAACTTTTGTTAGAACCTGCAATGCAACAAGTATCATTCTGCACAACATCATCATAATACAATACAAACAAACGATCAACATTTTCAGCATGCAATACATAATCGTCTTTCTTTGTGATGGTGCATTTCTTGTTCTTGAAGGAAACGTCAATGTTCCGTTCATTCAGCTGCATCACACTTAGAAGATTGTGTGTGGCATCTGGAACGTACAGTACATCCTGTATCGATAAGTCCAAACTGTGAAGTACAACAGTTCCGTAGCCTTGACTGGGGATCGTGTGGTCATCCGCCTGGTGAATCGCACCTTCCTGCGGTGTAAAAGACACGAACAGTCGCTTATCGTTGCACATGTGGTGGGTAGCTGCTGAATCAACAACGAAGAAAGATCTAGACGTCTTCTGGACCTTTGCAACCTTTGGAGTGAAGCGTGAGACCATTGCCTTGTGCTGCGATGTCCTGGACACCGGACCTTTGCCTTTGCTTTGGCCTTTTCCACGCGATGAACTTCCGCTGCGCTGCTCTGTCTTGGCCCTGGGATATTTGCATTCCCTCTTCATATGGCCTAGACGTCCACACGAGTAGCATTTCACTGCCTTCAAAGCTTTGGCGCCCTCTGGTGGTTCCACTGCACTCTGGGATGACGTCTGTGAAGACTCCCCCATACCCATGCAGCTAGCACCCCGGCGATCTGCTTCATTCTGGATCACGGCAGTAACATAGGCTACTGTGAGCTGAGCAGTTGGCTGAACAGCAATCTGAGTGGCAACGGACTCCCAACTTGGACCCAAAGAATGTAGTATCATAAAGGAATACACAGCCTCTGGAAAGTTGAGTCCTCTCTGTTGCAACTCATGTCTCAGATTTTGCATCTCCATCAGGTGTGTACTCACATCTCCACCTTCAGCAAGAGCCATACCATGCAGCTTGGCATAGTAGTACATTGAGGAACCAGCCTCTGTCCTCAAGTGAGCTTCTCTTAAAGTGTCCCAAATTTCTCTGGCTGTGGTCTTTCCACGCAACAGACAGAGCTCTTCTGGGGATACTATCAACGTAAGCGTTCCCCTTGCTTTGGAATCCTTTGTAGCCCATTCATCTGTAATTGGAGCTGGGGGGTTGTCTGTAATAACATTAAACAGACCTTCCTTCCGCAGAACAGCCTCAGCATAAAGTACCCAGTCTGTATAATTTTTCTTATTGAGCTTAGGAATCCCAAAAGCATCAGCCAGCTTTGCATTAGCCATCATTGCTACTTTAATCAAGCTGCGTCACAGTACAGCTGCTTCCAAAAGCACTTGTGAAAAGTACTTTCGCTTTCCCAGCCACCAAGCCTGTGAGCCTGTGACTTAGTGCCTTTGCCTGTATCGCGGCAAAAACGGCTTCAAAAGTTCAAAATCCAGCCATAAAACCATAAACTAGAAGCTGGCAGGCTGCCCAGAGCATGAGCACATACCTCCATCAATCAAACTTGACGCGCAGAGCAGAGAACGCCGATCCGTTTGTCTGTTCCTCTGCCGGCATTCCGACTCGACTTCTGGAGTCTCCATTCTTCAGTTTGATTGCGTCTTTCTGGGCCCGGAACCAAAAATGTTGTAATTGCAGAGTCCTGTGCACAACGGAATGATGAGCAGTACGTGCCACATGCTTAATGTTGCTTTATTTTCAGTTCAATGTAGAGAAATTACAAACATGCATCTTGCCTCTGCGGGAGCAGAGAAGCAACCGTCCTTCTCCTCGGAATGAAGAACACCGAGAGAGTCAGTGAAAAACAGGAAACCAGTGTACGTCACATCCAGTTTCCCATTCCCGTGGGAAAACCCGACAGTACTCTGACTGTGGAATGTAAACATTGTCTTGTGACAAGCACTTCGCTGCACAGTGAAGAGAGCAGAAACCAACAAAAACACCAATTTGAAATAAGCCCAATCAGAGCTTTATCATCTTCTTTTTATGTAGATGGAACCCAAAAAACCTTTTTGCTTTCGTTTGGGGTGATTCTGGTGCACACCCAAATAACACCATGCGAATTGAAAAAAGCCCAATCAAAGCTTATTCGTCTTCTTTCTACGCATATGGAAGCGAAAAAATGGTGCTGTGTTATTTTGGTCTCATTACACACACTTTGCAATTTCTGTGTCAATGTGCATTAACAGCAAAGAACATGAAATGAAGTAAGCGCAACCCAAGATTCTTCTTTCTATGTAGTTGGAAACCCAAACAACCTGTTTGGCTTTCTTTAGGCTTACTACACTTCGCTTTGCTATTTCTGGGTGAATGAACGCCTGTAATGGTTGGGAGTTACTCGTGCGTAATCCTGCTCCGTTTGAGCATCGGATTGTCTGGTTAAACCCTCCGGGCTACGCAGCCCATATTAGCGTGGCTGCACTTAGTCACTTGTAGAATCTGACTGTGGGCGTTTCTTAAAGCGTTGCCGACATAAGAGTTGTTTGACGCCCAATCGTTTCCGCCTCTCACTGCGCGGGAGTCTCCTGCGCAGGGTGGGCGTGGGCAGCGGGGTGCTTGGGCTCTCCTCGCTAACTTCCAATGAAAAGTCTTGGAGCCCCTGCACCTCCCTGTCCTGTTGCTCTCCTGGATCCCTGGTGTTACACTCATTCTCTTCCCCTTCTTCCCGGCTAAGTCTCCCTCTAGTGCTAGGACCTTCCCCTGCAGAATCCGAGACCCTCTCCTTCTCCCGTGCCTCTGATGGCAGTTCCCTGACAACACCGAAAGAGCAAACGAAGCTTATTCGTCCTTTTTCTATTGAGAGGGAACCAAAACACTTATGCTTGATTTGGGCTGGTAACAAACATTTCTGCGATTTTTGGGTGAATGTGCATTCTAACCCCCAAAACACCAATTTGAAATAAGCCCAATCAGAGCTTTATCATCTCCTTTTTATGTAGATGGAAACAAAAGGCATTTTTGCTTTGGTTGCGGTTAATTCTGGTGCACAACCAAATAACACCATGCGAATTGAAAAAAGCCCAATCAAAGCATTCGTCTTCTTTCTACGCATATAGAAGCAAAAAAATGATGTTGTGTTATTTTGGTCTCATTGCACACACTTTGCGATTTCTGTGTCAATGTGCATTAACAGCAAAGAACACGACATGAAGTAAGCGCAATCCAAAATTCTTCTTTCTATGTAGTTGGAAACCAAAATAACCTGTTTGGCTTTCTTTAGGCTTATTACACTTCGCTTTGCTATTTGTGGGTGAATGAACACCGAAAGAGCAATCGAAGCTTATTCGTCCTTTTTCTATTGAGATGGAACCAAAACACCTATGCTTGATTTGGGCTTATAACAAACAGGTCATCTGCGATATTTGGTTGAATGTGCATTCTAACCCCCAAAACACCAATTTGAAATAAGCCCAATCAGAGCTTTATCATCTTCTTTTTATGTAAATGGAACCCAAAACACCTTTTTCCTTTCGTTTGGGGTGATTCTGGCGCATACCCAAATAACACCATGCGAATTGAAAAAAGCCCAATCAAAGCTTATTCGTCTTCTTTCTACGCATATGGAAGCGAAAAAATGGTGTTGCGTTATTTTGGTCTCATTACACACACTTTGCGATTTCTGTGTCAATGTGCATTAACAGCAAAGAACACGACATGAAGTAAGCGCAATCCAAGATTCTTCTTTCTATGTAGTTGGAAACCAAAACAACCTGTTTGGCTTTGTTTAGGCTTATTACACTTCGCTTTGCTATTTCTGGGTGAATGAACACCGAAAGAGCAAACGAAGCTTATTCGTCCTTTTTCTATTGAGATGTTACCATATGTTTACGTATGCTTGATTTTGTCAGTATCTCAGCTCACAGTCCGTATAGTAAAAGCCATGGTTTTCCCAGTAGTGATGTATGGAAGTGAGAGCTGGACCATAAAGAAGGCTGATCGCCGAAGAATTGATGCTTTTGAATTATGGTGCTGGAGGAGACTCTTGAGAGTCCCATGGACTGCAAGAAGATCAAACGTATCCATTCTGAAGGAAATCAGCCCTGAGCGCTCACTGGAAGGACAGATCGTGAAGCTGAGGCTCCAATACTTTGGCCACCTCATGAGAAGAGAAGACTCCCTGGAAAAGACCCTGATGTTGGGAAAGATGGAGGGCACAAGGAGAAGGGGACGACAGAGAATGAGATGGTTGGATGGTGTTCTTGAAGCTACCAGCATGAGTTTGATCAAACTGCGGGAGGCAGTGGAGGACAGAAGAGCCTGGCGTGCTCTGGTCCATGGGGTCACGAAGAGTCGGACACGACTAAACGACTAAACAACAACAGCTCACAGTCAGAGGTAAACTGGCCTTCACGGGCAAACTGAGCGAGATACTTGTTTACCTTCCGTCTGCTACTCCCGGCAGGCTAGGTCGTAAACCGGCGATTCTCCTCGTTAGATGTGAGGAGAACACACCCTCTGCTTCTCTCTCCTTGCTCCCCCCCCCCCAGGGAGGGGAAATGAGACAGACAGGAGTCCTATTTACATATCTTTTATACCTGTCATTCAGCAGTACAAAGAAACGTGACTGCACCCTTCAGACTCCATCAGAAGAGTCATAACTCCTCCCCTGTGCTTCCAGCACAGGTCAGATGACACTCTGAGCTAACATCCGGTGCTCAGTACAGAGAATAGACTCCCCCTTTTCCCCAACAGTACAGTTTGAAACAACAACATCCTGTTTTGCATTCCAGCCACCTGCAGCTGGCTTTTGCCTTGGTGCTTTTTCCCAACATCCTCCCCCAAAAGCATCAATAGGCAAAACATGATCCAGATTAGAAAACAAACAGTTGTTATACATATAACAGTCCCCTGTTGTTTCAGTTCCACCCTTGGAACTCCCCACCACTGGTTTCACCAGTGTACCTCTCTGGTTGTCTGGCTTCCAAGGAATGAGTGCTTCTGCATTACCTTAGTTAGCTACTCTCTGTTGTGTCTTTGTCTCTGACTTAGACACTGCTTTAACCTGCTTTGAGTTGTTAACAATAGCAACACATGCAACAGCTAAGTTAGCAAACTCTTTTGAGTACCTCTTTGGTGGTACACCCTTTGTGACTCTCTCAGACCTGCGTATGAGGTTCTGATCCTCTGTGCTCACTGGTTCAACCTCTGGACTTTGTTGAGAACCAGTAGCAATGGCAAACAGTGGTTCCTCCTTCACCTGTGAAGGTCTATCCATTGTGTGAGATTTTCTCTCAATGACTGTTACAACTGAACTCTCTGAGCTATCACTGTCATCATCAGTACCACTGTAATCTGTGTAATCAGAAAAATCATCATCTGAATTGTCACCTGTGGGAAATGTGTGTACAACTACCCGCTCTTGTACTGGAGCACTCTCAAGAAACTTTGTGAGAATCACCTGACCACATTCAGACAAAATTACTCTGTAGAGACCCTTTTCATTACCCACAAAAATGCCTCTGGCATTCTTTACTCCACCTGGAGCTTCTGTTCTCACATGAGACCCGAAAACCTTAAAATAGTCAACAGAAGGTTTTCTATGGAACAGCTTCTCAAAAGGAGAACATCCCAACTCTGTTGAGACCTTTCTCACCCACATGTGAACATAGGACGCTAGCGACTCGGCCCAATATTCATGTGGCAAATGTGAACTCAGCAATTGCGCATGCATCCCCTTTTGCAATTCTTTGTTCACCCTCACACAGACCCCCCTGTTCCATGCTTCGGTTGAAACAGCAACTTTGTGGTCTATCCCTTTTCCATCCAGGAACTTCTGAAACTTCTGTAACAGAAAAACTTGTTTCTCATCTGTGAAGAGACAATCAATGTTAGCATCATGCATATTTTTAACCTTGTCACAAAACTCCTGAAACCTTTCTAAGGTCTCTTGCGGTTTTTCCATCACAAAAACCCAAGAATAATTTGTAAAACAATCCACACACACAAGGTAATATTTTGCACCGCCTCTAGATGGTTCTAGAGGACCAATCACATCAGCATACACCCGCTGAAATGCTCTGTCGACCTTCTTGGTCACCTTCCTGGTGCTCACACTGGTCACACCTGCAAGAGAGATTTCGTTAGAACCAGAAGAATTACATTTCATGTAATCACTTTGATCAAAAGTCAACAAATACAGTCCATCCTTCTCTCTGGCAGTAAGAAACAGTTCTCCATCTTTGTAGATCTTGCAGCTTTTAGCATCATAGGACAGTTTCAGTCCTTTCTTTGCAATCTGCGACACACTCAGCAGATTAAATCTCAGTTCTGGAACCAGGTAAACATTGTTTATAGTCAAGTTCAGACTCTCAAGATACACAGTCCCAATCCCGGTCGCTTTCAGCTCCTGACCGTTGGCCTGTTTCACAGTGAAGCTTTGCTTCTTCAACGTTGAAAACAGTTCTCTGTGCGGGCACATGTGTTTTGTACAGCCAGTGTCGATTATGAACGCGTTCCCAACATCTGGCGTGGTTCCTTTCGCCATCATAGCCTTTGCAGGTTTCACCTGGCACTTGGTACGGCTTTTGCCTGACGCCTCAGGCTTCGTAGAGCTGCTCTTCGCTCCTCTTGACTGGCGCGGCTTCCTACAGTTTCGCTGTAGATGCCCAGTCTGTCCACAATTGTAACATCGGACAGCGCTCAATGCTACAACTCGCTCCTCAGTAGCTTCAGCAGCGGGGAGATTTGAACTCTGTTCTTCCCTCCCCCTGTCCTTCACTTCCAGTGCAGCTGGAACAGTTCCTTCGCTCCCCCATCTAGGGTCAAAGCTCTCCTCAGTTTTCGATGAGCTCTTAGGAACTTGGCCAGCATCATCCTTGCTCACCCCTTCTGGGGTAGTCGTCTTTCCAGACCATGATGAATAACTGCCACTGGTCAGGGGAGATGAATAAGGCAGGGCTCCCCCCTTCTTGGCATCCATCTTGAAGCCAAGCCTCTGTCTCACTTTCCAGCCTTGCTAAAACTCCAATAGCCTCTGCTGGACTTGTTTACTGCCTTTCCAGGCAAGCTGCAAGCTGTTTCTCAGACCTTGCACAGCATCGAAGACATAGTCAAAACAAAACTTTCGCTTCCCAGGCCCTCTCTCAGAGCCATCTGCGCAGCCAGTAAATTTCCACGTCTCTGACGAGCGTCGCTTAGCAACTGTGCATACTTGAAAGCTTATCTCTAACTTTTAGCCCGAAATGCAGCATACCTTGAGCTCCGTTGCTTGGAAAACACTTTCCTCTGGGTCCAGCCGTCTGTTCAGCTTCTGGCTGCTCTCAGACGCTATTTTCTCCCTTGGAGCAGAGGAGGACAATCCACCAGCCTCTCATGCAGATGTTCGATGAATCGCAACCACCGAAAGCTGCCATACGTCAGTATCTCAGCTCACAGTCAGAGGTAAACTGGCCTTCACGGGCAAACTGAGCGAGATACTTGTTTACCTTCCATCTGCTACTCCCGGCAGGCTAGGTCGTAAACCGGTGATTCTCCTCGTTAGATGTGAGGAGAACACACCCTCTGCTTCTCTCTCCTTGCTTTCCCCCCCAGGGAGGGGAAATGAGACAGACAGGAGTCCTATTTACATGTCTTTTATTCCTGTCATTCAGCAGTACAAAGAAACGTGACTGCACCCTTCAGACTCCATCAGAAGAGTCATAACTCCTCCCCTGTGCTTCTAGCACAGGTCAGATGACACTCTGAGCTAACATCCGGTGCTCAGTACAGAGAATAGACTCCCCCTTTTTCCCAACAGTACAGTTTGAAACAACAACATCCTGTTTTGCATTCCAGCCACCTGCAGCTGGCTTTATCATTGGTGCTTTTTCCCAGCAGATTTGAGCTGGTAACAAACATTTCTGCGATTTTTGGGTGAATGTGCATTCTAACCCGCAAAACACCAATTTGAAATGAGCCCAATCAGAGCTTTATCATCTTCTTTTTATGTAGATGGAACCCAAAAAAACTTTTTTGCTTTCGTTTGGGGTGATGCTGGCGCACACCCAAATAACACCATGCAAATTGAAAAAAGCCCAATCAAAGCCTATTTGTCTTCTTTCTACGCATATGGAAGCGAAAAGATGGTGTTGTGTTATTTTGGTCTCATTACACACACTTTGCGATTTCTGTGTCAATGTGCATTAACAGCAAAGAACACGACTTGAAGTAAGCGAAATCCAAGATTCTTCTCTCTATGTAGTTGGAAACCAAAACAACTTGTTTGGCTTTGTTTAGGCTTATTACACCGTGTCAGGGAACTGCCATCAGAGGCACGGGAGAAGGAGAGGGTCTCGGATTCTGCAGGGGAAGGTCCTAGCACTAGAGGGAGACTTAGCCGGGAAGAAGGGGAAGAGAATGAGTGTAACACCAGGGATCCAGGAGAGCAACGGGACAGGGAGGTGCAGGGGCTCCAGGACTCTTCGTTGGAAGTTAGCGAGGAGAGCCCAAGCACCCCGCTGCCCACGCCCACCCTGCGCAGGAAACTCCTGCGCAGTGAGAGGCGGAAACGATTGGGCGTCAAACAAATCTTATGTTGGCAACGCTTTAAGAAACGCCCACAGTCAGATTCTACAAGTGACTAAGAGCAGCCACGCTACCATGGGCTGCGTAGTCCGGAGGGTTTAACCAGGCAATCCGATGCTCAAACGGAGCAGGATTACGCACGAGTAACTCCCAACCATTACAGCATTCTGACTCACCCTGAAAGTTGCTCGTGCGCAACAAGCAGAAGGGGGCATCATGAGTAAGACCGGAGGAGCTGGAGCCAGGGGAGGGGCAGCTGGAGGCCAATCGCTGGAGGAGAGAAACCGCAATTTGGAAGAGCACATAGCCATCCTGACAGCGAGGCTGGAAGAACGACGGTCGCTGGATGCTCAGGGGAAACCCACCCCCATAGTGATGAAGGAGTTACGGGACTTTATCGACAAGAACCTAAAGAGAGGGTTTATAAGAGAGTCAAAAGCAGTGGGGGGCAGTCCAGTATTTTTTGTGGACAAAAAGGACACTGATAAACCGAGGCTGGTCGTGGACTTCAGGGGGGTAAATTTGGTGTCAGAACCTGTGACTTTCCCGATGCCCAGAATCGATGACAATCTGACAAGAGTGAGGAAGGGAAAGAATTTCACCAAGCTAGATCTGAGGGGGGCTTACAACTTAATCCGGATGAGAGAGGGGGATGAATGGAAGACCACCATGTTCACACCCCTGGGGGCCTTTGAATATCTCGTTATGCCTTTCGGATTACAGTCAGGCTCCGCCTGTTTTCAAGCGTTCATGCACCACGTGTTGGGGTCTCTGCTTTACAAGAACTGTGTAGCATTCCTGGACGACGTCTTGATTTATTCGGAAAATGAGGAGCAACATGTGAGAGATGTCAGGGAAGTGCTACAACATTTGCAGAAACACCAGTTGTGGGTCAAGCTAGAGAAATGTCAGTTTCATGCCCGAGAGGTGGAGTTCCTGGGGTACATGCTATCTGACAAAGGCTTAGCGATGGACCCAAGCAAGGTGCAAGCAGTATTGGAGTGGAAGACCCCAAAGACACGAAAGGATGTGCAGAGATTCCTAGGTTTTGGCAATTTCTACCGGACGTTCATCAAGAACTTCGCACACTTGACGGCCCCAATCACGGACTGTCTCAGTAGTAAGAGAAAGTTTGTGTGGACGGAGGAAGCCCAGCAATCCTTTGAAAGATTGAAGAAGGCATTCGCGTCGGAGGAACAATTACTACATGTGGATTTGGAGAAACCTATGAGGTTGGAGACGGACGCGTCAGAAAGAGCCATCGGGGCGGTTCTGTTGCAGCCAGGACTGAGCCAGCAAGAATGGAAACCGTGCGCCTTCTTCTCGAGGAAGCTGAGAAAGTCGGAACAAAACTACACCGTGTACGACCGAGAACTGCTAGCAATTTACGCCGCCTTTCGTCGGTGGCGCCATCTGCTGATAGGGGCGCAGCATAAGATCCAGGTCTGCACAGATCACAAGAACTTGGAATATTGGCGGACAGCACAGGTGCTCAACCAGAGACAGATTCGCTGGGCGCAGGAGTTTTCCAAGTTTTCTTTCGAAATCCAGTATGTGCCCGGCCAGCAAAACGTGAGAGCAAACGCTCTTTCGCGGAAACCAGAGTACTTCGAAGGAGAAGGGCCGCCGGAGACCCGCCACGTCATACCTGAGGACCGATGGGTGTGTGGGGGTACTCTAGTGGGCACGAGAGAACTGGCAGGACTCACTAGGGACGATGAATTCGCCCGGACTAAAATCAGGGAACTCCAAGAGGGGAGGGGAGCACCAGAGGGGTTTGAGGAGAAGGAAGGGGTGTTGTACTACAGGGGGGTGATGTACATACCGGGGGAGGCTCTAAGAAGAAGGGTACTCAAACAACTACATGACACCCCCACAGCGGGACATTTTGGGCAACACAAAACCATGATGCTGGTGACCCGACAATTTTGGTGGCCACGGGTGAGGGAAGGTGTACGTGAATATGTAAGAGGGTGTGACCGCTGCCAGAGGGCCAAAGGGGAACGCACGATGCCAGCAGGTTTGCTGGAACCCTTACCCACGCCAAACAAACCCTGGGAGGTGGTGTCAATTGATTTCATGACGGATTTGCCCAAATCAAGGGGAAAAACAGCAGTGATGGTAGTAGTAGACTTGCTAACCAAAATGTGCCACTTTATCGCCTGCTCCCATGCGGTGACGGCGGAAGAAACGGCACGGTTGTTTGTAGAACACATTTTTAGGCTGCATGGCGCCCCCTTGAGGGTTTTATCTGACCGCAGAAAACAATTTACTTCCCGGTTCTGGAGGAAGCTCATGAGCCTACTGCAAGTCGAGGTAAGCTTCTCGACAGCGAGACACCCAGAAACCAATGGGCAGGCGGAAAGGGCAAACAGTGTACTCCAGCAATACTTACGCTGCTTCGTTAGCGAAAGGCAGAATGATTGGGTAGAGAAACTAGCGCTAGCAGAATTTGCGTACAATAATGCTGAACATGTGTCCACCAGTATGAGCCCCTTCTTGGCCAATTATGGGTGTCATCCCAGGGCGTTCCCGGGCAATGAGGAACAGAGCTGGAGTGTACCTGCTGCTGAACAGTTTGTGGAAGAAATGGAAGCGTTACATCAACAGCTCAAGATGAACCTAGAAAAGGCTAAAGCCAGTTACAAGAAGCAAGCAGATAAACACCGGAGGGAAGGGGAAACCATTAGGGTGGGGGATCGCGTGTGGTTGTCCACTCAAGGGTTACCCTTTAAGGGAGGGTGCAAGAAGTTGCAGCCCAGAAGACTGGGCCCGTTTGAAGTTATACAACAGATAAACCCAGTGGCGTTCAAGCTCAGGTTGCCCAACAACATGAAAATACATCCCGTGTTCCACAGGTCCTTGCTCTCACCGCACAGAGAGGGGCAGGAATTAGAGGGGCGGGAGGTAGAAGTCTTGCCACAACCACAGGTAGAAGAGAGAGAACACCAGAGCTCGGCCGCAGAGATAGTGGATTCAAGGTGGCGAGGGCGGCAGGTGCAGTACTTGGTGGCGTGGGAAGGAGAGCCCTGGTCGGAAAACACGTGGGTGCCGGCAGAGGCAGTTGGCGACGAGCATATGGTGGAAGTGTTCCACCGACGGTTCCCAGATAAACCCAAGCCCTTAGAGCGATTCTGGGAAGAACAGTTCGGCACGACGGAGGAGGAAGAGAGTTTCGAAGGGTTTTCAGAATCCGAAGAAGAATCGGATTGGGAGAGTCATTCCTTGGGTGGGAACCTTAGCAGGTGGGAAGAGGTGTTCACACCCACAGATGAGGAGGACAGCTCTTTCAGGGGTTTCCTTGGCTCGCCGACCAGAGAAGAGGCTGCAACAGAGCCCCCGGGTCGGAGGGGGAGTGAAGGGGGCCCTGGGAGGGAGGTGGATGTCAGGGAACTGCCATCAGAGGCACGGGAGAAGGAGAGGGTCTCGGATTCTGCAGGGGAAGGTCCAAGCGCTAGAGGGAGACTTAGCCAGGAAGAAGGGGAAGAGAATGAGTGTAACACCAGGGATCCAGGAGAGCAACGGGACAGGGAGGTGCAGGGGCTCCAGGACTCTTCGTTGGAAGTTAGTGAGGAGAGCCCAAGCACCCCGCTGCCCACGCCCACCCTGCGCAGGAGACTCCCGCGCAGTGAGAGGCGGAAACGATTGGGCGTCAAACAACTCTTATGTTGGCAACGCTTTAAGAAACGCCCACAGTCAGATTCTACAAGTGACTAAGAGCAGCCACGCTACCATGGGCTGCGTAGTCCGGAGGGTTTAACCAGGCAACCCGATGCTCAAACAGAGCAGGATTACGCACGAGTAACTCCCAACCATTACACACCGCTTTGCTATTTGTGGGTGAATGAACACCGAAAGAGCAATCAAAGCTTATTCGTCCTTTTTCTATTGACATGTTACCATATGTTTACCTATGGTTGATTTGGGCTGGTAACAAACATTTCTGCGATTTTGGGGTGAATGTGCATTCTAACCCCAAAAACACCAATTTGAGGACCACTGGTGTGAAATTTACGGCATGTAATGCCCTGAAAGAAAATATTATGAAAATGATTTACAGGTGGTACATGACCGTAATCAAGCTTGCAAAAATATATCATTTGCCAGACAATAAGTGTTGGAATTGTAAAGAAACTGAAGGAAAATTCTTTCACCTATGGTGGACGTGCCCAAGGGTTAAGGCTTTCTGGGAAATGAAATATAATTGTCAGGGGCTCAGGAGCAGAGGTACAGGGGAGAGAGGTGATGGAGAGCGAAGGGGAGACTTTAGAGATGAGGAGGAGAAAGTAGGCTTCATAATAACTCATCTGCATGGGGAAGCTAAATCGTGGCTGCGCAATTTATGGCGCTGTCAGGGGTTCAGGAGCAGAGGCACATGGGAGGCAGGAGAGGGAGGACTATTGGGAAGAGTCCGAGGACAGCGAGGAAGAGGAGGACGGTGGCCCGAGGGATTCCATGAGCCTTTCCAGCGAATCGGGGGATTCCCAGGAGGGGGCGCCTGTAGCCAAGACAAGAGGAGCCCCAGGGGGGACTCATCAGGGGGAAGGAGCAAATAGGGAATCCCGAAGCAGCAGCAGGAGATCGGGACCGGCTTCCCCTCCAGAGCGTAGCGGAGGGGGGGGGGAGGTTCCAGTGTGTCAGGGGAAGCAGCTCCACCAGCAACAGCAGCTCTACCAGCAACAACACCAGCAACAGCAACAAAAGAAAAGAGGCTCAATTACAGGCGTAACTCCTACAGGAATAACAGGACAAGAAAAAGTGACAGCTGCCTCTATGGAGTCAGTGACACAAGCGTTACTCAAGATAAATCAATCTTTGGAGACCTTGACAAAGCAGAGTACAGAAAATACACAGAAATTAACAGAACTAACAGCAAGATTGGACTTGAATACAGAATCTATAAACAGGCTGGTTCAAGAAAATTCTGCAACACGTAAAATTGCAGAGGAAGCTAGAACTATTGCTGGAGAGACTCAAGAGAACTTAGAACCGATTGCTAAAAAGGTTCATGAACATGATGTAACTCTGGCTTTGTGGGAATTACAGAGAAAGGAAAGAAATCTGAAATTAAGACTGATTCCCGAGAGCGAAGGAGACAACCTGGTGGAGTTTTTAACACAAGAGTTTGCTGGTTTCTGGGAAGACTTGGAGGAGGAAGAATTTAAGATTACAACAGCATTTAGACTGGGCAGAAGACAGAACAGAAAGACCCCGAGGGACTTGTCAGGGAACTGCCATCAGAGCATCAGGTGGTGGAGGGACTCAGGCAGGATGAAAGAGACTCAACTGCTGAAGCAGGGACCAGCAGGGGGAGGAGTGGGTCTCTGAGGGAATGCGAGCAGGAGGGAGGGCTCAGGGAGGCTTCCAGCGAGAACAGTGGGGAGGTATCGGAGTCTCCCATAGGGAGACCCATACCTCGCAGGAAACTGTCACGCCGTGAGTCCAGGAGACGCGTTTCCGTTAAGGAACTTCTTTGCTGGAAACGCTTCCGCAGACAGCCACTGTCGGACTCTACTAGTGACTAGAGCAGACATGTCTGAGGAGCTCCGTCACACACGGAGGTTTGTGGGGGCGCACAAACTCTGAGGGAGCACGTTTTCACGCACAAGCAGCTAATCAAACCCTCACAGCAGTCCGACAGTCTTTGTACGCTGCCTGTGCAAGAGAAGGCATCATGAGCGAACCAACCGGAACCGGAGGAGCAGGGGCTGGAGCTGGTCCAAGCTTGGAAGATAGATACCGAGCGTTGGAGGTTCAACTGGCCCTGCAGACGGCGAGGCTGGAGGAGAGAAGGGCTCAGGATGCAGACAAGAAGGGGAGAGCCACTCAATTCCCCAGAAAGGTACCCGGATTGGTGCAGAAATTTGGGGGGGACCCCAAGGACTACCATGCTTTTAGGACAGAGATGCAATATGCCCTTAATGTGCAGTTCGATGAGTTCCCTGATGAGGAATCGCGAGTTGCTTTTGTAATTGGGCATCTTGAGAAAGGGGCTAGAGACTGGGTTCGACCCCTAATGGCAACGCACAATGACATACTAAAGGACACAATGAAATTCTTTCGTGCAATGGATATCATGTTTTCCAGCGATATTGAGGAAGGGGTGGTGCGCAGACAGCTAATGGCTTGTAAGCAGGGGAGTCGATCTGTCCGTGAATATTGGACTGAGTTTACCATGCTGATTCACAGACTGAGTTGGGATTTATCGGCGGCACCCGTTCAAATGCTATTTGAAGAAGGTCTTTCTTCGGGGGTGAAAGACGAGCTGGCACGGAGCCCCAGGGCGGAGTCTATGGATCAGCTGACCAAATCTGCGCTGACCATAGGAGCGCGGCAGGAGGCAAGAGCCTTGGAGAGGCGGGAAGGGAGAGGGGAACGTTGGAAGGAGTTCCGCATTCCAGACATTCCTGAGCCAGCTTTCCCGCCGGCAGAGCCGATGGAAATCGGAACAGCGCGCGCGCGCGCATTTTCAAAAACCAGCGAGGGAGCTAAGAAGGAGGGAAAGGGCCCCCGGAAATGCTATCTCTGTCAACAGCCAGGCCACTTTGCCAGAGTCTGCCCCCAGAGGAAGGAATGGCAAGGGATGGTGGGAGCTGTTGAGGGGGGAGAAGAAGGGGGAGCGGAGCAGGTAAAAGCCAACGCCTGGTTGCCACAATTGGGGCACTGCAGCCAGGCCAAAGAGCAGTGAAAGTGCCCGTGCCAGAAGCTCCTCGACCTGCTCTAGTGATTGAAGTGTCGCTAGAGCTGCAGAATGGGCACCCCCTAAAAATAAAGGCGCTATTGGACTCAGGCAGCTCCTGCAATTTTATGAGCAAGGAGTTTGCTGCTGAACACCAGATACAGACCATCCCTTTAAGCAACCCCCTGCAGGTGACCACGATTGATGGCAGGGAGTTGTTGGGAGGAGGAGTCCGCTTGCAGACTGTCCCAATGATAATGAGGGTGGCAAGGCACACAGAACTGATAGCGTTTAATGTGGCCACCCTGGGAGGCGCTCCCATTATTTTGGGAATGAGCTGGCTAGCTCTACATGATCCGCTGGTTGGCTGGCATCAAAGAGTGGTGTCCTTTGGTTCAGCACATTGCCTAGAACACTGCAAAGGGGAGAAGGGTTCAGTAGGGGCCCAAGCCACCCTAGCAGGGACTGAAGTAATGGGGAAGGTGAAGGTACCACCACAGTATGCAGATCTCAGCGACGTGTTCAGCGAGAAGGAAGCTGACCAACTACCACCTCATAGACCCTTTGATTGTCAGATCAATTTACTCCCTGGAGCACAGCTTCCCGTGGGCAAGTTGTATGCCATGTCAGACAGGGAAATGCAGGAGTTGCGAGGGTTCATTGACAAGAACCTGAAGAGAGGCTTCATCAGAGAGTCCAAAGCAGCAGGGGGGAGCCCAGTGTTCTTTGTGGACAAAAAAAATGCGGACAAGCCGAGACTTGTATGTGATTTTAGGCGGCTGAATGCAGTGACTGAACCGGTGGCGTTCCCTATGCCCAGAATTGATGATATTTTGACCATGGTGAGGAAGGGAAAGATTTTCACAAAGCTGGATCTAAGGGGGGCGTACAACCTGATACGCATAAGGAAAGGGGATGAATGGAAAACCACCATGTTTACCCCTTTGGGGGCGTTTGAATACCTCGTTATGCCATTTGGATTACAAGCAGGCTCCGCGTGTTTTCAATCTTTTATGAACCACGTGCTGGGCCCTTTGCTCTACAAGAATTGCGTTGCCTTTCTAGATGATGTGTTGGTGTATTCTGAGAATGAGGAGCAACATGTGAGAGACGTCAGAGAAGTGTTGAGCAGACTGCAAGCCAACAGGCTGTGGGTCAAACTGGAGAAGTGTCGGTTCCATACCAAGGAGGTGGAATTCCTGGGGTACCGCCTGTCAGACAAGGGATTGGCCATGGATCCCGGCAAGGTACAGGCAGTGCTGGAATGGAAAACACCCAAAACCAAGAAGGATGTGCAGAGGTTCCTAGGGTTTGGAAACTTTTATCGTAAGTTCATCCGCAACTTCGCCCATCTGACGGCGCCCATCACTGACTGTCTCAGCAGTAAGAAGAAGTTTGTATGGACGGCGGAGGCGGAGCGAGCGTTTGAGGAACTGAAAAGGGCCTTCGCCT
The DNA here is from genome assembly GCF_964188305.1 of Podarcis bocagei. Classification (NCBI taxonomy): domain Eukaryota; kingdom Metazoa; phylum Chordata; class Lepidosauria; order Squamata; family Lacertidae; genus Podarcis; species Podarcis bocagei. The sequence continues at coordinate 7,012,698 of NC_138131.1, forward strand.
CTGAAGAACAACTTCTGCATGTGGATTTACGAAAGAAGCTAAGGGTTGAAACAGACGCATCTGACAGAGCCATAGGGGCGGTGCTTCTTCTGCAGCCGGGGAAGGAGGAGTCGGAGTGGCGTCCGTGTGCCTTCTTCTCGCGGAAGCTGAACAAATCCGAGAGGAACTACACGGTGTACGACCGAGAACTGCTTGCTATTCATGAGGCGTTCCGGAGATGGAGGCATCTGCTAGTTGGTGCACAACATAAAGTGCAAGTGTGCACGGACCATAAAAATCTAGAGTACTGGAGAACGGCGCGAGTGCTCAACCAAAGGCAGTTGAGATGGGCCCAAGAGTTCTCCAAATTTAACTTTGAGATTTGTTATGTGCCAGGCCCAGAGAATGTTAGGGCGGACGCTCTCTCACGCAAACCTGAATATTTGGAGGGGGAGGGAGCACCCGAAGAAACCCATATCATTCCAGAGGACCGCTGGGTGTGTGGGGCGACTTTGGTGGGGCAAAGGGAATTGGTAGAGGGTACGGTGCAGGATGCATACGCCCAGGGGAAACTCAGGGATCTCAGAGGGGAGGAAGACAAACCCGGTGGTTTTGAGGAGAGAAATGGGGCATTGTATTATAAGGGAGCGTTATATATACCTGAAGGGGAATTGAGGGAGAAAGTACTCAAGCAGCTGCACGATAGCCCCACAGCAGGGCACTTTGGGCAACACAAAACCATGTGGCTGGTTACCAGGGAATTTTGGTGGCCCAAGGTCAGGGAAGATGTGCGGGAGTATGTGAGAGGGTGTGAACAATGCCAAAGAGCCAAGGGGGAGAGGCAGGCGCCGGCTGGTTTATTAGAACCACTGCCCACACCTGAGAGACCGTGGGAAGCAGTGGCAATAGATTTCATGACTGATCTGCCAAGGTCTAGAGGGAAAACAGCCATCATGGTTGTAGTAGACCTGTTAACTAAAATGGCCCACTTCATAGCCTGCTCACATGCGGTTACAGCAGAAGAAACCGCCAAATTGTTTGTAGAGAATGTGTTTAGGTTGCATGGCGCCCCCTTGAGGGTGGTTTCAGACCGAGGGAAACAATTTACTTCCAGGTTCTGGAGGAAGCTCATGAGCTTACTGCATGTAGAGGTTAATTTCTCGACGGCCCGTCATCCTGAAACCAACGGGCAGGCGGAAAGAGCAAATGGGGTTCTCCAACAATATTTGAGGTGTTATGTTAATGACAGAGAGAATGATTGGGTGGAGAAGCTGGCGTTGGCAGAATTTGCCTACAACAATGCAGAGAACGTGTCCACGGGGATGAGCCCCTTTTTGGCTAATCACGGGTGCCATCCCAGAGCCTTCCCAGGGGGGGAGGGGGAGAACTGGAGCGTTCCAGCTGCAGAACAGTTCGTGGAAGAAATGGAAGCGATCCATCGCCAGCTCCAACTCAACTTAAACAGGGCTAAGGAGGAATATAAGAGGCAAGCAGACAAAAACAGAAGGGAAGGTGAAAGCATCAGGGTGGGGGACCAGGTGTGGCTGTCAACCCAAGGGTTGCCATTCAAAGGAGGTTGTAAGAAATTAAGACCCAAAAGGCTGGGTCCGTTTGAAGTCATACAGCAGGTCAATCCAGTGGCTTTCAGGCTCCGGTTACCGAACCACATGAAGCTGCACCCAGTTTTTCACAGGTCGTTGCTGTCACCGTATAGAGGAGACAGTGAGGGGAGGGTCACTAGGGGACCAGCAATGGAGGAGAAGGAACACAGCTACCATGTAGCGGAGATCCTCGATTCCAGGTGGAAGGGAGATCAAGTAGAGTATTTGGTAATGTGGGAAGGGGAACCGGAGTCGGAAAACACCTGGGTTAGGGCAGAGGATGTCAATGACGAGGTTTTAATAGAGACTTTTCATCAGAGGTTCCCACGTAAACCTCAGCCTGTAGCGAGGTTCCGAAGGGAATACTTCGCCACCACCGACGAGGAAGAGGAGTTGGAGGGGTTCCCAGATTCTGAAGAGGAGGAGGATTCAGCTGGCCAGGACGACGATCGATGGAGAGAGTTGTTCGAGACGTCAGAAGATGAGGAAGATTCGTTTCGGGGTTTTAGCCCTTCACCTCCCAGGGGGGAGGAATTGGGAGGGGGTGAGGGGGGCCCTGGAGGGGAGGTGGATGTCAGGGAACTGCCATCAGAGCATCAGGTGGTGGAGGGACTCAGGCAGGATGAAAGAGACTCAACTGCTGAAGCAGGGACCAGCAGGGGGAGGAGTGGGTCTCTGAGGGAATGCGAGCAGGAGGGAGGGCTCAGGGAGGCTTCCAGCGAGAACAGTGGGGAGGTATCGGAGTCTCCCATAGGGAGACCCATACCTCGCAGGAAACTGTCACGCCGTGAGTCCAGGAGACGCGTTTCCGTTAAGGAACTTCTTTGCTGGAAACGCTTCCGCAGACAGCCACTGTCGGACTCTACTAGTGACTAGAGCAGACATGTCTGAGGAGCTCCGTCACACACGGAGGTTTGTGGGGGCGCACAAACTCTGAGGGAGCACGTTTTCACGCACAAGCAGCTAATCAAACCCTCACAGGACTGTTTGATTACCCTTAGATCTAAGGAAGAAAGAGATAAAATATTAAAATTACACTACCAAAAGGCCTTGCAAATTGAAAATTCATCCATACAGATTTTTAAAGACATCCCTAAACATATCTTGGAGTTGAGAACATTCTATAAGGATTTGGTTTACCTGCTGAAGAAGAACATCATCCCTTTCAGGTGGGAGTTCCCACAAGGACTGTCTTTTGACTATAAGGGAAAGAAGGTGAAAATAAAGACAATACAAGACAAAGAGAGATTCTTGGAAAGAAACCAAGAGGACTTACAGAAGGGAACTGTGGATCCAATTGCAGAACAAAGGAGAGCACTAGACATTCTGAACCTATCGTTTGGACTTAACCCATCACCATCAGAGGAAGAGCAACAACTTGGAGCGGTTGGAGGAGTAACAGAAAAATAACAAGACGGCTCTGCAATTCCTTAGCTGGACTTGTAATGGGCTGAACATGCCTTTGAAGAGACGTCAAGTGTTTCATATTTTGAAAAGAGAACAATCGGACTTGATTTGTTTACAAGAAACCCATGTAACCAGAGCACACAGGAAACTACTCATAAATAAAAGATTAGGACAAGAATTCATTTCATCGGATAAAGTTAAGAAAAGAGGAGTCGTGATCTATGTAAAAGAGAAATGGGTTCCAAAAATGATGTTTAAAGATAAACAAGGAAGATATCTGGCAGTTGAAATACAAGTACAAGGAGAAAAATTCTTAATAGTTGGAATTTATGCACCAAATGAAGGCAAGGCGGAATTCTTCAAGAAACTTCATGAAACTCTGATGGACTATTTGGATTACAATATGATAATTATGGGAGACATGAACGGTGTAGTTTCTACAAATATGGACAAGGCACAAAGACTGACAATCTCCAAGGAAGGGAGACTTCCGAAGACCTTCTTTGAAATGACGGAAAATATGGACCTAATAGACATATGGAGAACAAGGAACCCTCTTGAGAGAGAGGGAACTTTTTTCTCTCAAGCAATGATGACCTGGACCAGAATTGATCAAATTTGGATCACTAGTGGGATGGCTCCAAAGATTAGGAGGGTAGAAATCTGCCCAAAAACTTGCTCCGACCATAACGCCGTGAAGATGGAAATGAAACTTACAACAACTGGTCAATTTAGATGGAGGATGAATGACACCCTGTTTCGAGATAAGGAGATCCACATGAAGGCCCAAAAAACTTTAAAGGACTATTTTGAAATAAATCTAAAGGCCGATGTGGAAAAAAGAGTGATCTGGGACGCAAGTAAAGCTGTGATGCGAGGATTCTTGATTCAACAAAATTCAATAAAAAAGAGAAAGCAGAATGAGAAGAAGGAAAAGATTTTGGAAAAGATAAAAGAAGGAGAGAAAAAATTAAGATCAAAACCAAAGTTCCAGGAGATTTTGAGAGAGATTAAGTTATATCAAACACAATATATGGAATTGATGAATCAAGAGATTGAATGGAAGATAAAGCAAATGAAACAAAAAACATTCGAATCGGCAGATAAATGTGGCAAACTTCTGGCATGGCAACTGAAGAAAAGGCAGAAACTAAATACAGTTACAAGCCTAGAAGTGGATGGAAATAACATATCTAAACCCAATGAGATTAGAAACTGTTTTCTGAGTTATTTCAAAAAACTTTATTCTCAAGGACCACAAAATGAAGAGGACATAGATAAATTCCTTAAAAAATATGGATTACAAAAAATCTCTCATCAAAGCAAGGTGGATTTAAACCAGATAATAACAGAACAAGAGATAGAGGGTGCCATTCAAGACATGCAATTGGGCAAGTCTCCAGGGCCAGATGGACTGACTTCCAGATACTATAAATCTTTGAAGGAGTGGTTGGTTCAACCGTTAAAGGAAGTCTGCAACGAGATTTCAGAGGGGGAAAAGGCACCAGAATCGTGGAAAGAAGCGTATATTTCACTCATACCAAAGACAGAGACTGAAAAGACTCAACTTAAGAACTACCGCCCAATATCATTACTTAATGTGGATTATAAAATTTTTGCAGACATTTTGGCAAAAAGACTTAAAAGAGTGTTGATGGAGAAGATTCATAAGGACCAAGCAGGCTTTCTCCCAAAAAGGCACTTATCGGACAATGTAAGGAATATAATAGACATTCTGGAATTGCTAGAGGTGAACATAAACACTAAAGCAGTGCTGATTTTTGTGGACGCGGAGAAAGCCTTTGACAATATTTCTTGGAGTTTTATGAAAAAGAATCTTCATGGGATGGGGGTAGGCCAAGGTTTTGAGAATGGTATGGGTGCAATATATTCTGAACAAAAAGCTAAGCTGATTGTAAATAATGTGATAACGGAGGAACTTAAGATAGAAAAAGGAACACGACAGGGGTGCCCAATTTCTCCATTGCTTTTCATTTCTGTTCTGGAGGTGTTGCTGAATATGATTAGAAATGACCAGCAGGTTAAAGGTGTACAGGTCGGAGCTAAACATTACAAGTTAAGGGCATTCGCAGATGACTTAGTATTGACCTTACAAGAGCCAAACACTAGTACGAAAAGAGTGTTGGAGATAATTCAACAATTTGGCCAGGTAGCCGGACTTAAACTGAACAAACAAAAAACTAAAGTCTTAGAAAAAAATTTGACCGTCATGGAGAAGGAGAAATTTCAAGAAGAGACAGGTTTGACAGTGGTTAAGAAGGTGAAATACCTAGGGGTTCATTTGACATCTAAAAATTTGAACTTGTATAAGGACAACTATGAAAAATGTTGGTCAGAAATTAAAAAAGATCTAGAAATATGGTCAAATCTAAAATTGTCAATGTTAGGCCGAATTGCAGTTATTAAGATGAATGTATTGCCTAGAATGCTATTTTTGTTTCAAACTTTGCAGATTCTTGACAAGATGGACTGTTTCAAGAGGTGGCAGAAAGACATTGTGAGATTTGTCTGGCAGGGCAAAAAGCCCAGAATAAAATTTAAAATACTTACAGATGCAAAAGAAAGAGGGGGATTTGCCCTGCCGGACTTAAAACTGTACTATGAAGCAGCAGCGTTTTGCTGGCTGAAAGAGTGGATGCTCCTCGAGAATACAGATATCTTGGATTTAGAAGGCTTTAATAATACATTTGGTTGGCATGCATATCTATGGTATGATAAAATCAAAGTGCATAAGGCCTTTAAAAATCACATTGTCAGAAAAGCGTTGTTTAATGTTTGGATAAGATATAAAGATTTGTTGGAAAACAAAACCCCTAGATGGTTGTCACCCTTGGAGGCTAAGGCACTGAAGAAACTTAATATGGAGGTCGGATGGCCAAAGTATTGGGAAATTTTGGAACAGGATGGAGATAAATTGAAATTACAAAGTCATGAGAAATTGAAACCTAAAGTACGAGATTGGCTCCAATATTACCAAATAATGGAGGTTTACAAACAGGACAGGAAAATTGGCTTCCAGGTGGAAAAATCAAAATTAGAGACTGAACTGTTAGAACCCAATACCAAGAATTTGTCAAGAATGCATAATTTGCTGCTGAAATGGAATACACAAGATGAAACAGTTAAATCAGCTATGATTAAGTGGGCACAGGACATTGGTCATAACATTATTGTCAGGGGTTCAGGAGCAGAGGCGAGGGCAAGGGAGGAAACAGAGAGCGAGGGGGAGGAGGCAGAAGAAAAGATGAGTGATGACGACGACCCAAGATCTCCGAGTCTTTCCAGTGAATCAGAAGATTCACAGAAAGGAGCACCAGTGGCCAGAGCAAGGGGGGAGCCTAGGGGGACACCCCAGGGAGAAGGGTCCAGAGGGGGCTCAGAGGGGAGCAGTTGGAAATCGGGACCAGCGTCACCAACAGAGAGCAGGGGAGAAGAAGGGCGCCAGGTATCGAGCGCTGGCAGCTCGCAACAGGAGGGAGGGCACGAGTCAGGAGTGGCCACACCTCCATCGGGGAGCGAAGAAACGGTCAGGCGGAAAGTGGAAGGTTGGGCGCGCGCGCCAAGTTCAAATGCACAGGAAGGTGGCACAGTAAGCAGCCCGGAAAGGGAGCCAGGTCCTAAAGCCCGGCGCAAGGAGACAGGAGGGTCCGGGGGGTCCGCGTCAGAAGAGTCCCGGAAGGAAGAGACCACGGGGGGCAGAGGGACCCAGAGAAGAACGGTCAGGCGGAAAAGGTGGAGTAAAGCTAGGTTAGTAAGCTGGTGCACAGGGGGCGGAGACTCAGACGGAGCTTCGCCGGTCTAACCCATAAGACGTAGAGCTGCGCGCCGCAGCTTGAGAATGGAAACTGTAACTCAATAAAGACTTTTATAAAGTGACCGCTGGCTAGCGTGATCCTCTGTGAGCTAGGATCTGGAAGCAGCTCTGACAATTATGTTTGCTGACTGGGAATGGTTGTGGAACACCGGTATTAAATTTACGGCATGTAATGCCTTAAAGGAAAACATTATGAAAATGATCTATAGGTGGTACATGACCCCAGTCAAGCTAGCAAAAATCTACCATTTGCCTGATAACAAGTGTTGGAAATGTAAAGAAACTGAAGGTACTTTCTATCACCTTTGGTGGACATGCCCGAAGATTAAGGCTTTCTGGGAAATGATATATAATGAAATGAAAAAGGTACTTAAATGTACTTTCCCTAAGAAACCAGAGGCCTTTCTCTTGGGCATTGTCGGCCAATTGGTGTCAAAGAAAGATAGAACTTTCTTTATGTATGCTACAACAGCAGCAAGAATACTTATCGCAAAGTATTGGAAGACACAAGATCTACCCACCCTGGAAGAATGACAGATGAAAGTGATGGACTACATGACATTGGCTGAGATGACTGGCAGAATCCGTGACCAGGGAAAGGAGACGGCGGAAGAAGAATGGAAGAAATTTAAAATCTATCTTAAGGACTATTATAAACTTGATGAATGTTAGAATGTCGAGGTTTTGAGAAAGAAAGGGTTACAGTGATATAAGATTAGACTGAAGGAAAGATTAAGAGGACAGAGGCTTGAGAGAAATAATTAGAAGTTGCTAAAAATTTTGGACATCGGGATGCAGAAAGGGGAGGTATGGGGGAGTCTGAGAAACAAGGTTTATGAAAAAAAGATTATGAAACTATACGTGTTTGTATGTCTTTTTATATGTTTGTATTGTTTTTTAAAAAATTGTAAAACCAATAAAAAAAATTATAATAAAAAAGGGGGAAGCAGCTCCGTCGGCAGGAACGGAGGGGAGGTCAGAACAAGCTATCCTCCCGGAAGGGGAGGGGAGCAGTGAGAGGAGTGATGTAACGATCAGGAGAAAGGTTGGAAGCTGGGCGCGCGCGCCAAGTTCAAATGTGCAAGCGCGCGGGGAAACGGAGAGCCCGGGGGAGGAGCCAGGTCCCAAAGCCCGCAGGAGAGCCATCTGTGGATTCAGCGTCAGAGGAATCCAGGAGGGGTGAAACTCCAGCGGGCAGAAAGACCCTGCGGAAAAGGAAAGACAGGAGGAGGTGGAGCAAAGCAAGCATCTTAAACTGGTGCAGGGGAGGGACTGATTCAGAGGGGACTTCAGCGGTCTAGCGTTACGGACGTGGGGCTGCGTGCCTCGGCTGTGAAACGAAAAATGAACTGCAATAAAATTTCTGTATATAAAGAGAGACTGGCGTTGGTCCTTTGTGAGCTGGGACCTGAGGCAGCCTGGACAGTAAGTCCCCTCTCTGTACGCAAAATTTTTTTTTTGCAAGCTCACGAAGGTTGGCAGAGATGACTGCGGAGGAGCAACTAACAGAACTGCGAAACGCAGTAGCGGAGCTTTCCACGACAGTGCTGATCTCCAAAAAGACAGGAGAGGAAGCAGAAGCGCGATGCCAGGATCTGCAAGCCAGGTGGGAGCGTGCATGCAAAGAAGGGTTCCCGGGGCCCAGGTCAGAGGGAATTGGACTCGGCTGGCAGGGGGGCAGTTTAGTAGCCCACTTCGATGGGAACCTGAAGCATTATCCCAGTTTCAGAGCTGACGTCGTATATGCGCTGCATTTGCTTCGGAAGGATTTTAGAGATGAGGAGGAGAGAGTAGGCTTCATTGTATCCCACTTGCATGGGGAAGCTAAAGCCTGGCTACGCAATTTATGGCGCGAAGATGGTCCTGCCCGCAGGGATTCTGACGCATTTATCGCGGCCATGGACGCTTGTTTCCAATCTACCGTGGACATTGATGTGGCAAGGCGCGAGATGCATGGATTGAGGCAAGGCAAGGCTACAGTACGACAGTACCATTCCCGCTTTTTTGCATTGCTGAATGTGCTGGGCTGGGAAAAGGACTCCGTGGCAGTGAGAGATTTGTTCTGGGAGGGACTCAATGTCTCCGTAAAGGATGAGTTGGCAAGGGGGGACAGACCTCAAACCCTCGCAGATGTCGTGCAGAGAGCGCTCACGATAGGAGTGCGCCACGAAGAACGCCCTTGGCACAGTGATGAGGGTCGCCAGGTGCGTGCACCGGCTAGAGCGTCTCCTTTTCTTCCCAGGGACCTGGGACGTACGCATCCCTCGCCTCCGCTGAGGGAGGGGGAGGAACCGATGGAGCTTGGTGGTGCCAAGGCTCAGACAGCAGCCGGAGCCCCAGCGCCCGGAGCAGTCAAGACTAAGCCTCCTAGAGGGAGCAGGAAGTGCTACATCTGTGACAATGCGCAACACATGGCCAAAGAGTGTCCCCAGAGGCTCCAGAAGCACACTGCAGCCTTAGCAACAGTAACAGAGGCAGCTCACCACGGAGAGCAGTTTCAGGGAAATGACAGTGCCTGGCTGGAAGCAGAGATGCTGGGGCTCAGCCAGGCAAGTCAGTAAAGCAGTCCCCAGCGATTTTGCAGCCTACAGACCCCCTACCACCCAAGCCAGTGGTGCAACTCACTGCAACTCTCCAGTTACCTAATGGACTCACCCTGGAAGTCCCTGTTAGCATTGACTCCGGTAGCAACGCAGACTTCATGGGGGTGCAGTTCATCAAGGAACATCGCATAGCGCTTCTACCAGCCACGCTGCCCTTAAACGTTGTCACAGTCGATGGCAGGAAGCTGCTGGGCGGGCAGGTCGTACAACAGACACCACCCATGGTGATGCAGATTGGGAATCACCGCGAGGTCATCAGTTTCAACGTCACCCGCCTGTCAGACACGCCTATAGTGTTGGGCATGAGTTGGCTGGATAGACACAGCCCGTCATTAGCGTGGTACCAGCGACAACTCACCTTTGGTTCATCCTACTGCGCACAGCACTGCATCCAGCCCGGCCAGGAAGCGGAGGGCCAGGAGGAAGGGCAGCAGCTGCACCTGGGCATGGTGCAGTCGGTGCCCCACAAGTACAGGGGTTTTTTGGAGGTCTTCTGCGAAAAGGAAGCTGACCAGTTGCCCCCCCACCGGCCCTACGACTGCGCAATTGACCTCTTGCCAGGAGCGACGCTGCCAACTGCGAAGCTGTATTCCATGTCCGAGGACGAGATGCAGGAGCTCAGGGAGTTCATAGAGCACAATTTGAAGCGGGGATTCATCCAAGAATCCAAGGCAGTGGGGGGCAGTCCTGTGTTTTTCGTGAAGAAGAAGGACACGCCCCCAAAAAGGCTCATCGTAGACTTTAGGGCCATAAACTCGATGACAAAGCCCAAGGCATTTCCCATGCCTAAGATTGACGACTTGCTCGCGACGGTGCGAAAGGGGAAGATCTTCACCAAGCTGGATCTGCGCGGCGCGTACAATCTCATACGCATGAGGGAGGGTGATGAGTGGAAGACGGCCATGTTTACGCCGTTGGGCACCTATGAATACAAAGTTATGCCGTTTGGCCTCCAAAATGGCTCCCACTGTTTCCAAGCATTCATGCACCACGTGCTAGCGGGACTCCTTTACAAGAAGTGCGTATGCTTCCTCGACGACATCCTGATCTTCTCGGAATCGCCGGAGGCTCACGAGAGTGACGTAAAGGAGGTCCTGCAGAGGCTAAGGGAGCACAGACTCTACGCCAAACTGGAGAAGTGCCAGTTCGACGTGACGGAGGTGGATTTTCTGGGCTACAGGCTGTCCGACAAGGGACTCGCCATGGACAGCGCCAAGGTCCGCGCGGTGTTGGACTGGAAGAGCCCACACAATCGGAAGGAAGTCCAGAGGTTCGTCGGCTTCGCCAACTTTTACCGCAAGTTCATCAAAGGTTTCGCGAAAGAGACGGCGGCTATCACGGACACCCTCCGTTCCAAGAAGAAAAAGTTCATTTGGACGGACCAGGCGGAGCAGTCCTTTCGGAGACTTAAGAGCCTCTTCGTGTCCGAAGAACAGCTGCTACACGTGAATCCCAGCAGGCCCATGCGGGTTGAGACTGTCGCATCGGACAGAGCGGTGGGGGCGGTCCTCTTGCAGCAAGATCCGCAAGGGAACTGGAGGCCTTGCGCGTTCTACTCCAGAAAGCTCAGCAAGTCGGAGCAGAACTACACCATCTGGGACAGGGAGTTGCTGGCCATTCATGCAGCATTCAAGGCGTGGAGGCACTTCCTCATCGGAGCCAGACACACTGTGCAGGTCCGCACGGACCATAAGAACCTAGAGTATTGGCGCACGGCGAAGCTCCAGAGCCAGAGGCACATACGCTGGGCGGAGTTCTTTGCGGATTTCGACTTCAGGATAGAGTACATCCCAGGAGACAACAATGTCATAGCAGATGCGCTCTCCAGGAAACCCCAGTATCTCGAGGAAGCGGCACCAGTGGCGGCCAAGCACATTTTCGCACCGCAGGCATGGGCATGTGCTTCAGCCGCCGTGGACCTGGACGCGTTGCGTCGCGCGCTGCAGACGGATCCGTTCGCGCAATCCAAGATGGAGGAACTGTGGAGGGGCACAGCAAAGGACGGCGATTTCCAGATACGCGACGGCCTGCTAACCCGCAAAGGTGCTCTCTACGTGCCGGGGGACGATCTCCGCGCGAAGGTCCTGCAGCAGTTGCACGACGCACCCAGCGCGGGTCACTTCGGCAAGGAGAAGACGGCGGACTTAGTAGCCAGGGACTTTTGGTGGCCCCAGATGCGAGGAGAGGTCGAGGATTACGTCGCCAGGTGTGACACTTGCCAGAGATCCAAACCAGTGCACAAGAAGCCAGCGGGACTACTGGAACCGCTGGAGACGCCACTACAGCCGTGGGAGAGGGTGGCGCTGGACTTTGTTACTGATCTACCCAGTTCGCGAGGCAAGACGGCGGTACTTGTGGTTGTAGACCTGTTCACCAAGATGGCGCATTTCATTCCTTGCGCGAAGGTGGCCACAGCGGAACAGACCGCCAAGCTGTTCATAGACCACGTGTTCAGGGTTCACGGCTTGCCACGGTCCATCCTGTCCGACCGGGGCCGCCAATTCATTTCCAGTTTCTGGCAGAAGTTCCTGGGTATCCTGAACGTCAAGATCAACTTAGCGTCGGCGAGGCATCCGCAGACCAACGGCCAAGCGGAGAGGGTCAACGCCATCATGCAGCAGTACCTGCGATGTTACGGCAATCAACAGCCTGCGACTTGGGTGGACTACCTACCGCTGGCCGAGTTTGCCTACAACAACACGAAGCACGCGTCAACGGGGGTGACACCGTTCTGCGCCAACAATGGGCGACATCCCAGAACCTTCCCGGGGTTGGAGACGACGGCGCAGGGGGAGCCGCAGGGAGCTGAGCACTTAGCAGCAGAATTGCAGGAGGTCCACGAGGAACTCCGACGGCACTTGGAGCTAGCTAAACACGCCTACAAGGAGCAGGCAGACAGGCACAGGAGGGCAGGGGAAGACATCCAGGTGGGGGACTGGGTATGGTTAGCGGCCCAGGCAGTGCCGGCCAAGTCGTTAGCTAAGAAGAAGCTAGGACACAAACAGCTAGGGCCATACCAAGTTGAGGCCAGGATCAATCCTGTAGCTTTTTGGTTGACTCTCCCAGAAGGTTCCAGAATGCACCCGGTCTTTCATAGGTCGGTGCTCACACCCTACAAGGCCCCACACAGGTTTCAGGAGCCAGGGACAGCACCAGACCCACGCAGAAAGTCACCAGAGGGGGGGAAGTCACTGAGGGCCACGACATTCAACAAGGTCACGGAGATTCTGGACTCGAGATGGGGGGAGGAGGGAGTAGAATATCTCCTCGCCAGGGAGGGTACCCCGGCCAGCGCCAACAGTTGGGTGCCGGATTATGCTCTGGAGGAACCGCTTCTCAAAGACGAGTTCCATGCACTCTTCCCACACAGGCCCATGCCAGCGGATTATTTCGACAGCTGGCTTTTTACGCCCACACTTTACGCCAGCACGTTCCAGGGGTTCTCCTCCGCAGAGGAGACGACGCCGGAATCGAGCCCTCCAAGGGGATTGTGCTCTTTTTTTATATATATATAAATTTTTTATTGGTTTTACAGCATTTTTTAAACAATACAAACAAATAAAAGGACAAACAAACATGTATAATTTCATAACCTTTTTTTCATTACCCTCATTTCTCAGACTCCCCCATACCTCCCCTTTCTGCATCCCAATTTCCAAGATTATTTCAGCAGCTTCTAAATAATTTTATCAAATATGTGTCCTCATAGTCTTTTCTTCAACTTATTCTTATGTCACTGTAATCCCTTTTTCTTTCTCAACACCTCGACATTTTAGCATTCATCAATTTTATAATAGTTCTTAAGATAAATTTTAAATTTCTTCCAATCCTCTTCCGCATCACGGATTCTGCCAGTCATCTCAGCCAATGTCATATAGTCCATCACTTTCATCTGCCATTCTTCCAAGGTGGGTAGATCTTGTGTCTTCCAATACTTTGCGATAAGTATTCTTGCTGCTGTTGTAGCATACATAAAGAAAATTCTATCTTTCTTTAACACCAATTGGCCGACAATGCCCAAGAGAAAGGCCTCTGGTTTCTTTTTCTTTTTTTTAATAATATTTTTATTTGCTTTTTTCCAGGGTCAGAATACATAGTCAATAACACAACAGAAGCGATTTTACAGAAAGAAAGAAAAAATTAAATACAAGAAAATTCACTTTTCCAAATCTTTTTTCATAGTCAACTGGACTTCCCCACATCTTCCATCCCCTGTTTTCTTTACAATAAAAAAATAAACAGCAAATTGATACCTTGTTTCATGTGTTTTTGTACTTTACCTAATTATATACTCTAAAATTTAAACTTTTCACAGTCATAACTTAATTTCCATCATTTTCAGATCTCAATACTGAAGCATGTTTTTCCCAAAACTTAGCAAATTCTCAACATTCATATAACTTACAATGTTTTTGTAGATAGTCCTTAATTTTTTTCCAATCCTCTTCCACTGCCTCTTCTCCCAGGTCTCGGATTCTGCCAGTCATTTCGGCTAGTTCCATGTAGTCCATCAGTTGCGTATGCCACTCTTCCAGCGTGGGAAGCTCCTGTGCCTTCCAATATTTGGCTATAAGGATTCTTGCTGCTGTAGTTGCATATAAAAAGAAAGTTCTATCCTTCTTTGACACTCTCTGGCCTACAATGCCCAGGAGGAAGGCCTCTGGTTTCTTATGGAAGGTATACTTAAATACCTCTTTCAACTCGTTATAAATCATTTCCCAAAAGGCCTTCACCCTCGGGCATGTCCACCAGAGGTGGAAGAATGTTCCTTCAGCCTCCTTACATTTCCAACATTTATTATCTGACAGATGGTATATCTTTGCCAGTTTGACTGGGGTCATGTACCACCTGTACATCATTTTCGTAATGTTTTCTTTTAAGGCACTACATGCCGTAAATTTCATACCGGTGGTCCATAACCTTTCCCAGTCTTCAAACATAATGTTGTACCCAATGTCTTGTGCCCATTTTATCATGGCTGATTTAACTGTCTCATCTTGAGTGTTCCATTTACGCAGCAAGTTATACATTCTTGAAAGCACTTTCGTCTTAGGTTCAAGTAGTTCTGACTCTAATTTTGATTTTTCCACCTGGAAACCAATTTTTTTATCCTTTTTAAAAATCTCTAGAATTTGGGCATAGTGAAACCAGTCTCGCACCTTTCCTTTCAATTTTTCAAAACTCTGCAACATCCAAGTATCACCAACTCTTTCTATTATCTCACAGTATTTTACCCAGCCACTCTCCATGTTAATTAGTTTTCTGGTCTTAGCCTCCATCGGTGATAACCACCTCGAGGTCTTATTTTCAAGTAAGTCCTTATATTTAGTCCAGACAATGAATAAAGCTTTCCTGACAATATGGTTTTTGAACAATTTGTGAGACTTTACCTTGTCGTACCACAAATATGCATGCCACCCAAAAGCATTGTTAAACCCTTCCAGATCTAGGACATCAGTGTTTTCTAACAAAAACCAATCCTTCATCCAGCAGAAGGATGCAGCTTCATAATACAACCTTAAGTCCGGCAGGGCAAATCCCCCTCTTTCCTTTGCGTCTGTTAGTATTTTAAATTTTATTCGGGGCTTTTTGCCCTGCCAGACAAACTTCATAATATCCCTCTGCCACTTTCCAAAACACTCCACTCTGTCCACGATCTGAAGGGTTTGGAACAGAAACAACATTCTTGGCAATACATTCATCTTAACTGCTGCAATTCTTCCCAACAAGGAAAGTTTCAATCTTGACCAAGTTTCTAAGTCCTTTTTAATTTCAGACCAACATTTTTCATAATTATCTTTGAACAAATTCAAATTTTTCCCAGTCAAATTAACCCCCAGGTATTTCACTTTTGTAACCACATTTAATTCTGTTTCCTTCTGAAACCCATCCATTTCTGAAGGTGTCAAGTTTTTTGCCAAGACCTTAGTTTTTTGTCTATTCAACTTGAATCCCGCCACCCGACCAAACTCAGAAATTAGTTCTAAAGCTCTTTTTGTACTAGGTTCTGGCTCCTGTAATGTCAAAACCAAATCATCTGCAAAAGCCTTCAGTTTATATTGTTTTCCTCCGACCTGTATTCCTTCCACCCGCTGATCCTTCCTAATCAAGTTCAGCAACACCTCCAGGACAGAAATAAATAACAAGGGTGATAAGGGGCACCCCTGTCGTGTCCCTTTTTCAATTTTGAACTCCTCTGTCACCACATTGTTTACTATCAATTTAGCTTTTTGTTCTGAATAGATTGATTCAATACCATTTTGGAACGCCCTTCCCACTCCCATCCCTTCCAAGTTTTTCTTCATAAATTTCCAGGATATATTGTCAAAGGCCTTCTCAGCGTCTATGAAAATCAAAACTGCTTTCGTGCTCAAATTTGTCTGTAGTAACTCCAAAACATCAACAATATTCCTGGTGTTGTCAGACAAATGCCTACCAGGGAGAAAGCCTGCTTGGTCCTTATGAATTACTTCGTTTAAAACTTTTTTCAGTCTATTTGCCAAAATATCAGCAAAAATTTTGTAATCCACGTTTAGGAGTGAGATGGGACGGTAGTTCTTAAGTTGGGTCTTTTCAGATTCCAAGTTTGGTATCAAAGTGATGAATGCCTCTTTCCACGATTCTGGTGCCCCCTTCCCTTCCATAATTTGGTTGCATACCTCCATTAGTGGCTGGGCCAAATATTCCTTCAATGTCTTATAATATTTGGAGGTAAGTCCATCTGGGCCTGGGGATTTGCCCAATTGCATATTCTGAATGGCACTTTCAATTTCCTGTTGTGTTATTTTGTAATTCAGGGCTGTTTGTTTATCTTGTGTTAGTTTTTGCAAACCATGGCTTTTTAAAAATTTGTTTATCTCGGTCTCTACTTGGGGTCCTTGAGTAAACAATTTTTTAAAGTATCTCTGGAAACACTTTCTAATTTCTTCTGGTTTCTGAATACATTCTCCTTCAACCTCCAGATTGGTAACAAAGTTCAATTTTTGTCTCTTTTTCAGCTGCCATGCCAGCAGCTTCCCACATTTATTTGCCAATTCGAATGATCTTTGTTTCATCTGTTTAATTTTCCATTCAACTTCTTGATTTATCAATTTCGCATATTGTGCTTGATGGAATTTTATTTCTCTTAGAACTTCTTTTGATTTTGGATTTAGTCTCAACTTTTTCTCTCCGTCTCTTATCTTCTCCAAAATCTTGTCCTTTTTACCATTCCAGAGTTTTTTCTTGATGGTATTCTGTTGTATCAGGAACCCTCTCATAACAGCTTTACTCGCGTCCCAGATTATTTTCTTTTCCACCGAAGTATTCAAATTTATTTCAAAGTAATCTTTCAACGTTTTTTGGGCCTTCTTCACAATCTCCTGATCTCTAAACAAAGAGTCATTCATTCTCCATCTGAAGGATCCAGCTGGTGTAAGTCTCAAGTCTATTTTCAGAGTGTTATGGTCGGAGCAAGTTTTGGGGCAGATCTCTATTTTTTTAGTCTTAGGTGCCAGTCCTCTAGACATCCAGATTTGGTCGATTCTTGTCCAAGATAGGTGGGCCTCAGAAAAGAATGTTCCCTCTTTACCTAGAGGGTTCTTTGTCCTCCAAATATCAATCAAGTCCATATTGTCTGTAAGTTCAAAAAAAGTCTTTGGTAGTCTGCCATCTTTAGTCAAGTTTTGATTTTGTGACTTATCCATGTATGTGGAGACAACCCCATTCATATCTCCCATCAGAATGATGTTAGTATAGTCCAGTGTTTCCCAACCGGTGTTCCGCGGCACACTAGTGTGCCACGAGATGTTGCCTGGTGTGCCGCGAGATGTTGCCTGGAGGGAGGCGGGTGAGTTGGGAAACACCGCTCTAACACAAGCCAGCCGGGGTCTGCCTCCGCGTTGCATCAGCTTCCTCGCTCTTGGCGCTCTGCTTGCAAGCCTGGTGGCCTCTGCCCCGCCCCGAGACTGGAAGGGAGGGGCGGGGCTTCCACTGCGGCTGCGTCTCTGGCTCTTTCGACTCATTCCTCCTCCGAGTGGGCTTGAAAGAGCGGCCGATGGATGAATCGGCCGGCGACCCTGAAGCCTTGTGCAAAGTAGAGGAGGCGGAGAAGCGATGGCAGGGAGCTTAGGCGCCGCATCCGGCTCATTGCGGGAAGTCAAGATGGCAGCGGGTCAGTGTGGGAAGCCGCTTTTTCCCTCCGCCGCCCCCCTCTCACCGGGAATAAAGGGGGCCCCGCTGGGGGGTGACATTGTAGAACGCAGTGTTCTTATTTTGGGAAGGTTTGAGGGGTCGGACTAAGCAGGTTGGGGGCTGGTCTGGGCTTCCGCTCCCTCCCCTCCCCACGGAGTGTACCTGCGGTGCAAGGAGGCGCTCTGAGCCACTGATCTGGGAAAGGAAGGAGGGCGAGGCGGCCTGGCCAAGTGCAGGGGAGACCCGTAGTGGGGAGCAGGGGGAGGAGGAGGCACCGAGGAATGGAGGCGGGGGAGACTCCCTCGCTTTGCAGAAACTGCAAAAAACGAGGCAGGAATTGGGTTTGTTTTTGTAGCTCAGGACGTGCTTCGCTTCTGGTGTGCCTAAGGCGGCCGCCCCAATTATCCCCTAGCCCGTCTTTCCAGGTGCTGCCCCCCCTCCACAAAGGGCCATAGAACTGTAGAGTTGTCAGGGGTCCCAAGGGTCATCTAGTTTTAAGTTTCTCTTTCAAAAAGGAAACGTGGGTTAAAGCGGCGCCGCCGCCCCCCACTCACTTTCCTGCTCTGGCTTCCCTAACAGTTTTCCGAGTTGCGTCACTGGATCCAGCCCCCTTTTCCACAGGTGACACGGGGCTGGAGGGAGGGAAAGAGGGCTTTACGTCGCGCACAAAGGCAGCCTCCTAGAAGCGCTCTGGGCCGGCGCCGTTTCGCCGAAGGCGCCGGAGGACCCCCACCCTCAGCTCCTTCAGAAAGGACTGGAGCGGAATAGCCCTTTCTCTTCTTCCCCAACCCTTGTCGTTGGAGGAGTCCCTCAGTCCCTCGCTTTGCTGCCTCCTCCCCCCCCACCCCCAAAGCTTGGAGGTTCCCCGGCAAGGGGGAGGGGAAAAAATTGAAACTTACACTTTCGTGCGTCCCTCCCGGCGTGACGCTGCGCGCTGACGTCACGGGGCTGTAATGGTGGTGTGCCTCGAGATTTTTTTCATCAAACAAGTGTGCCTTTGCCCAAAAAAGGTTGGGAAACACTGGTATAGTCAATATGGTCCAGCATTATCTCATGCAGCTTCTTATAAAATTCCGATTTCCCCTCGTTTGGTGCGTAGATTCCTACTATCAAAAATTTTTCTCCTTGTGATTGTATTTCGATCGCCAAAATTCTTCCTTGTTCATCTTTAAACACAAACTTTGGTGCTAGGCTCTCCTTTGCATATATCACTACTCCTCTTTTTTTGACCTTGTCTGATGAAATAAATTCTTGGCCTAGTCTCTTGTTGATTAACACTCTCCTGTGGAGCCTAGTCACATGTGTTTCTTGAAGGCAAATGACGTCTAATTGTTCCTTCCTCAATATATGAAAAATCCTTTTCCTTTTTTCAGGCGAATTTGCGCCATGAATGTTCCAACTAAAAAGCTGCAGAGACATCCTGGACCAATTTGTCAACCAATAGGGTTGTCTTCCTTGTCGTCTATGCCTGGAAGTGGATCTGGTTTTGCACCAGGCGTAGGAGGTGGCCAAGTACCTGCTATTCCTTTCCGAAGGTCCTCCCCGTGATCGTTTAGGAACTTTTCTTGCTCCTCTGCTGTTCTGATTCTTACCTTCTTCCCTTTCAAAGTAAAAGATAGTCCTTGAGGAAATTCCCACCTGTAAGGGATTGTGTTGTTTCTCAGTAAGCTTGCCAGGTCTTTATATGTAGTTCTTAAATCCAGCAACTGTTTTGGTATATCTCTGAAGATTTCTGCTGTCTTTCCCTGAATCACCAATGAATTTTTAAAATGCAGGCCGAATATATTATCTTTTTCTTGCTTGGATCTCAAAATGATCAAGCAGTCTCTTGGTTTGTCTTTCTTGGCCACTCTTCCCAATCTAAAGGCGGTGACAATTTTAAAGTCCTTTTCTTCTGCCAGACCCCAGAACTTGGATATTTCTGTTGTCAAAAAGCCAATCAGATCTTCTTTTTCTAGTTCTGGGATATTTCTAAGCCTGAGATTACTTTCCCTGTTTTTCAGTTCCGCCATGGACAGGTACGCTTGCTGTTCAGTAACCTGTCTACTCAGTGGTCTTACTTCCCCTCTTAATTCCTCTATCCTCTTTTTATTTTGGTCTGCTTTTGTATTTGCTTCCTCGGCTAATTTTCGATTTTCTGTTGTAGTCTTTTCAATGTTACCTATTGCCTGTGTATTTTGAGCGACTTGGTCTGTCAGTCTATTAATTGTAGCTGTCACCTGGTCAAATTTAGCTGCTTGTTCATCAAATTTGGCCGCTTGTTCATCAGCTTTCTTATTTAATGCTGCCAGCTGGTCCAATATTTCTTTAGAGACAGGGTCTAGCCCTCCTGCGGCCATATCCCCAAGAGCTGGCAGTTTGGGTTGTCCTTCTTGCAGACCTGTCACAATTGGGACAGATGATCTACGTGGCTGCACAGGCAAGGTTGATTGCAACAGTTCAGTTTGTTTTGCTTTCTTGGCAGCCCTTGTTTTTGCTGCACCACTCATTCCACAGCTGTCCAAGTGTCAAGGTCAAATTGTAAATCCCATGGGAAAAGCAATCCAAAAAGTAAACATCCAGACATAAAAGTTCCAAAACAACCAGCAGTTCTCAGAGACTAATAATTCCACAATCCAGCAGGGGGAGCTCCCCAGAGATTAAGGAGAAGGACAGAAAATTTCCACCCTTAAGTTCCCCCCCCCCCAAAAAAAAAGGTTAGTCAAGATCCAAAACAGGGGGGGGGGACCCTCTAAATTCACACTTTAACTGCAGAGAGTAAAAGTTCTTTGCAAAGGTGCATTCAACAGTTCCTTTTTTATAACTTACAAAGTAGCCCGATGTGACTTTATGCTTTTATATACAGTTGCCGCAGTCTGATGTTACTTTGTATCCAGACAGCCGAGAGCTGGGTTTCGTAACTTTATAATCCACAAAGGGTAGAGAGAGAAATCACAGTCTCTGTCCGCTTATAATACAGTTTTAACTTTTCTTTAATTTTTAAAGAGTCAAATCCGAATTTGCAAGGTATATTCTGTTAGGGTGTGAAACCTAAGACGCTGGCAAGTTAGCAATGTCATGTGACTTTAAGTAGTCAAGCTCGTTAAGTTGTTAAGTTGTTAAGTTGCTCAGTATATAAAGAGTGTTTGTTTTCTCTGTGTTTGGGGCGTGAAGCAAAAATGTCCGAAAGCTCCGGAGGTGTTTCTGTTATCTTTCTGCAATAAACCTGTCTTTGGAAAGACAGGCTTCCCTGTGTCGTTATTTCTTTGCTGCTGAGACTCTGAACCTTGTACTGCAACAAGAATCTCTGCACTGGACTTAATTAATACTCTGCAAAGAGAGCTGTTGCTGGTGGCGCAGCGGAAGCGTTTACTGGACCAGTACAGAAACTCTCTTAGGTTATGGACTCCTTCTACGTTTCTACAGCTGTATTGTGTGCAGAGAAAGTGAAAGCAGCTTTTGGATGAGAGAAGACCGGCTTGGTCGTAAATCCAGCTCTTAGAGGAGGCTGGAGGCGTCTGAAAAGTGAGTAAGACAAATCCCAAGGGGAAAGAGAAACAAGGGCACACAGAGGGAGTAGCAGCAGACCCCAAGAATGGCAGCGGAAAATTTCCAGGTTCCCTTTACAAAGTTGAACTCTGCTAATTACGTGCAGTGGTCTAAGAGGGCTCAAGTCTGGTTGGAAGCCAAAGAAGTGTGGGCTGACTATGTCCAGAGGCGAAAGCCGTTTGTGGCTGTTGCAGCAGATGCCACAGCAGAGCAACAGGCTGCTGCACATGCCCAGAACAGGGAACATGATAAAATGGACACTAAAGCTAGATGCATGTTGATGGTATCGATAGACGATTCCCAATTACCTCATGTGGAAAATTTAAGGTCTGCATTTGAAATTTGGGAAGCTCTTAGGCGAATTCACCATAGAGCCACGCCCGGAGAGAAGGTGAACATTATACGTGCTTTGTATGAGTTGAAACTGAAGCCAGAGGATAGTGTGGTTGAACACACGTCACAGATGACTGAGTATTTCAACCGACTGTCATCTTTAGGTGTGAATTTTCCTGAAAATATTAAAGTTTATACTCTGCTTAGCAGCCTGCATGCAGGGTTTGAAAACTTAGTACTAACTTTACAAGTTTTGCCAGAGGACCAGCTGAATATGAATTATGTGACTGGTAGATTGTGTGAGCAAGAATATCAACATCATCGAAAACGTATTGACAATTCAAATACCCCAAGGGTTGGATGTTCAGATAATTCCCAGCGTGGGAAAACTAGCAGGCAGAGCTGTAAGGAAGCCTCACAAGTGTCTGCTATGGCCAGCAAGTCATGTTTTCGATGTGGCAGCAGGTTTCATTTGATAGCAAAGTGTCCAGAAAAGCAACAGGAATTTCAACAGTCCAAGGCCAGTTTCCGGAGTTACAGGGGAAGACGACGTGAGAACTACAAGAATCAACGATCCAGAGGGGGAGCAGGTGCTGATAAGGGACTATCTGCAATGGCAGCACAACAGAGTCCTAAAAGGAGCCAACAAACCTTGAAGTGGATAATTGACAGTGGAGCAAGTCACAGTTTAGTTCCAGTGACATCTAGTGGCCGCTTGATGAACTGCAAGACATTGCCAGTTGCAAAAACCGTGACTATAGCAGACAATAGTAAACGAGAAATGAACCTTAAAGGCACAATTTTTGTTAACTGTTTGCAAACTAACCTTCCTGTTTTTGTTCTTCCAGGAATGAAGAATGGACTTTTGAGTGTGTCATGCCTGGTAAAAAGTGGTTTTAAGGTTGAGTTTGAAAATGATGTGTGCACCATTTCGAAACAGGGAAAGGAGCTAGTCAAAATTCCCTGTGAGGATGGGCTTTTTGTTTTGGATGAAGAGCAGTTAGCAGCAGGTAGATGTTCAACAGGTGAAGCACAAGCTAAGTGTGTAAATAAGGCTCCTCATACAGGTTGTGCACATCTGCTACACAGAAGGTTAGCTCATGTATGCTTTAAGTATGTAAGCAAGATGCCAGATTTAGCTGAGGAGTGTAACATTAAACCCTGTCCAAATTTTCTGGATTGTTGTGCTTGTAAACATGCTAAGGTTAAGACATGTAACTATCCTAGATCTGATAGAGTAAGCAAGAAACCCTTTGAACTTGTGCACACAGACGTGTGTGGCCCTATGCCAGTCAAATCGCTTGGAGGTGCGAGATTTATGCAAATTTTGGTGGATGACTTTTCAAGGGCTAGTTGGGTTTTCTTTCTGAAAGAAAAATCACAAGCAGCTTCCATCCTGATGGATTGGATTGAAGAAGTCGAATGTAAATTTGACACCAGGGTACGTAAAATACAATCAGATCGTGGTGGGGAATATGTGAACCACACGCTGGAGACGTGGTTAAAAAGGAAAGGTATAGTTCATAGACTTACCAATCCCTATTCACCACAGGAGAATGCAGTTGCCGAAAGAAAATTTCGAACATTACAGGAAGCCATTACTGCTTTGCTGTTTGATTCTGGACTTCCACAGCGGTTTTGGGCTGAGGCTGCACTGTATGCGAATTATACTTTTAACAGAGTGTACAATAGCACAGTAGGCAACACTCCTTACTTCATGCTGTTTGGGAAAGAACCAAAAATTGATCATCTAAGAGTTTTTGGATGTCGTGCTTATGTACTGGTGCCTAGGGCACAACGTAGGAAAGGCGATCCTAGGTCTAAAGAAATGTTTTTCTGTGGTTATCAAGCAAACACAAAAGGTTGGAGATTTGTGAATGTAGAAGGCAATCAAACGAAAGTCACAATCAGCAGAAGTGCAGAATTTTGTGAACAGGATGGTTGGAATAAAATTCATGGAAATCCTGACATACTATTTGATGTGGTGAACAGTAACAATGAAACTCAGGCCCCAGTGCAGGTATTAGTTCCAGAACAGACTGAGGAATTTAAGTCTGAGGACGAGGGTGAGAAATCACCTAGTTCACCCAAGTCTGTAAAGTCAGAATCTTCTAGCTCTAAAAGTTCACCTGTACAGCAAGAGAGACGTGTAAAGTCAGAATCAGAAAGTTCTTCAACTACTAGTGACAAACAGGTGACGACTAGTGATTCTGGGTCAGAGGGGGAAACTGAAGGAACATCACAGGAACTGTTAAGGCGTTCTAAGCGTACCAACAAAGGTATACCTCCTGAAAGGTACCAAGCTATCAGTGTTTGGGCTGGTTTGGCAAATTGCGAACCTGAAAGTTTTGAGGAGGTTGAGCAATTACCCCAGGAGGAGGCCAGTAGATGGCGTGAGGCCATGCAAAAGGAGTTGAATTCTATGAAAGAACTGGGTGTGTTTTCCATCACCAAACTGCCAGAAGGTGCCAAGGCAGTAAGTTGTAGGTGGGTGTACAGGATAAAGACAACAGCGATGGGGAAACCAGAGTACAAAGCAAGGCTTGTAGCTCGAGGTTTTACGCAAAGAAAGGGGTTACATTATTCCGAAGTCTATGCACCCACTTCAAGGAGTGAAACCCTACGGGCACTATTAGCAGTTGCTGCTCAGAAAGGGTTCAAAGTGAATCAATTTGATGTCTCTACAGCTTATCTTCATTCAGACTTGGCTGAAGAGCTCTATATGGAGCTACCGCCAGGATTGAAAGTTGGTAAATCAAATCAGGTATGGAAACTACATAAATCTATTTATGGACTCAAGCAATCTGCTCATAATTGGAATGAGTGTTTGAATGACGTTTTGGTAGGCATTGGTTTTAGCAGGAGCAAGGCTGACAATTGCTTGTATTTCAGAAATTCAGGAGATGCTCAAGAATCTTTGCTTGTTTATGTAGATGACCTGATTTATACTTCAAAGACACAAGAACAAGTAAAAAAACTAGCCAAAGAGTTAAATAAACACTTCAAAGTTAAGAATCTTGGTGATGTGAAGGTCTATCTTGGTGTTCAGATAGATAGGACCAAAAATGGCAGTTTTCTACTGAATCAAAAAGGCAAGATATTGCAAATGTTGAAAAAGTTTAACATGACGGAGTGTGCAGGTGTTAGAACACCAATGGAAATGGGTTTTGTAAAAGACAATGAGTTCAAGGATAGTGCTGAATTCAAGCGTGCTGAAATTTTTCAGTCAGCACTGGGAAGCTTACTTCATCTTTCGCAATGGAGTAGACCAGATATTGCTTACGCTGTTAACTTACTCAGCAGAGAAGCTTCGAAGCCTAGTGTAAATGCATGGAAAGGAATTCAAAGAGTGTTAAGATATTTACAATACACCAAAGATTTTTGCCTTGAATTGTCTTCGGAAGGACAAGCACAGATTACTTGTTGGGCAGATAGTGATTGGGCAAATTTAAAAGATAGAAAATCAGTGTCTGGCTGTGTAATAAAATTTGGTAACTCTCTGATTGGGTGGAGATCCAAGAAACAGAACCTGATTGCTTTGTCGTCAACAGAAGCTGAGTTCTGTGCCTTGTCTGAGTTATGTAGAGATCTAGAATTTTACAAATGCTTGGCACAAGAGATGTGTGAAAAGGCCATCACTCCAATCACTGTATGGGGTGATAATCAACCGTGTCTTAAGTTAGCACAAAATGGGCAGTTTAAAGGTCGTACAAAACATTTGGATATCCGCTTTCAAAATGTTTGTCAAACGGTAAAAGCAGGAATTGTTAAATTAAACTACTGTCCCAGTCATGAAAATCAAGCTGATGGTTTTACAAAACCGCTTGGTTTTCAGCGGCATGAAAACTTTTGTGAAGAAATGGGTCTGAAGTAATTTTGTTTTTTGTATTGCCAGCGAGAGGGGGTGTTAGGGTGTGAAACCTAAGACGCTGGCAAGTTAGCAATGTCATGTGACTTTAAGTAGTCAAGCTCGTTAAGTTGTTAAGTTGTTAAGTTGCTCAGTATATAAAGAGTGTTTGTTTTCTCTGTGTTTGGGGCGTGAAGCAAAAATGTCCGAAAGCTCCGGAGGTGTTTCTGTTATCTTTCTGCAATAAACCTGTCTTTGGAAAGACAGGCTTCCCTGTGTCGTTATTTCTTTGCTGCTGAGACTCTGAACCTTGTACTGCAACAAGAATCTCTGCACTGGACTTAATTAATACTCTGCAAAGAGAGCTGTTGCTGGTGGCGCAGCGGAAGCGTTTACTGGACCAGTACAGAAACTCTCTTATATTCCAACTTCTTTTAAACTCCTTTCAACGCTTCCGCTTTAGTAAGTCTTTGCTCAATACTTTACACAGAGCCGGAAGACTGACTTCCTTTTTAGCGTATCCCGCTTTCAGCCGAAATTCACCAATTTAAGTTCCAATAAAGTCTCGGAATTCTTACTCACGAGTATGTTGTTTCAAATCAGATGTTCAAAGAAGAAAGGTCAGCGCTCATCAGCAGCAGCCGCGCGGCTTCACTTCCGCGGAAAGAGCGATGGATTCACAGCACCGCTACCCCCTCCACGTTCCGGAGCCCTTACGGGGTCCCTTCTTCGTTTCCGAGGTCGCTCCTGGTGCCCGCCGAACCCCACAGCCACGGGCTCACTCTACCCGTGGTTTTCTGGATGGGTCGTCGCTGTGCCGCAGCGCACGACCCTTTTCCGCGGAGCCCCTCTTCAGCAGCTGAAGAGGACCGCCATTGCCGTTTCGCGCCGCCTCCGGAAGAGAAAGGCCTCTGGTTTCTTAGGGAATGTACATTTAAGTACTTTTTTCATTTCATTATATATCATTTCCCAGAAGGCCTTAATCTTTGGGCACGTCCACCAAAGGTGGTAGAAAGTACCTTCAGATTCTTTACATTTCCAGCACTTGTTATCAGGCAAATGATAAATCTTTGCTAGCTTGACTGGGGTCATGTACCACCTATAGATCATTTTCATAATATTTTCCTTTAAAGCATTACATGCCGTAAATTTTATCCCGGTGTTCCACAACCATTCCCAGTCAGCAAACATAATATTATGGCCAATGTCCTGTGCCCACTTAATCATAGCTGATTTAACTGTTTCATCTTGTGTATTCCATTTCAGCAGCAAATTATACATTCTTGATAAGTTCTTAGTATTGGGTTCTAACAATTCAGCTTCTAATTTTGATTTCTCCACCTGGAAGCCAATTTTCCTATCTTGTTTGTACACCTCCATTATTTGATAATAATGGAGCCAATCTCGTACTTTGGGTTTCAATTTCTCATGACTCTGTAACTTCAATTTATCTCCGTCTTGTTCCAAGATTTCCCAATACTTTGGCCATTCGGCCTCCATATTGAGCTTTTTCAATGCCTTAGCCTCCAAGGGTGACAACCATCTAGGGGTTTTGTTTTCCAGCAAGTCTTTATATCTTATCCAGACATTATATAATGCTTTTCTGACAATCTGGTTTTTAAAGGCCCTATGCACTTTAATTTTATCATACCATAAGTATGCATGCCAACCAAATGCATTATTGAAACCTTCTAAATCCAAGATATCTGTATTCTCGAGGAGCATCCACTCTTTCAGCCAGCAAAACGCTGCTGCTTCTTAATACAATTTTAAATCCGGCAGGGCAAATCCCCCTCTTTCTTTTACATCTGTCAATATTTTAAATTTTATTCTGGGCTTTTTGCCCTGCCAGACAAATTTTGAAATGTCTTTCTGCCACCTCTTGAAACAGTCCATCTTGTCAAGAACCTGCAAAGTTTGAAACAAAAATAACATTCTAGGCAATACATTCATCTTAATAACTGCAATTCGGCCTAACATTGACAGTTTCAAATTTGACCATATTTCTAGATCTTTTTTGATTTCTGACCAACATTTTTCATAATTGTCTTTATACAAATTCAGATTTTTAGATGTCAGATGAACCCCTAGGTATTTCACCTTCTTAACCACTGTCAAACCTGTTTCATTCTGGAATTTCTCCCTCTCCATACCTGTTTAATTTTTCTCCAAAACTTTAGTCTTTTGTTTGTTCAGTTTGAATCCGGCCACCTGACCAAATTCTTGAATTATCTCCAACACCCTCTTTGTACTAGTATCTGGCTCTTGTAAAGTAAGTACCAAATCATCTGCAAAGGCTCTTAACTTATAATGTTTTGCTCCGACCTGTACATCTTTAACCTGCTGGTCATCTCTAATCATATTTAGCAAGACCTCCAGGACTGATATAAAAAGCAATGGGGAAATTGGGCACCCTTGTCGTGTCCCTTTTTCTATCTTAAATTCTTCAGTTATCACATTATTTACAATCAACTTAGCTTTTTGTTCAGAATATATCGCACCCATACCATTCTCAAATCCTTGGCCTACCCCCATCCCATGAAGATTCTTTTTCATAAAACTCCAAGAAATATTGTCGAAGGCTTTCTCCGCATCCACAAATATCAGCACTGCTTTAGTGTTTATATTCACCTCCAATAGTTCCAAAATGTCTATTATGTTCCTCACGTTGTCTGATAAGTGCCTTTTTGGGAGAAAGCCTGCTTGGTCCTTGTGAATCTTCTCCATCAACACTCTTTTCAATCTTTTTGCCAAAATGTCTGCAAAGATTTTGTAATCCACATTGAGTAATGATATTGGGCGGTAGTTCTTAAGCTGAGTCTTTTCAGTCTCTGTCTTTGGTATGAGTGTAATATAAGCTTCTTTCCACGATTCTGGCGCCTTTCCCCCCTCTAGAATCTCGTTACAGACTTCCTTTAACGGTTGTACCAACCACTCCTTCAAAGCTTTATAGTATCTGGAAGTCAGTCCATCTGGTCCTGGAGATTTGCCCAGTTGCATGTTCTGAATGGCACCCTCTATCTCTTGTTCTGTTATTCTCTGGTTTAGATCCACCTTGCTTTGATGAGAGATTTTTTGTAGTCCATATTTTTTAAGGAATTCATCTATATCCTCTTCCTTCTGCGGTCCTTGTGAATATAATTTTTTAAAGTAGCTCAAAAAACAGTTTCTACTCTCATTGGGTTTGGATATAGTCTTTCCTTCCACTTCTAGGTTTGTAACTGTATTTAGTTTCTGTCTTTTCTTCAATTGCCAAGCCAGAAGCTTACCACATTTATCTGCAGATTCGAATGTCTTTTGTCTCATTTGCTTTATCTTCCATTCAATCTCTTGGTTCATCAGTTCCATATATTGTGTCTGGTATAACTTGATCTCTCTCAAAATCTCCTGGGACTTTGGTTTTGATCTCAATTTCTTCTCTCCTTCTTTTATCTTTTCCAGGATCTTTTCCTTCTTCTCATTTTGCTTACTCTTTTTTACTGAATTTTGTTGGATTAGGAATCCTCGCATCACAGCTTTACTTGCGTCCCAGATCACTCTTTTTTCTACATCAGTTTTTAGGTTTAATTCAAAATAGTCCTTTAAGGTTTTTTGGGCCTTTCTGTGGATCTCCTCATCTCGAAACAGGGTGTCATTCATCCTCCATCTAAATTGACCAGTTGTTATAAATTTCATTTCCATCTTCACGGCGTTATGGTCAGAGCAAGTCTTGGGGCAGATTTCTATATTCTTGATCTTTGGAGCCAGCCCACTAGTAATCCAGATTTGATCGATTCTGGTCCAGGTCATCATTGCTTGAGAAAAGAAAGTTCCCTCTCTTTCGAGTGGGTTCCTTGTTCTCCAAATATCTATCAAGTCCATATTTTCAGTCATTTCAAAGAAGGTCTTCGGAAGTCTCCCTTCCTTAGAGATTGTCTGTCTTTGTGCCTTGTCCATATTTGTAGAAACCACACCATTCATATCTCCCATGATTACTACATTATAGTCCAAATAGTCCATCAGAGTTCCATGCAGCTTCTTAAAAAATTCCGCCTTCCCTTCATTTGGTGCATAAATTCCAACAATTAACAGTTTTTCTCCTTGTATTTGTATTTCAATTGCCAAATATCTTCCTTGTTCATCTTTAAACATCATTCTTGGGGCCAATTTCTCTTTTGCATAAATCACCACTCCTCTTTTCTTAACTTTATCCGATGAGATGAATTCTTGTCCTAGTCTTTTATTTATAAGTAATTTCCTGTGTACCCTTGTCACATGGGTTTCTTGTAAGCAAATCAAATCCAATTTTTCTCTTTTCAGAATATGAAAAACTTGACGTCTTTTCCTGGGCATGTTCAGCCCATTACAATTCCAGCTAAGGAATTCCAGGGCCATCTTGTTATTTGTCATTTACTCCTCCTACCGCTCCAAGTTGCTGCTCTTCCTCTGATGGTGGTTTAAGTCCAAACGATAGATTCAAGATATCTACCGCCCCTTTTACCTCTGGAATTGGGTCTACCGTTCCCTTCTGCAAATCCTCGTGGTTTTTCTCCAAAAACTTCTCTTTGTCTTGAATTGTTTTTATTTTCACCTTCTTTCCCTTGTAGTTAAAGGACAGTCCTTGTGGGAACTCCCACCTAAAAAGTATGTTGTTCCTTTTCAGCAGGTAGACCAGATCTTTATAGAAGGTTCTCACCTCAAGAATATATTTAGGGATGTCCTTGAAGATTTGTATATGAGAGTTTTCAATTTCCAAGGCCTTTTGGTAATGTAGTTTTAATATTTTGTCCCTTTCTTCCTTGGATCTAAAAGTAATCAGGCAATCCCTCGGAGTCTTTCTGTTCTGTCTCCTGCCCAATCTGAATGCTGTTGTTATCTTAAATTCTTCCTCCTGCAATTCTTCCTGCCAAAAGTCAGAAAACTCTTGTGTGAGGAACTCCACAAGGCTGTCCCCTTCACTTTCGGGAACTAGTCTTAATTTCAGGTTTCTCTCCTTTCTCTGTAATTCCAGCAAAGACAAGGTTGCATCATGTTCATACACTTTTCTGGAGATTGGTTCTAGTTTTTCCTGTGTCTCTTCAGCAATATGTCTGGCGTCCTCTGCGATTTTACGTGTTGCAGAGTTTTCTTCAATCAGCTTATTTATAGATTCTGTGTTAGATGTCACACTTTTCGTATTCAAGTCCAACCTTGCTGTTAATTCTGTTAATTTTTGTGAATTTTCTGTACTCTGCTTTGTCAAAGCTTCTAAAGATTGATTTAACTTGAGTAACGCCTGTGTCATTGAATCCATTGAAACAGCTGTCACTTTTTCTTGCCCAGCTGCTCCTGTCGGTGTTAGGCTTGATATTGAGCCTCTTTTCTTTTGTTGTTGTTGTTTTGCTTTAGCTCTGGTAGTTATCTCATCTGCTGGGCCGCTCATGTCCCAAGGACGTTCTCACAGGAGCAGTTTCCTGATGGAAAATCCCACTGTCTTAATCCGTTGCTCTGCAACTGTTACTTCTCAACCCTCTAGAGGGAGCAAACCAAAATATCCAAGTGAAGGAAACAAAGAACAAAGAACAAAGAGACCAGGATTCCTCAATATAAGTGCTGCAACACTTTTTCTATATAATTACTCTGTCCACACTATCCAAAGAGTTGTTGCAGCAAAGTCCCAACACTGTAACAAGCAGAGCTTCCACAGTATAACTTTGTAACAAGTTGTATCAAGTTCTAAATACAGTTCCTGGTATCTTATTTTGACAGTCCGTCTCAGGGGATTAAGGCAGCGGAAAACTTTTCTCTTTTAAAAAGTCATGCAGGTTATAAAGTCACTTTTTCTCCCCTCTGCCCCTGCCTGCTAGAGAGGAGATCATGTCCAATGCCAAGGTTAAGCAGTCATAAGATTATTTTCCTTCAGATGCAGCTTTGTGTTTTCGTTGCTTAGTCTGTCATGCAGTTGGGGGAAGGCAGACTTCCTTATTTTTTGCCTTTCCCGTTTCCGGCTGAATTTTAAATTTTAGTTTTAAAGTCCCAAATAATCTTTCAGTCCTACTCACGGGTTTTTCAGTCGAATTTCAATTTACAGGAAGGAATCGGCGCTCTCCGTTCATGGCAACGCGGCTTCACTCCGCGGGCTGGGTTGCAACTCTCAGCACCATGCTCACTCCCGATGCCGTTCCGGAGCCTTTAAAAAGGCTCTTTCGCAGTAAAGGGGGGCGCTTCTGGTTCCCACCGAGTCTCCTTGTTCACAGGCTTCTGCGCCTGTGATTTTAGGGGTCCCCCGCTTGCCGTAGCGGGTCAGACCCGAACTCACGGAGCAGTCCTTCTCCGGAGCTCGGAGAAAGGACCGCCATTAAACGCTGGCGCCGACTGGAAGTCTCCAGGGGGGGATCGTGCTCGGGGGTGGACACGGACCGCTCTTACTGGTGGGACGATCAGCCAGAAGTGGGGTGGAGCAGGAGGTGGCTAAGGTGGCCTTGGCAAACAGCATCGCCCGAGGTAACAGGGGGAGAGGCGGACATGGACGTGTTGGGGGAGGAGCCCGGGTTCGAGCACACATACACTGAATTGGAAGCAGAGGAGATCGACGTAGACGAGGTCGTCAAGGACTGGCCGGATCCAGTTGGGGGGCGGCAGACCGGGGGAAATGAACTGTTTCCAGCATTACCCCCCACGGCAATGGAGCACCCGGAACCAGCACCCGAGCAGCGGGAGGGGGGAAGGGGGGGCTTCGAGGGGGGATGGATGTCAGGGGTTCAGGAGCAGAGGCACATGGGAGGCAGGAGAGGGAGGACTATTGGGAAGAGTCCAAGGACAGCGAGGAAGAGGAGGACGGTGGCCCGAGGGATTCCATGAGCCTTTCCAGCGAATCGGGGGATTCCCAGGAGGGGGCGCCTGTAGCCAAGACAAGAGGAGCCCCAGGGGGGACTCATCAGGGGGAAGGAGCAAATAGGGAATCCCGAAGCAGCAGCTGGAGATCGGGACCGGCTTCCCCTCCAGAGCGTAGCGAAGGGGGGGAGGTTCCAGTGTGTCAGGGGAAGCAGCTCCGTCGGCAGGAACGGAGGGGAGGTCAGAACAAGCTATCCTCCCGGAAGGGGAGGGGAGCAGTGAGAGGAGTGATGTAACGATCAGGAGAAAGGTTGGAAGCTGGGCGCGCGCGCCAAGTTCAAATGTGCAAGCGCGAGGGGAAATGGAGAGCCTGGGGGAGGAGCCAGGTCCCAAAGCCCGCAGGAGGGAGGGAGAGCCATCTGGGGATTCAGTGTCAGAGGAATCCAGGAGGGGCGAAACTCCAGCGGGCAGAAAGACCCTGCGGAAAAGGAAAGACAGGAGGAGGTGGAGCAAAGCAAGCATCTTAAACTGGTGCAGGGGAGGGACTGATTCAGAGGGGACTTCAGCGGTCTAGCGTTACGGACGTGGGGCTGCGCGCCTCGGCTGTGAAACGAAAAATGAACTGCAATAAACGTTTCTGTATATAAAGAGAGACTGGCGTTGGTCCTTTGTGAGCTGGGACCTGAGGCAGCCCTGACAGGCGCGAAAATGATCCCGCCCTCCAGGATTCAAACGCATTTATCGAGGCTATGGACGCTTGTTTTAAATCAACGGTAGATGTGGATGTGGCCAGGAGGGAAACGCACGGGCTGCAGCAGGGCAAAGCCATGGTGAGACAATATCACTCCCGCTTTTTTGCGTTGGTAAATGTGCTGGGCTGGGAGAAGGACTCTGATGCCGTGAGGGATCTGTTCTGGGAGGGGCTAAATGGACCCGTGAAAGATGAGCTGGCGAGGGGGGAGAGACCTACCACTACCACAGAAGTCGTCCAGAGAGCGCTGACGATAGGGGTACGCCTGGAAGAACGCCCTTGGGGCAGGGATGAGGGTCGTCTGGCACGCACACCGGCCAAAACACCTCCCTTCATACCCAGAGAAACAGGGCACGCGCACTCCACGCCTCCACTGGGGGAGGGAGAAGAGCCGATGGAGATCGGTGGTGCCAAGGCTCAGACAGCGACCAGAGCCCAAACACCAGGAGCAGTCAAGACGAAGGCTCCTAGAGGGAGCAGGAAGTGTTACATCTGCGACAGTGCACAGCACATGGCCAAAGAGTGTCCCCAGAGGATCCAGAAGCACACTGCAGCCTCAGCAACAGTAAGAGGAGCAGTTCAGCAGGGGGAACAGCTGCAGGGAAACGACGAAGCCTGGCTGGAGGCAGAGGCACTGGGGCCCAGCCAGGCGAGTCAGTGAAGCAGTCCCCAGAGATTTTGCAGCCCACAGACCCCCTCCCACCCAAACCAGTGGTGCAACTCACCGCATCACTCCAGCTGCCAAATGGATTCACCCTGGAAGTCCCTATTACCATTGACTCTGGTAGTAATGCAGACTTTGTGGGGGTGGACTTCATCAGGCGACATCGCATAGCGCTCCTACCAGCCACGATGCCCCTAAACGTTGTCACGGTCGATGGCAGGGAGCTACTGGGTGGACAGGTGGTACAGCAAACGCCGCCTATGGTACTGCAAATTGGAAATCACTGCGAAGTCATCAGCTTCAATGTCACCCACCTGTCGGCCACGCCCATAGTGTTTGGCATGAGTTGGCTGGATAGGCACAGCCCGGCATTAGCATGGTACCAGCGGCAATTGACCTTCTGCTCCTCCTACTGCACAGAACACTGCATCCGAACCGGCCAGGAAGAGGAGGGACAGGAAGATGAACAGCAGCTACACCTAGGCATGGTGCAGGCGGTGCCCAACAAGTACAAGGCAATTTTGGAGGTCTTCTGCGAGAAGGAAGCGGACAAGCTGCCTCCCCACCTGCCCTACGACTGCACGATTGACCTCCTACTGGGGGCGACACTGCCGACTGGAAAACTATATTCCATGTCTGAGGACGAACTGCAAGAACTCAGGGAGTTCATAGATCACAACTTGAATCCAAAGCAGTGGGGGGCAGTCCCCTGTTTTTCATGAAGAAGAAAGACACGCCCCAACGGAGAATCGTAGTTGATTCCAGGATCATAAATTCCAGGACAAAGCCCACAGCATTCCCCATGCCCAAGATCGACGACCTGCTTGCGACGGTGAGGAAGGGACGGATCTTCACCAAGTTGGATCTACGAGGGGCGTACAACCTTATACGCATGCGGGAGGGCGATGAGTGGAAGACGGCCATGTTTACGCCTTTAGGCACCTATGAATATAGAGTTATGCCGTTTGGTCTGCAAAATGGCTCCCATTGTTTCCAAGCCTTCATGCACCACGTGTTAGCGGGCCTCCTCTACAAAAATGCGTATGCTTCCTAGACGACATCCTGATCTTCTCGGAATCGCAGGAGGCTCACGAGGGAGACGTCAAGGAGGTCCTGCAGAGACTACGGGAGCACAGACTTTACGCCAAACTGGAGAAGTGCCAGTTCGACGTGACGGAGGTGGATTTCCTGGGCTACAAGCTGTCCGACAAGGGACTCGCCATGGACAGCGCCAAGGTCCGCTCGGTGTTGGACTGGAAGAGCCCGCGCAATCGGAAGGAGGTCCAGAAGTTCGTCGGCTTCGCCAACTTTTACCGCAAGTTCATCAAGGGGTTCGCGAAGGAGACGGCGGCTATCACGGACACCCTCAGCTCCAAGAAGAAGAGGTTCACCTGGACGGACGAGGCGGAACAGTCTTTTCGGAGACTCAAGCATCTCTTCGCGTCCGAAGAACAGCTGCTACACGTAAACCCCGGCAAACCAATGAGGGTTGAGACTGACGCATCAGACAGAGCGGTGGGGGCGGTCCTGTTGCAGCAAGATCCGCAAGGGAACTGGAGGCCCTGCGCATTCTACCCCAGGAAACTCAGCAAGTCGGAACAGAACTACACCATCTGGGACAGGGAGTTGCTGGCCATTCATGCAGCCTTCAAGGCGTGGCCGCACTTCCTCATCGGAGCCAGACACACTGTGCAGGTCCACACGGACCATAAGAACCTGGAGTACTGGCGCACGGCGCGGTTCCTGAACCAGAGACACATCCGCTGGGCGGAGTTCTTTGCGGATTTCGACTTCCGGATAGAATACATCCCGGGAGACAACAACGTCATGGCAGATGCACTATCCAGGAAACCGCAGTATCTCGAGGAAGCGGCACTGGTGGCGGCCAAACACATTTTCACACCGAAAGCGTGGGCATGCGCTTCAGCCACCGTGGACCTGGACGCAGTGCGTCGCGCACTGCAGACGGATGCCTTCGCACAATCCAAGATGGAGGAGGTGCGAAGAGGCACAGCGAAGGATGACGAGTTCCAGATACGCGACGGACTGCTCACCCGCAAAGGAGCTCTCTACGTGCCTGGGGACGACCTCCGAGCTAAAGTCCTGCAGCAGTTACACGACGCGCCCAATGCTGGGCACTTCGGCAAGGACAAGACGGCGGAATTGGTGGCCAGAGTCTTTTGGTGGCCCCAGATGAGGGGAGAAGTCGCGGATTACGTCTCTAGGTGTGACACATGCCAAAGGGCCAAACCAGTGCACAAGAAGCCGGCGGGACTGCTGGAACCGCTACAGACGCCGCTCGAACCGTGGGAGAAAGTGGCCCTGGACTTTGTCACAGATCTGCCCAGCTCGCGAGGCAAAACAGCGGTACTCGTGGTCGTAGACCTGTTCACCAAGATGGCGCACTTCATTCCTTGCGCGAAGGTGGCCACAGTGGAACAGACTGCCAAACTGTTCATAGACCACGTGTTCAAAGTTCACGGCTTACCACGGTCCATCCTGTCTGACCGGGGTCGCCAATTCGTCTCGAGCTTCTGGCAGAAGCTGCTGGGCATCCTGAATGTCAAGATCAACTTATCGTCGGCACGACACCCGCAGACCAACGGACAAGCGGAGTGGGTCAACGCCATCATGCAGCAGTACCTGCGATGCTACGCGAATCAACAGCCCTCGACCTGGGTGGACTACCTACCGCTGGCCGAGTTTGCCTACAACAACATGAAGCATGGGTCTACAGGGGTGACACCGTTCTTCGCCAACAATGGGCGGCATCCCAGAACCTTCCCGGGGTTAGAGACGAAGGGGGAGGGGGAGCCACGGGGAGCAGAGCACTTGGCAGCAGAGTTGCAGGAGGTCCACGAGCAACTCCGAAGGACCTTGGAACTAGCAAAACACGCCTACGAAGTGCAGGCAGACAGGCACAGGAGAGTCGGGGAAGACATCCAGGTGGGGGACTGGGTCTGGTTAGCGGCCCAGGCAGTGCCGGCCAGAACGTTAGCTAAGAAGAAGCTCAAACACAAGCAGTTAGGGCCTTACCAAGTCGAGGCACAAATCAACCCAGTGGCCTTCCGGTTGACACTCCCGGAGGGCTCCAGAATGCACCCGGTATTTCATAGGTCAGTCCTCACACCCTACAAGGAACCCCACAGGTTTCAGGCGCCAGGGACCGCACCTCGCCCACTTAGAAAGTCGCCAACGGGGGAGGGGTCACCGAGGGCGGCGCCACTCAACGAGGTCACGGAGATTTTAGACTCAAGATGGGGGAAAGAGGGAGTTGAATATCTCCTCGCCAGGGAAGGTACCCCGGCCAGCGCCAACAGGTGGGTGCCGGACTATGCCTTGGAGGAGCACTACCTCAAAGACGAGTTCCATGCACTCTTCCCGCACAGACCTATGCCGGCAGATTTTCACACCCACACTTTCAACCAGCACGTTCCAGGGGTTCTCATCTGCTGAGGAAACGGCGCCAGACACAAGCTCCCCGGAGGGATCACTCTTGGGGTCTGCCACGGACCGCTCTTATTGGTGGGACACTCAACCGGAGGTGGGGTGGAGCAGGGAACTGCTAAGGGGGCCCTGGCACGCAGCATCACCCGAGGTAACAGGGGGAGAGACGGACATGGACGTGTTGGGGGAGGACCTTGGGTTCGAACACGAATGCAGAGAGATGGAAGCAGAGGAGATCGACGTCGGCGAGCCCATTACGGGCTGGCCGGATCCAACTGGTCGGCTGCATGCCAGGGGGAAGGAACTGTATCCCGCACTCACCCCCACAGCACTGGAGCACCCGGAACCCGCCCCAGAAGAGGGGAAGGGGGGAAGGGGGGCTTCGAGGGCGGGATGGATGTCAGGGGCTCAGGAGCAGAGGTACAGGGGAGAGAGGAGATGGAGAGCGAAGGGGAAGGATCTGAGGGCAGCGTAGGGGCAAGGGGGGTCCCAGGGGAGACACACCAGAAACAAGGGGCCAGCGGGGACTCCCAAAGCAGCAGCTGGAGATCAGGACCAGCTTCCCCACCAGAGCATAGTGGGGGGGAAGAGTCCCAGGTGTCAGGGGCAGCGTCTCCTCCAGCAGGGAGAGAAGAAGAGTCGGGACTGACCACGCCTCTGTCGGAGAGTGGGGGAACGGAGGGGAGGTCAGGTCCAGCTGGCCTCCCCGAAGGGGGAAGCAGTGACAGGAGCAGTGTAACGGTCAGGAGGAGGGTTGCCGGCTGGGCGCGCGAGCCAAGTTCGAATGTACAGGCGCGCGGGACAGCAGAAAACCCGGATGGGGAACCAGGTCCTAAAGCCCGCCGGAGGCAGGGGGAAGACTCAGGGGACTCAGCGTCAGAAGAGTCTAGGAAGGGCGAGACCCCAGCTGACAGGCGGACCCAGAGGAGGAAAGAGCAAAGGAAGAGGTGGAGCAAGGCTAGGGTCTTAAACTGGTGTCTGGAGGGAGGAGACTCAGACGGAGCTTCGGCGGTCTAGAGTCTCAGACGTAGAGCTGCACGCTCCTGATGTGAAAGACAAACTGAACTTCAATACAGACTTTTGTATATAACAACGGACTGGCGTTGGTCCTTTGTGAGCTGGGACCCTGGGCAGCTCTGACAATAATGAACTAAAAAAGGTATTTAAATATACCTTCCCTAAGAAACCAGAGGCCTTCCTTTTGGGCATTGTTGGCCAGAGGGTGCTAAAGAAGGACAGAATTTTATTTATGTATGCGACAACAGCAGCAAGAATACTCATCGCAAAGTACTGGAAGATAGAAGATTTGCCCACTCTGGAAGAATGGCAGATGCAACTGATTGACTATGTGGAAATGGCAGAAATGACTGGCAGAATGCGAGACCTGGGAGAAGAGACAGTGGAAGAGGACTGGAAAAAATTTAAGGACTATTTGCAAAAGTACTGTAAAATGTATGAATGTTAGAATGATGCAGGATATAAAGACAACATGGCATTAGTAACCTAGTTGAACGAAATATGAAAATAACTGAAGTATAAGAACAAAGATGAAATTTGAATAATATTATGTCAAGTTTAAATATCTAAATATTTGATAACAAAGGGTAAAATTGGAGACATAATAGCTGAAATGTTTAATTTAAAACAAATTCTGAGAGAAGGTGAAGCATTGCTGAACATGATTTGGTAAATGGGAACACAGGAAAGGGAGAGGCGAGGGGGGTCAAGAAAGAGGGTTATGGAAGTTTGGTTTAACTATGTTGTATGTTTTATGTCTGTATTTTTGTATCGTATTGTTTTTTGTTTTGTGTGATTTCGTACTTTTTTTGTCTTTTACTGTGAAAATTTAATAAAATATCTTTAAAAAAAACATAAAAAACAAACAAAAACACCAATTTGAAATAAGCCCAATCAGAGCTTTATCATCTTCTTTTTATGTAGATGGAACCCAAAATACCTTTTTCCATTGGTTTGGGGTGATTCTGGCGCACACCCAAATAACACCATGCGAATTGAAAAAAGCCCAATCAAAGCTTACCGTATTTTTCGCACCATAGGACGCACTTTTTCCCTCCTAAAAAGCAAGGGAAAATGTGTGTGCGTCCTATGGAGCAAATGCAGGGGGGAGGCAGGCGGGAAAAGCCCTCAAGAGCCGCACACAAGCTTCGTGCGCTCTTGCGGGCTTTTCTCCAGGAGGGAGAAGGGACTGACTGGCTGCAGCAGTCCCTTCTCCCTCCTGGGGGAAAAGCCCCCAAGAGCGGCACCCTCTTTAAAGGCTGTGCGGCTCCTGTGGGCTTTTCTACGAGGTGGGGGAATCCCCCCACCTCCCAGAAAAGCCAGGAGAAGTCGCACAGCCCCTTTAAAGAGCGCACGGCTTCTGCGGGAGGTGGGGGAAGCTGCAGCAGATTCCCTCCTCCCGGGCTCCCTTTGAAGCGGCAATGTGGGAGGGGAGCAGCTTGCACTCGTGTAAGCAGCTCCTCTCCCACTTTCCTGCTTCAAAGCAACCATGGAGGAGGGAAGGAAGGGGACCATGGATCCTCTTCGCTGCTCGAGGCTGCAGCAGATTCCCTCCTCCCGGGCTCCCTTTGAAGCAGCAAAGTGGGAGGGGAGCAGCTTACACTCGTGTAAGCAGCTCCTCTCCCACTTTCCTCCTTCAAAGCAACTACGGAGGAGGGAAGGAAGGGGACCATGGATCCTCTTCGCTGCTCGAGGCTGCAGCAGATTCCCTCCTCCCGGGCTCCCTTTGAAGCAGCAAAGTGGGAGGGGAGCAGCTTACACTCGTGTAAGCAGCTCCTCTCCCACTTTCCTCCTTCAAAGCAACCACGGAGGAGGGAAGGAAGGGGACCATGGATCCTCCGCTGCTGGAGGCTTCAGCGGATTCCCTCCTCCGTGATTGCTTTGAAGCAGCAAAGTGGGAGGGGGCAGTTTACACTCGTGTAAGCAGCTCCTCTCCCACTTTCCTCCTTCAAAGCAACCACGGAGGAGGGAAGGAAGGGGACCATGGATCCTCCGCTGCTGGAGGCTTCAGCGGATTCCCTCCTCCGTGATTGCTTTAAAGCGGCAATGTGGGAGGGGAGCAGCTTGCACTCGTGTAAGCAGCTCCTCTCCCACTTTCCTGCTTCAAAGCAACTACGGAGGAGAGAAGGAAGGGGACCATGGATCCTCCGCTGCTCACGGCTGCAGCGGATTCCTCCTCCTTGATTGCTGGGAGTTTCTCTGGGCAGGAATTCCCTCAGCTTAAGTGGGGTGGGGGAAGTGTGGCAGGTGGGGGGGGTACTGAGAGACACATGTCTCTCAGATGAAAATTGGGAGTGGGCATTGTCTGAAGTGCCTGTGGATCTCCTGCCACAGAACTGTAGGACTGTATAGAGTTGGGAGGGCCACCCAAGGGTCATCTAGCCCAGCCCCCTCACAATGTAGGAATCACAGCTAAAGAACGCCAGGCAGATGGTCCCCCAACCGCTGCTTAAAAGCCTCCAGTGGTGGAGACCCCAAACACCTTCCGAGGTCATAGAATTGCAGGGTTGGAAGGGAACCCCAGGAGTCATCTAGTCCAGCCCCGGTGGACAGCGGGCGCAATCCATCCCGTTGCACAAGACTAAAGATGCTGCGCAAGGCTAAAGAAGAAGCCAAAGCAGTGAGCGGGATGGATCGCGCTTGCTGCCTTGTCTTCTTTAGCTGCACTGGAGAGGTTTAGCTCCTGGCTGGAGAGGTTGCGCGGCTATGGATCCCGCACGCTGTCTTGGCTTCTTTGCTCTTTGGGGCTGGGGGGGGGGACCCGGGCTTCCCCCGCAGCCCCGAGAAGCTCTGGGAGAAGTGGACAGGCTGCATGCAGCCTGTCCATTGCTCTTTGGGGCTGGGGGGAGGATAATATTTTTTCCCTTGATTTCCCCCTCTAAAAACTAGGTGCGTCCTGTGGTCCGGTGCGTCCAATAGAGCGAAAAATACGGTATATGTCTTCTCTCTATGCATATGGAAGCGAAAAGATGGTGTTGTGTTATTTTGGTCTCATTACACACACTTTGCGATTTCTGTGTCAATGTGCATTAAAAGCAAAAAACACGAAATGAAGTAAACGCAATCCAAAATTCTTTTTTCTATGTAGTTGGAAAACAAAACAACCTGTTTGGCTTTGTTTAGGCTTATTGCACAGCTTTGCTATTTGTGGGTGAATGAACACCGAAAGAGCAATCGAAGCTTATTCGTCCTTTTACTATTGAGATGGAAACAAAACACCTATGCTTGATTTGGGCTGGTAACAAACATGTCACCTGCGATTTTTGGTTGAATGTGCATTCTAACCCCAAAAACACCAATTTGAAAAAAGCCCAATCAGAGCTTTATCATCTTTGAATCATAGAATCATAGAATCATAGAATCATAGAATTGGAAGAGACCACAAGGGCCATTGAGTCCAACCCCCTGCCAAGCAGGAAACACCATCAGAGCACTCCTGACATATGGTTGTCAAGCCTCTGCTTAAAGACCTCCAAAGTAGGAGACTCCACCACACTCCTTGGCAGCAAATTCCACTGTCGAACAGCTCTCACTGTCAGGAAGTTCTTCCTAATGTTTAGGTGGAATCTTCTTTCTTGTAGTTTGGATCCATTGCTCCGTGTCCGCTTCTCTGGAGCAGCAGAAAACAACCTTTCTCCCTCCTCTATATGACATCCTTTTCTATATTTGAACATGGCTATCATATAACCCCTTAACCTCCTCTTCTCCAAGCTAAACATGCCCAGCTCCCTTAGCCGTTCCTCATAAGGCATCGTTTCCAGGCCTTTGACCATTTTGGTTGCCCTCCTCTGGACACGTTCCAGTTTGTCAGTGTCCTTCTTGTACTGTGGTGCCCAGAACTGGACACAGTACTCCAGGTGAGGTCTGACCAGAGCAGAATACAGTGGCACTATTACTTCCCTTGATCTAGATGCTATACTCCTATTGATGCAGCCCAGAATTGCATTGGCTTTTTTAGCTGCCGCGTCACACTGTTGGCTCATGTCAAGTTTGTGGTCAACCAAGACTCCTAGATCCTTTTCACATGTACTGCTCTCAAGCCAGGTGTCACCCATCTTGTATTTGTGCCTCTCATTTTTTTTGCCCAAGTGCAATACTTTACATTTCTCCCTGTTAAAATTCATCTTGTTTGTTTTGGCCCAGTTCTCTAATCTGTCAAGGTCGTTTTGAAGTGTGATCCTGTCCTCTGGGGTGTTAGCCACCCCTCCCACTTTGGTGTCATCTGCAAATTTGATCAGGATGCCCTTGAATCCATCATCCAAGTCGTTGATAAAGATGTTGAATAAGACCGGGCCCAAGACAGAACCCTGTGGCACCCCACTAGTCACTCTTCTCCAGGATGAAGAGGAAGCATTGATGAGCACCCTTTGGGTTCGGTCAGTCAGCCAGTTAA
Source organism: Podarcis bocagei (assembly GCF_964188305.1). Classification (NCBI taxonomy): domain Eukaryota; kingdom Metazoa; phylum Chordata; class Lepidosauria; order Squamata; family Lacertidae; genus Podarcis; species Podarcis bocagei. The sequence continues at coordinate 7,055,067 of NC_138131.1, forward strand.
AAATCCACTGAGTGATAGCATAGTCAAGACCGCATTTTACCAGCTTCTTTATAAGAATATCATGGGGCACCTTGTCAAATGCCTTGCTGAAATCAAGGTAGGCTACATCCACTGCGTTCCCTTCATCTACCAGGTTTGTAATTCTGTCAAAAAACGAGATCAGGTTAGTCTGACATGACTTATTTTTCAGAAATCCATGCTGACTATTGGTGATCACAGCTTTCCTTTCTAGGTGCTCACAGACTGTTTGCTTAATGATCTGCTCCATAATCTTCCCTGGTATTTGTTGGGATTCGCAGGATACTGGATAAGTCTGCAGGCTTCAACAGGATGATGCAATACTCTGCTGGGTCAGAGTGACTCAGCAGGAGTGTGATTAGTGTAATTGGCTATCACCTGTTTTAAAAAGGAAAGCCTGTTTAACAGGGGGTGTGGTGGTTGTGCAGTAGTGTGGTGGTGCTGTGGTGGAGAGTATTCGTTTGTAAGTACTCTGTATGGACTGTTTCTTTTGTAAATGCCTGTATATAGCTCACATTAAAAAGGACTGCACTGAAAAACCTGGAACTCTTAGTGTTTTGCTGAAAACGCCGCGTGGAATACGCGACAGGGTTATGGGCCCAGCACGCTCCCGCTGCGAAAGAGTACAGGTGGCAGTTATCTAGCCGTGGGTGCTGGAGGTGAGCTGCAGGGATGGAGCAGTCCAGAACTGGCGTGTTGCTGGAGAAGCTGACGGCCACGAACTACTTCCTCAAGCGTGAGGGCCTGTGGAAGGTGGTGGAAACTCCACCGCAGCCCCCTGAGGAGGATGAGGACGACGATGAAAAGCTGGCACTAGCAGAGGCCCAGCTTGAAAAGGATGAGAAAGCTTTGGCTACGATCATCCTTGGAGTGGACGACAGCCAGCTAGTCTACGTAGCTGATAAGGTGACGGCAAGTGAGGCGTGGAATGCGCTCAAGGCTGTCCATGTGCGAGAGACAGCTGGCTCACTGATAACACTGACCAGGAGACTGTACCGGTGTCGGAAGAAACCGGGGGACTCCCTGGTAAGCCACCTAAAATTCCTAACAGGCTGTTTCCAGGAGCTAGCCTTAAGAGGGAGGCCTGTGGGGGAAGAGGACAAAGTCTTTATAGTCCTGAGTTCCCTTGATGACAGCTATGATATGCTGGTCAACTCCCTCGAGTCTGTAGAGACTGGTAAGCTGACTTTGGAATACGTGACCGGACGGTTGTATGCAGAGGAGGACAGGCGTGCAGAGCGAAAGATGACCTCAGCCCAGCTGTTGGAGCATCCCAGAGGGAACAACAGCCGGGAAGAGCAGAGGTGTCGGGAGCCGGAGAAACAGCCAGGAGGAGCTGCTGCAGACCAGCCGGTGGTCAACAAAGTAAAAAGGTGTTTTTGCTGCAAGTCCAGTGGACATCTGCTGCGGGACTGCCCGAGAAAACAACAAAAACAGCAGAAGCACAAGGGGCAGCAGAGGGAGTCTACCGCTTGGGTGTCTGCAGATGGTCAAGAAAATGAGGAGCTGTGGGTTCTGGACAGTGGAGCTTCTCAAACCTTTTGTAAAAGAAAAGGATTGCTAACTGATGCTAGGGCTTCAAACAAAAAACATGTAAGTCTTGCTACGGGCCAGAAAGCTAATGTGGTTTGTGAGGGGGAGGTTGTGTTCCCACAGCTGGGACACACATTCAGGAATGTGTTGTGTGTGCCTAGTTTGCAAAACAATCTCCTGAGCATTCCTGATTTGGCAAAAGCAGGCTTTGAAGTAAATTTTGTGGGAGATCGGTGCCAGATAAGGCAAAATGGGGCAGTGTTGGCAAATGCTAGCCTTAGAACTAATATGTATGTACTGCAATGTGAGTCTAAGGTTGCAAATGTGCAAAATGTCCCGACCCATGATATGTGTATTCATCTCCTGCACAGGCGTTTGGCTCATGCTAGCTATAAGGTGCTAAACAAAACATTGGAGTTGTGTGGGGGGATGAAAAACATAAAAAGTTGTGATAATTACTTAGACTGCAATATTTGCAAGGAGGTTAAAAGCAGGGCTTGCCCAGTAGCAAGAGCAAGCCAGAGAGAAACCAAAAAACCACTGGAGTTGATTCATGCTGATGTAACTGGTCCTTTTCCACCTAGTGTCTCCCACAACAAATACTGTTTAATCCTAGTGGATGATTTTTCTAGATTTGGCTGGGTCTATCCATTAAAGCAAAAGTCTGACGTTGCCCAAACTTTGAAGTTCTGGGTAAGAAGGGTAGAAAGGCAACTTGGTGAAAAGGTGTGTTCTATTCAGTCAGACAGGGGAGGGGAGTTTATGGCAAGCTCCCTAAGAAACTGGTTGCGTGCCCAAGGGATTAAACATAGGCTTACCAATGTGGCCACGCCTCAAGAGAACGGAGTAGCAGAGTGTAGGGGAGGTGTCTTGCAGACACAAATGAAAGCATTGTTAGCAGATGCAAATCTTCCAATTAAGTACTGGGCTGAAAGTATTAAGACCGCAAATTATATTGGGAATCGCTTGTGGTCAAAGGTACTAGATGACATACCCTATAAAATTCTCTATAACAAAAGTCCCAGTTTGCAACATTTAAGAATCTTTGGGACAAAGGCATGGGTTGACATACCTGTGAAAAACCGAAGAAAAGGTGGGAAAAGGGCACAGCAGTTGCTATTTCTTGGGTATGAAAGTGGTACGAAAGCCTACAGGTTTGAAGATGATAGAAACCTTTTGAGTTATAGTCGATCAGCCAGCTTTAATGAGCAAAGAAATTGGCCCAAGATACATGCAAACCTGCTGCCAGAAAAAGTTTTACTGCCGAGCATACCTGATAAGGCAGCTGAAACAAAGCTAAGAATTGGCAGCTCTCCCAGAGAAACTGAAAGGGAGGAAGTAAAGGTTGAGCATTTTTCTCCAGCTGCTAGCATGGAGCAGGGGAGAGAAGAAAGTGCAACAGGGACAGGAGGAGGTAGATCTTCAGAGTCAATCCACCCCAAAAGCAGTCCTGAAGGTAGCCCAGGGGGTGAGATTAATGAACCAAGGAGGTCTGCAAGAAGTAATAAAGGTCAACCTCCAGACCGTTATGGGTTCCCAGCCACCATAAACCAGGTTTGTGTAACTGAGCCAGAAAACTTTGAAGAAGTGCAAGAGTTACCTACTCTAGAGAAAGAGGCGTGGTTAAAGGCAATGCAGGCAGAGTATAACTCTCTGCTAAACAACAATGTGTTTGTACCTACAGAATTGCCTGAAGGTAAAAAGCCCATAAGCTGTAAGTGGGTTTTTAAAGTGAAAAAGCTGGCTGATGGTAGTTGTCAGAGGAAAGCCAGGTTGGTTGCACGGGGCTTTACACAGAGGAAAATGATACATTATGATGAAGTGTTTGCCCCAACAGCAAAGGCTGAAACAGTAAAATCAGTTTTAGCAATGGCAAGTCTGAGAGGGTTAAAAGTCAATCATTTTGATGTTGCCTCAGCATATTTAAATGCTCCTATTGACGCCGAGGTATATTTACAGCAAATACCAGGTTATGAGCTAGAAAAAGACAGTATGGTGTTAAAACTGCAAAGGGCACTATACGGTTTACACCAAAGTGCACATCTATGGCATGAATGCATAGACACAACTTTGAAAAAGATGGGATTCAAACAAAGCCTGGCTGATTCCTGTTTATATTCAGCAATGGTGCAAGGAAGTGTTTGTTATTTACTTTTGTATGTTGATGATATCTGTCTAGTAACAACTGCACAAAAGCAAGTGTCTTGGTTTATAAACAGCCTAGGTAACAAATACAAGCTGAAGTATTTGGGAGAGATTCAGAATTACTTAGGAGTAGAGGTTCAGAGAAATGAAGAGGGCATTTACTCTCTGAGTCAGAAGGAAAAAATCGAAAAGTTACTGAAGATATATGGAATGGAGAGGGCAAATGAGGTTGACACTCCCATACCTACCCAGTACAAAAATGAACCAGAAGGGCAAAAATGTGAGAATGCAGCAGCATTTCATTCTCTGTTGGGTTCTCTGTTATATTTAAGTTGTTGGACAAGACCCGACATAACATTGGCAGTGCACATGTTAAGCCAAAGACGTGCAGACCCGGCTCAGAGAGATTGGGTAGCACTTAAAAGAATTCTAAAGTATCTGAAAGGCACAAAAGATTACAAACTGGTTCTGGATACAGGATATGATCAGCAAATGTATGCATACACTGATGCCAGCTGGGGAGACAGAGAAAATGGAAAGTCTACCACTGGCTATGCCATATATATTGGAAATGCCCTGGTTCAGTGGAAATCCCAGAAACAAACATTTGTTGCCACAAGTACTTGTGAAGCAGAGTACTCAGCCATAAGCGAATGTGTATCACAAATAGAGTGGTTTGCTTGCCTAACAAAAGAGCTTGGAATACCTTCTGAAATGCCAATCACTGTGCTAAGTGACAACATGGCTGCACAACAACTTGCTAACCAACAGAACTTTAAGAGCAAGAGTAAACATATTGCGATAAGATACGGAAATGTGAAAAATGCTTTGGAAAGAAATGTGTTAAAGGTACAGCACTGTAACACAAAATGTAATGTGGCAGATTTGTATACAAAATGTTTGGATGCTCCTAAATTTCGAGACTTAAGAGAATTATTGGGTCTCAAGCCTTTGACTTAAGGAGGAGTGTTGGGATTCGCAGGATACTGGATAAGTCTGCAGGCTTCAACAGGATGATGCAATACTCTGCTGGGTCAGAGTGACTCAGCAGGAGTGTGATTAGTGTAATTGGCTATCACCTGTTTTAAAAAGGAAAGCCTGTTTAACAGGGGGTGTGGTGGTTGTGCAGTAGTGTGGTGGTGCTGTGGTGGAGAGTATTCATTTGTAAGTACTCTGTATGGACTGTTTCTTTTGTAAATGCCTGTATATAGCTCACATTAAAAAGGACTGCACTGAAAAACCTGGAACTCTTAGTGTTTTGCTGAAAACGCCGCGTGGAATACGCGACAGTATTGATGTCAGACTGACTGGGCTGTAATTATTTGGGTCCTCTCGTTTCCCCTTTTTGAAAATAGGGACAACATTTGCCCTCCTCCAGTCTGCCGGGACTTCACCTGTTCTCCAGGAATTCTCAAAGATGACTGCCAGTGGTTCTGAGATCGCATCTGCCAGTTCTTTTAATACTCTTGGATGAAGTTCATCTGGCCCTGGAGACTTGAATACATCTAAACTAGCCAAGTATTCTTGTACTATCTCCTTAGTTATTCTGGGCTGTGTTTCCTTTGCTGAATCATTTGCTCCAAATTCTTCAGGTCGGGCATTGTTTTCTTTATCAGAGAAGACTGAGGCAAAGAAGGCATTGAGGAGTTCAGCCCTTTCTGTGTCACCATCTTCTCCTCTGAGTGACCCCACTGTTTCTTTGTTCTTCCTTTTGCTACGAACATACCCGTAAAAGCCTTTTTTGTTGCTTTTAACCTCTCTAGCAAGCCTGAGTTCATTCTGTGCTTTAGCTTTTCTGACTTTGTGTCTACACGTGCTGGCTATTTGTTTGAATTCCTCTTTGGTGGTTCCCCCCCTTTTCCATTTTTTGTACACATCCTTTTTTAATCTTAACTCAGTTAAAAGTTCTTTAGATAGCCACCCTGGCTTCTTTAGGTCACCTTCCATGTTTCCATCTCATTGGTATTGCCTGACGTTGTGCTTTTACTATCTCCCTCTTAACAAACTCCCAGCCATCATGAACTCCCTTTCCTTTTAGTATTACTGTCCATGGGATCTCACCCAGCACTTCCCTAAGTTTTATGAAGTCGGCTTTCTTAAAGTCAAGAAATTGAGTCCTAGTATGCTTGGCTGCTCCTTTCCGCTGTATAGTAAACTTCAGAAGAGCATGATCACTCGCGCCTAATGATCCTTCCACTTCTACCCCACTAACCAGGTCATCAACCTTGGTTAGGACCAGATCTAAAATGGCTGTTCCTCTTGTTGCTTCTCCCACTTTCTGGACAATGAAGTTGTCTGCAAGGCCAGTGAGGAATCTGTTTGACCTTATGCTCTTGGCCGGGTTTGAAATCCAACAAATATCCGGGTAACTGAAGTCCCCCATTACTACTATCTCCCTTCCTTTTGCATGCTTGGCCATCTGTTCCAGGAAGGCATCATCTATGTCCTCCGTTTGGCTTGGGGATCTATACTAAACTCCCACAATGAGGTCTTTGTTATGTTTCTCTCCCTTAATTTTGACCCAAATGCTCTCACTTTGGCTTTGAGGTTCTAAATCTTGGATCTCTTCACAGGTATACACATTCCTGACATATAACGCTTCCAGTGAAATCAGCGGAGAGAGCACAGGACCTCCGCTTGGCACGCCCACGCTGCGCAGAAGGCTTCCACGCAGAGAATCTAGGAGGAGACTTGGAGTCAAGCAACTTTTATGTTGGAAGAAATTTAGGTCACACCCACTGACGGATTCTGCCAGTGACTAAGACAGTCGCGTTTCAAGGGCTGTCAAACCAGGAAAAGTTTTAGCTATACGACTAGCTTGCAGCAGTTTGCAGTTTACGCACAAGCAACCCCAATTCCCATTACAGCAATCTGTCAGTCCCTTGTTGCTTGTGCGGAGAGCAGCAGAGGCAGTGTCATGAGTCAAGCTGGAGGAGCAGGCGCCGGAGAGGGGGCCAGGAAGGAACCAACGCTCGAAGAGAGAAACAGAGAGTTGGAGCAGCAACTGGCTATAGTAGCGGCGCGGCTGGATGAAAGGCGGACTCAGGATGCCCAGGGGAAGCCCAACCCCATCGCAAGGAAGGTACCGGGACTAGTGCAGAAGTTTTCAGGCAACCCCAGAGACTATAATGCTTTTAAGACAGATGTGCAATATGCGCTGGACCTGCAGTATGAGGACTTTGCAGACGATGGGGGGAGGGTCGCTTTTGTGATAGGGCACCTGGAAGGTGGGGCCAGAGAATGGATTAGGCCCTTAATGGCATCGGAGAATGCCGCCTTAAAGAACTTGAGGAAATTTTTTAGCGCCATGGACCATATGTTCTCAAGTGATGTGGAGCAAAGCGTGACACGCCAGCAGCTGATGGGGTGCAAACAAGGGAACCAATCAGTGAGAGAGTACTGGTCACGATTTGCAATGCTAATCCACAAACTCGGGTGGGAACTGGGTTCAGAACCAGTGCAAATGCTATTTGAGGAAGGCTTAGCCTCTTGGGTAAAAGATGAACTTTCCCGCTCGCCCCGCCCGCAATCGATGGACCAGCTGACTAAAATGGCGCTTGCTGTGGGAGTACGCCACGAGGCGCGCGCTCTGGAAAGGCGGGAAGGGAGAGTGGAGCGTTGGCATGACAATCGCATTCCAGACGTGCCTGGGCCACCTGCACCGCCCGTGCTGCCCGCGGAACCAATGGAAATTGGAGGAGCGCGCGTGCGCGGGGTTTCAAACTCCGGCGAGGTTCGCAAGAAAGAGGGGAAAACGACCAGGAAGTGTTTTCTCTGCCTACAGCCGGGACATTTTGCCAGAGTCTGCCCTCAGAGAAAAGCGTGGTAAGGAATGGTGGGGGCCGCGGGAGGAGAGCAGGAGCAGGGAAACGGCAAGGCTTGGCTGCAGGAGAGCGGGCACAGCAGCCAGGCGAGCAACCAGTGAAGGTGCCCAAACCAGACCCCCCCCCGGGCAGCAATAGCCATAGAGGTGGTGTTAGAACTCCCCAACGGACACCCTATTAAGGTGAAGGCATTGCTGGATTCTGGCAGCTCTTGCAACTTCTTTAGCAGGGATTTTGCACTAGAACACCAACTCCAGGTGGTGCCTCTCGAACACCCCCTGCAAGTAACAACCATTGATGGGAGAGAACTCTTGGGGGGAGTGACCCACTAGACCCCTCCCATGAAAACGAGGGTCTCCAGACACACTGAGACAATTGCCTTTCACGTTGCCACATTAGCAGGGCCACCAATCATACTGGGAATGAGCTGGCTGGCACTGCACGATCCAGTAGTGGGGTGGCACCAGCGGACAGTCACCTTTGGGTCAGCTCACTGCGTAGAGCACTGCCACGAAGGGGAAGCCCCGAGGATGGCAGTAGCCAGGGTGGCAGGGATAGCGGTGGGAGAAAAGGTGAGAGTACTGTTATTGGTTTCAGAACTCACAGGCTTAGGAGTTCTGTGTGATGTCTCTTACCTGAGGCGTGGTTAGAAACTCTTATGGGAGTGGATTGACTCTGAGAGTTTCAGTCTGGTTTCGCTTTTGCGGAGAGAGGACGCAAGATGGGTGAGCTTTCACCAGGTTTGAAGTTATGCTGTTAAACTTCATGATTAAAGGCTAAGAAGATAAGGAACGCCTTTGTGTCTGAATTTATTACTGCAATTGCTTCACCGCTGTGTTTATCTCTGCTACCGGCAAGAGGGAGAGGCAGGAAGGATTTTTGGATCAGCACGGACAGACAGCAGAGCTGCGCAAAGGGAAGCGTGCTGGACTCCATGTTTGTTTTTCTTGGAACTCATGGCAACTTTGGCCTCTCCGTTGCCATAGGTTATGGGTGCTTGCCAACGCTTTGAAGCATTGCAGGAACGTCCCACGTGTGTGGGGGGAAGCCAGCAGGAGAGTTGCTGGGTCCAGCTGGAGCTCTGGAGCTGTTTCTCTGAGGCTGGAAGGAGCTCGCTGGGAGGAGAAGCCGATCTGCCAGAGGCCGGAGGAAGCTGATACCAGTCGTGAGTAAGCTTACCCCGGGGGAGAAGGAGATGGCTCAGTCCCAGGAACATGGCTTTGAGCTTAAGCTGCCATGTGAGAAGTTAACCACTAAAACGTGGTTGGAGTGGAGTTATTTAGCAGAGTTGTCCTTAGTTGGCGCCAAGCTCTGGGAATTGGTGAAGCCGATGTCTTCGTCAGCTGGGGCTGTTGCAAGCCAACGTGAAGCTGAGGAGCGTGTTCTGGCTTTTCTGGCTGAGAATGTAAGTGCTGATTTAAGGCCTATAGTTCTGGATGCAAGGAAACCTGCGGTCGCTTGGCTAGCTCTACAGGAAGTGTGCAAAGCTGGGGGCGGAAGCAAGGGCCGGGAGACGGCTGCATTGGAACAGGAGAGGCAAGAGGGCACTGACCACCTTCGTGGAAGCCGGTGCACAGCTGGGAAAGGCTGTGGGACCCCTGAGGGGGACGAAGGGACTATTGCCACTGCTGCTGTTGCTGCCAGTTTCGCAGGGTCTCAAAGCTGCGCAGGTGATGCAACATGTCTGCGTGAGGAGCTTGGAGAGAGGCAAGCTGCTGGGGGCCCTTTACCCACCACTGGGGGTGCAGGAAAGCGTCCTGGGAGCCCTGGGAGCAGTGGGGGGGCGGTGAGCAGTAAAAGCACAGAAAAGCCTCTTTTTCCAAAGGCTGCCAAGAGTTGTTTGCGTCGTAAGTCGAAGCCTGGGAAACAGGACAGAGCTAGATGCGTCAAGGTCAGCCATCTGCTGCAGAGGGAGATAACGGCTGCAGAGTTGTCTGGGAACTCTGAGATAAGTCCAGTCTTCGGAGCAACGAGAGAAGTTGCGGTTTCGGATGCTGCCAAGGACAGGGGGTGCAGCGGGACGTTTGTTGGCATGGCAACACTACAGAACAATTCCAGCAGGGACACAGCTGTGAAGTTTATAATCGACAGTGGAGCGAGTCATCACCTGATTGGAGAGACACCTGCTGGGGGGCTGCGGGACTGCAGGGCTGTTTTGGATGGGAAAATTGTGCAGTTTGCAAACGGTTCCCAAAAGCAAGTTTCTGACATTGTTGACGTGTATGTTCCTTTTTTGCAGGCGCAGCTGGAGATCTACGTTGTGCCGGGAATGTATTGTTGTCTGTTATCTGTACCAGCTCTTGTAAAAGAAGGGTACAAAATTTGTTTTGAAAATAACACCTGTTCTATTTCCAGAGGGGGGAAGCTGCTTGTCAACGTGGAAGGCAAGGACAATCTCTTTGTTCTGGAGACACCTCTGGAGGGTGGGGGGAATGCAGGAAAAGCACAGGCGCAGTGTGCTAGTGTTCCCAGTCATGATTCATGTGTTCATGTATGGCACAAGAGAATGTCTCATGCTTGTTCGGAAGATGTTAAAAGGTTGCCCGGCTGCACCAAAGGTTGTAAAATCACACCATGTGAGGGATCCCTAGTGTGCAGGGCATGCAGCAAGGTTCAAAGGTGCAGGTTTCCCGGGGTAAAGAGGGTAACCACAAAACCTTTTGAGTTGGTTCACACAGACCTTACAGGACCCATGAAGTGTGAGAGTCTGGGTGGGGCCAGGTTTCTGCTAACAATGGCAGATGATTTTTCTCAGAATTTATGGTGTTTCTCTCTCAGGTCACAGAGGGAGGCAGCGCAACTGATCCAGGATTGGGTTGCGGAGGTGGAACTAAGGTTCTCCACCAAGGTGCAAGAGTTCAGGAGCGACCGTGGGTCACAGTTCACTGGGTCTGCTCTGAAGGAATTCTTCAAGGAAAAGGGAATTCGTCACCAGGTGACGGGTGCAAAGTCTCCTCAAGAGAGAGGCGTGGCAGAGCACAGGAGTGAAACACTGGCTGAAGCTGTCAGGGTTTTGCTGTGTGACTCTGGGCTGCCTCAGAGCTTTTGGAGTGAGGCTTGGAAGTTTGCCAGCTTTGTTTTTAACAGGTCCTACAATCACGATGTAGGTGACACACCGTATTTTCTGTTGCACAAGAGGAAGCCACAGGTGCATTTCTTCCGTTCGTTTGGTTCTAGGGCTTCAGTGCCGATACCAACAGCGCAACGGAAGGAGGGTGGTCCTAGGTGCCAGGACATGATCTTCTGTGGGTATGATCCTGCGACAAATGGGTGGAAGTTTGCATACCCAGAGGGTGATCAGACCAAGCTGCTGGTCAGCAAGCATGCTGAGTTCTTTGAGCAGGGTGGTTGTGTAGCCTTATTGGAGTTCACCGATTGGGTCTGCGTTGCTCCGTGACAGGAGGAAGGAAGTCAAAATGACACCGAGTTGGTTCAAAGAAAGAGTTTATTCTGCTCTCCGGATAGCAGAAGGCACTTGCGTGGTGAGTCCACAGCAAGTCCAAAGAAATGACAAGTTTCATGCAGTATATATATCCTCCAGGCACCCTCTCCCTCCTTCCAACCACGTCAGCTTGTATACGTAGGTTGACATCACATATGTTCCTGCTCTGGTACTCTCAACCATAAAAGGGATTTCCTTCCTGCACTCCTGACCATAAAAGGATATTCCTGTTCCTACTCCTATCTTGGAGCAAGAGGTCACTACTTCCGAGAACATGCTCTGGCGTTAGTCCCAGGCTTGGGTCTCTGCGTCATTTGTGGTCAGAACATAAGATATGTCTGTGTCTGTTCTACTGGTAAAGTCAAGGCCAGTCTTGACGTCAAACTGATAAGGGAGAGAGCTGTGTTCTTATTTTGCATTTGCTCAACGGCTAAAGTTTATGCATTTTAGCTAAGGAGAAATGGGGATTTTGGTGCAGCAGCAAAAACTGCCTGCACAGTCAGTTTTGGGTTTTGGAAACCCATTCCTTCAGTTGGTCACGGCCTAAGGTTGGTTCTGATTTTCTCTCAGAATGTCTGTCCGATTCTGAGGGGGAGGAAGAAAGGGAGGAAGGAGAGGCAAAGGCGGAGCCTGTTGCTGAAGACCAGGTTGCTGATGATGGTCAAGCACAGGGGTGGGTTTCTCCACAGGTTAAGATGGAACCCAAGAGCGAGCCTTCATCTCCTGTTAGCCATGTGCAGGAGGCCCGAAGACGCAGCAAGTCAGAGGGGGAATCTTCTGAGCTTGCTGGAGACACACTTGCTGACCCCAGTGGGTCAGGAGGAGCGCCCGAGGTTGTACTCCGGCAGTCAACTCGGACCACAAAGGGGATTCCACCTGAGAGGTTTCAGGTCACCAGTGCGTGGGTTGGTTTCGCACAGTGTGATTCTGGGAGTGTGGAAGGGATTCAACAATTGCCTGGGATAGATGCCAGTGGGAGGCAAAAGGCAATGGGAGGTGAGTTGAACTCAAAGAGGTCTGTAAATAGGGGTTCACAGTTTCCCTCAGGGTTCGAGACGAGAGGGGGTGTTATTGGTTTCAGAACTCACAGGGTTAAGGAGTTCTGTGTGACGTCTCTTACCTGAGGCGTGGTTAGAAACTCTTATGGGAGTGGATTGACTCTGAGAGTTTCAGTCTGGTTTCGCTTTTGCGGAGAGAGGACGCAAGATGGGTGAGCTTTCACCAGGTTTGAAGTTATGCTGTTAAACTTCATGATTAAAGGCTAAGAAGATAAGGAACGCCTTTGTGTCTGAATTTATTACTGCAATTGCTTCACCGCTGTGTTTATCTCTGCTACCGGCAAGAGGGAGAGGCAGGAAGGATTTTTGGATCAGCACGGACAGACAGCAGAGCTGCGCAAAGGGAAGCGTGCTGGACTCCATGTTTGTTTTTCTTGGAACTCATGGCAACTTTGGCCTCTCCGTTGCCATAAGTACCACCTCAGTATGCAGACCTGGAAGAAGTTTTCAGTGAGAAAGAGGCGGATAGACTACCCCCTCACAGGCCCTTTGACTGTCAGATCAACCTACTCCCAGGGGCTCAGTTACCAGTGGGTAAGCTGTACGCCATGTCAGACAGGGAGATGCAGGAGTTGCGGAAGTTCATTGACAAGAACCTGAAGAGGGGCTTTATACGAGAATCAAGGGCGGTGGGGGGCAGTCCAGTGTTCTTTGTGGACAAAAGAGACTCCAAGGAGCCCCGCTTGGTCGTAGATTATAGGTCGGTCAACCGGGTATCGGAACCAGTGACCTTCCCTATGCCCAGAATTGATGACATTTTGGCCAGGGTAAGGAAAGGGAAGGTTTTTACCAAGTTGGACCTTCAAGGGGCGTACAATTTGATAAGGATGAGGGAGGGGGATGAATGGAAAACCACGATGTTCACCCCTCTGGGGGCCTTTGAGTACCTCGTGATGCCCTTCGGATTACAATCGGGTTCCAGCACATTTCAAGCTTTCATGAACCACGTGTTGGGGTCCCTGCTGTACAAGAATTGTGTGGCCTTCCTGGACGACGTACTTATCTACTCAGAGAACGAGGAGCAGCATCTGAAAGATGTCAAGAAAGTGCTGAAAAGGCTGCAGGAGCATCAGCTGTGGGTCAAACTGGAGAAATGCCAATTCCACGCCCGAGAGGTGGGGGGAGAGCTTCCAAGATGGCGCCGGCAAGGGCAGCCCTGCTCTAAGCTCCATGCTAGTCGTGCAGTTTTTTATTAGTTTTTAACAGTTTTATTAATTTCTTTTTACCTGTTTTAATTGCTAGCTAAGGCATTTAAACCTACAAGTGACACAGCAATTTGTCTCCCTTGTTGGAAGGACACTGAATCACCGGCTACACAAGGAACTAGAAGGCAAGCGTTGGTTAAAATTACTCCCGGGCACTGGATCACCGCTGCTGTAGCTGTAGCCTGGAGACAGGGTCTGAGCGGAGTCTCAATACTTGGGGAAGGGAAAGAAGCCAAGCCGAAGTTTTGAAGCCAGGCCAGGGGAGGACCAGAGGAGACCATAGGAGTCCTCAGGTGCCTGGACAAGCAGCTGAACCCGACGGGCTTGAGGACCCAGCCTCCCTCCCGAGCCGCTTTCTCCAGCTGCACTTCGTCATCCTACCAGCTAGTGTGGAAAGCTGTGAGGCTGTGAGGCTTCGGGTTGCTGAAATTACACTTTGAGAGGCGAAGAAGAAGTCTACGGCAGAGAGAGGTGAGAAGAAAGGAGACAGAAGTTCCAATTAAACAAAACAAAAGCCTGGAAGTTTGCAAAGCGGTGAGACCCTTCTGTTTTAAGTAAAGCCTGCCTTCACTTACCCCAGAGACCGAATAGGGGAGGGACGGGGGACCGGATAAAGATTTAAATTGAGAGCCCTTGACTTGTATAATTAACCGTGAATAGGGCTGAGCTGGAGAAGATTTACTAGAGCCCTCAACAGGAGTAAATCTCTATCGGAATTTTACTCTTATTATAGCTCTTCAACGAACTGTGGAGAAATCCCTGGAGTTAAATACTCAGCTGCACAGCTAAATCACTGACTGTGGTAGGAAGTTCCCTTCTTCTCTCCTGTATTATTTATATTATTTAGTTCATATCTACTGTGGCTATGGGCAAGAGGAAACGCCTCAGAGAAGCAGAGGAATTACTGCTTCTCCCTAGCCCCAAGCTACAAGCTAAGGGAAGAAGAGTCCAGTCAAATCCTCAAGCAGCAGTTACTACACACAATAGATTTCTTCCACTAAGTGACTTGGATGTAGTCATTCCCAAGCCCCAAAATACCATCTTACACACTTGTAATCTAACGAGCACTCCCATTAAAGGTGGGTCTGACGTGGATGGAAAAAAGATCCAGGATAAAGAGAACCAGCTGGGAAATGAGTCCTCCCATTTACAATTAGTCATTAGGACACTGGACTGTATATTTAAAAAGATAGACTTTCTGACGTGCTCAATTTCCAAGCTAACTGAAAAAGTGATGGATATGGATGCCAATATTGCCCTCAAAAATAACTACCAGAGGGGACCTCCACGGATAGCCCCACCAAAATCTGGGGCAAAGGGGATGAGAAAATACAAACTAAACAATCTCATGTGTAAGCAAAATCTAACACTGCAACCAAAGAAGGTGTGCCTAACGATAAGGTCAGAGATATGGGACTGGTCAAGCTTAGAAGGAGCTAAAATTGCCCTAAGTAAAATCCTGAGAATAAGCACAGTTCATATCGATCTTCGTGCTTTACTTCCGCTAACTCAATCAAATGGCCCTTACAAAGTTATTTTAGCCTTCCATTCGCTGAGATTACCCTTATTAATAATAAGAGAAAAATGGAAATTCATAAAAACAAAAATCATACCCACAAGGGTTTTTGCGGACAGCATAGTAAATCCACTACTTGTGGAAAAAGGGAAAGAGACATTAGATTCAGAAACAAGCTCTATAAAATCGCCAGACAAAGAGATGTTGCTCTCCCCACAGAGAACAGAGGAGATCGTCTGCAGCCCACAACTAGGAATGAATTTGGGTAGTTCCAGAATATCCAGTGGTGAAAGCGCCCTTATGAATTCATTTGATGAATTACAATCACAAGAAAAAGAAAAAATAATAAATAAATTAGACAAATTAAGAGAGAAGATGTTTCAGGCCAAAAGTAAAATAGGAAACAAAGAAATTCAAACAAACAGGGCCATTGAAGGCTCGGTGGACCTTCTCCAATTTAGCCCACAGCCCCAAAATAGGTCTATAAAATCCAAGGCAACGATACAGACAATCGTCCCGCCACCTTCATTAGTTAATTTGGAACCAGCTCATCCTGTACCAACCGGAATGGATATATCTACTAAAGAACAGCAAAATGTAAACAAAATTTCGACACATTCCTCAATGCCTGACCTGGAGTCATCATTATCGGACGGAGAATCCCTAGCTGATGATCTAGAAGTTCAATCTGTTATCGATACGGACTGGACAGAAGACCCCTTGGGCCATATAAATAAGATGATATACCCATGGAAGGAAAATCTAATAATAGCTAAAACTTGTACCGACCTAATCTCTGCCCCCCTAGGTCAGTGTTTCCCAACCTTTTTTGGGCAAAGGCACACTTGTTTGATGAAAAAAATCTCGAGGCACACCACCATTACAGCCCCGTGACGTCAGCGCGCAGCGTCACGCCGGGAGGGACGCACGAAAGTGTAAGTTTCAATTTTTTCCCCTCCCCCTTGCCGGGGAACCTCCAAGCTTTGGGGGTGGGGGGGGAGGAGGCAGCAAAGTGAGGGACTGAGGGACTCCTCCAACGACAAGGGTTGGGGAAGAAGAGAAAGGGCTATTCCGCTCCAGTCCTTTCTGAAGGAGCTGAGGGTGGGGGTCCTCCGGCGCCTTCGGCGAAACGGCGCCGGCCCAGAGCGCTTCTAGGAGGCTGCCTTTGTGCGCGACGTAAAGCCCTCTTTCCCTCCCTCCAGCCCCGTGTCACCTGTGGAAAAGGGGGCTGGATCCAGTGACGCAACTCGGAAAACTGTTAGGGAAGCCAGAGCAGGAAAGTGAGTGGGGGGCGGCGGCGCCGCTTTAACCCACGTTTCCTTTTTGAAAGAGAAACTTAAAACTAGATGACCCTTGGGACCCCTGACAACTCTACAGTTCTATGGCCCTTTGTGGAGGGGGGGCAGCACCTGGAAAGACGGGCTAGGGGATAATTGGGGCGGCCGCCTTAGGCACACCAGAAGCGAAGCACGTCCTGAGCTACAAAAACAAACCCAATTCCTGCCTCGTTTTTTGCAGTTTCTGCAAAGCGAGGGAGTCTCCCCCGCCTCCATTCCTCGGTGCCTCCTCCTCCCCCTGCTCCCCACTACGGGTCTCCCCTGCACTTGGCCAGGCCGCCTCGCCCTCCTTCCTTTCCCAGATCAGTGGCTCAGAGCGCCTCCTTGCACCGCAGGTACACTCCGTGGGGAGGGGAGGGAGCGGAAGCCCAGACCAGCCCCCAACCTGCTTAGTCCGACCCCTCAAACCTTCCCAAAATAAGAACACTGCGTTCTACAACGTCACCCCCCAGCGGGGCCCCCTTTATTCCCGGTGAGAGGGGGGCGGCGGAGGGAAAAAGCGGCTTCCCACACTGACCCGCTGCCATCTTGACTTCCCGCAATGAGCCGGATGCGGCGCCTAAGCTCCCTGCCGTCGCTTCTCCGCCTCCTCTACTTTGCACAAGGCTTCAGGGTCGCCGGCCGATTCATCCATCGGCCGCTCTTTCAAGCCCACTCGGAGGAGGAATGAGTCGAAAGAGCCAGAGACGCAGCCGCAGTGGAAGCCCCGCCCCTCCCTTCCAGTCTCGGGGCGGGGCAGAGGCCACCAGGCTTGCAAGCAGAGCGCCAAGAGCGAGGAAGCTGATGCAACGCGGAGGCAGACCCCGGCTGGCTTGTGTTAGAGCGGTGTTTCCCAACTCACCCGCCTCCCTCCAGGCAACATCTCGCGGCACACCAGGCAACATCTCGCGGCACACTAGTGTGCCGCGGAACACCGGTTGGGAAACACTGCCCTAGGTGATAAGCTCTCTGATAAAACAAGGGATTTCAGAGAGGAGATCAGACCAAACCAGGACACTACCCCTATAGGACCGAGCGAGCAGAGCATAATTATAAACAGCTCAAGAGGCACACCTGCGTCAAAAGGAGAGAAGTCATCTACTATTAGTCAAAGGAAAATTACTGACTTCTTTAAATCTGACAACCCAAGATCAGCGTTCCCCCCTTCTCCATTGTGACTACCCAAACCCCAGTCAAATCTCCCCCCCCCCCCGTTCTCCTTTTTAAGCTGGAACATAGCAGGTTGGAAGGGGAAAAAATCTGACCCGGACCTTGTAAAACTAATAAACTTACACCAAGTAATTCTTTTACAAGAAACATGGGAAGAGGGGAGAGTAGATATTAATGGTTTTGATGTTACATCATTACCGGCATGCCCGTCTACTAAAGGAGGCCGGCCTAGTGGAGGATTAGTTATAGCAATTTCCTTGAAAATACAGGCAAAACTCACACTTGTAAATGCTTCCACCTTTGCAATTACAGCCCTGATTACGGGGAAAAATTTTGAACTTGTTATAACAAATGTCTATCTTCCTCCTGGAGGCAACACTGCAGACTTATACAATAAATGGGGAATTTTGGAGGAACATCTTACTCTTTGTCTCTCCAAATACCCCAATATACCCAATGTTATAGCAGGGGACTTCAATGCTCGCATTGCAACAAACTGGGAGTCTTTAATCAAAGCCAAATGGTGGATAACTCCAGAATTCATTAATGACCTCGCCCTCCATACTCAAAGACTTTCCAAAGACAAAAGGGTAAATGAAGCAGGAACCCTTCTTTACCAATTGGTACTACGTCTAAACTTAGTGATTCTAAACGGGAACTGCCCGCCAGACGTACCGGGTGATTTTACACACATAAGCTCCTCTGCAAACAGTGTCCTGGATTATATGTTAGTATCTCATGACATTTTCCCCAAATTTTCCCATTTTAAAGTTGAAAATATTCAACTGAGCGACCACCTACCGTTGGTCGCCACAATGACTATAGACTGGACCCCAGATGGAGACAGGCACCCAACACATCTGATTACGAACTCAGTATTGCAAATCAAAAGTGTTAAATGGTCCGAATTACAGGCCCCAAAATACTCAGCATATTTCCAACAAGGGCTAAAACAAGCATATTCAGGCTTAATTGAGGACTACTACGATTATGACCAAACTCTAAGACTATTCTCGAATCTGTCAGAAGATCTATCGTCCTTCTTCTCTGTTCCGACGCATAAAATAAACCGAACACAAAGGAAGATAGGTGCATTGTGGTTCAATAGTGCTTGTAAACAGGCTAGACAACTTCTTGGTAACATCTACAAAGAATATAAAGCAACGGTCCTGCCAAAAGAATATTTCCAAGCAAAATCGGCCTACAAGCAAATTCAAAAGGGAGCTAGACAGGAATGGCAAGTGAATCAATGGCGGGCAATCATAGAAGCCTCATCATTACGGAACTCCAGACAATTTTGGCTCCTGGTAAATCAAAGAACTAAAAGATACCCTTTAACTATTATTCCTGCCCCGGTTTGGGAATCATACTTAAAAAATTATTTTGCCACAACTGACTGTACTGCTAACACAAGAGATGAATTTCAAGAACAGCTTCCCCTCTGGCCCCCCACTGATCCGGAGGACATCCATGATTTGATCGTTAAACTCAAAACAGGGAAAGCGCCTGGGCCAGACCTGATCCCGGCAGAAGCTATAAAATACCATGCGGACTGGTGGGCTTAAGTCCTGGCGACCATTTTTGATGCCGTTAACAACTCTGGAATGATCCCGGAAGTATGGAAGGACGCTATTATCGTTCCAATCCACAAAAAGGGCTCACCAGACGACCCAGGAAATTATAGAAATATCAGTCTGCTCTCAATAGTGGGGAAACTGTATGCCCGCTTCCTGTTGAACAGACTTACCCAATGGGCCGAAGAGAAAAAATTAATTGGGCCCGAACAAGCTGGATTTCGCCCAAAACAGTCAACAATTAATCATATTCTAATTTTACAGCATCTTGCCTGGAAATATTCCACCCCAAAGGGTGGCCAACTCTGTGTGGCATTCATTGATCTAAAGGCAGCATTCGATAGTATCCCCAGGAACATCCTCTGGGAAAAACTCACCCGCTGGGGCATCGACAGAAGGCTTCTCTGGCTAATAATTAAACTCCATGAGAACTCAGTGGCCAGAGTAAGACTCACTCCGGAGGGCGATCTCACCAATTCAATTCCCATTAACAGAGGTGTCCGACAGGGCTGTATATTGGCTCCATTCCTGTTTAATTTATTCATAAGCGACATGAGGACTCCCCTAACAGAGGCTCAAGAAAGGATTCACGCACCGCGCCTAGCACTTTATCGTTGCCCTCTGTTACTATATGCGGATGACGCAGTCATCCTCTCCTTTTCTAGAGTAGGTCTCAGGAGGGCCTTAAAATTTTTTGGATCATATTGTAACACAAATTCCCTTACAATTAATTATGGAAAATCTAAGATCCTAGTTTTCTCAAAGAGCCGGAAACTCCATAATTGGAGAATTGATGGGAGAGTCATCGAACCAGTTTATAGATTCCAATACTTGGGAGTTTGGTTACAACATAACCTTAGATGGAAGGCCCATGTAGCTTATGTTACAAACAGAGCCAAAGCTATCTCCTTGGCGATCTTGCGATTCTTCTTCACCGATGGAGCCCTCCACATCCCATCGGCGTTGAAAGTGTTCAAGGCCAAGGTGATCCCGACAATTGCTTATGCCATCTCAACTTGGGGGACTTTTGTCAACCTATCTCACCTACAGGTTATTCAAAATCAGTTTTTAAGAGGGATATTGAAACTGCCCAACTGTGTAAGTAATACAGCGTTACACATGGAACTTAATATTGTATCCCTGGAAAACGCCCTGTGGAAGCACATACTCTGTCACTGGTTATCTCTATGGCACAATCTCCCAAACTTGTATTTGATACAATGTATGTGGAGAGATGATTTCCAGAGCCCATGGGTAAAAAATTTACAACTGAAAATTACGGCAATGGGAATCTCCCCATCTAAATTACTAGAGCAGGACATAGTTCCAGCTAAAAGAACAGTAACCTGTAAACTAGAGGAGATGGACTTGCAGCAGAAAATGGTGTTGGGCAATGGTACCTGCTCACCTCAAAACCTTGGTTTATTACCCCTCTTAAGGCTCCCAAACTATTTGAATTCCTTAACTTCTTCGACTCATAGATATGCCTTTATAAAGGCAAGATTCAACGCCTTCCCATCGAACGTGCTGAGAAATAGATTTTCCAATGGACAGATATCGCTCTTATGTGATTGTAATTGTGGGGCACCGGAATCGTTGCATCACATAATCTTTGATTGTGCTTCTCACTCATCGGCCAGGAGCAAGTTTCTTGATCCATATCTAAAGGGAATCGCCGATGATTGGAATGAAGCCAAACTGAGATATCTACTAAATGATGAAGATCCCCTAAGATCACTCACGGTTGCCAGATTCTTGATCAGCGTCCTATCCCTAAAGAAGAAAAACGGACTCCTGTGCGGCTCGGATGACCCTTTTAAACCATGATATATGTTTTAGGATGTAACTAGGTGATATCACCACTGATGTCTTTTATTAATTTATGAGCAGAAGACGATGTCTATGTTGCAAATTTATTGTAATGTATGTTGTTGGGTCTTTTGCTTATTTTGCTTTGGTTCTTGTCTGTTCTTGTAAGTTTTTAGCTGTTTTAAATTTGGAGGTTTAAGTATATATATGTTGGTGGGAAACTGTCGTGTGACGGGCCAATGGCCGTAATAAATATCAATCAAGAATGGAAATAAAAAGTCCATTGTATAAAATACATTTGAGGGTCACTTGAGCAGGAAGCACGTGAGGCGCAGCAAAACACAGGCCGATAAACAGTAGACAAAGCCCATCTTTCCCAAACATCGCAGGAAAAGGCCAGAATTTACGAAGCGCATGAACCATCACAGCTTTCCTCAATGATGAAGCAATTGCTAATATATAATCATAGAACTAGGGAGTTTGAAAGGGCCACGAGGCTCATCTAGGCTTACCCCCTGCAATGTGGGAATCTTTGCCAAAGAGCTTCCCTCTTGTGGCTTATCCCCACAACAGATACTGACTTTGGGTTTTAGTCAAGCAAACAGTCTAATCCAGGCATTCCCAACCTGCGGCCCTCCAGATGTTTTTGTCCTACAACTCCCATGATCCCTACCTCACAGGACCAGTGGTCAGGGATGATGGGAATTGTAGTCCAAAACATCTGAAGGGCCGACGGCTGGGGATGCCTGGTCTAATCTGTCAGTGCCTAAATGATCTCAAGTGTCAGAACAACTTGACTGCTATCAGGAAATTTCCCACTGTCCCATTTCGACTCTCCAGCACCTGATCTGCATCACCAAGCAATCCCAAAATGCCGACAGCTTTGAACCTTGCAAGATCAAATGTCTCGCCCTGGACTGGACTCGAGGGACGATTCCGACAGATTCCACATGGGAAACGCTCATGTCCCATGTAGCACCAAATCAGTAGTGCATGTGCTTTATAAAAAGCCTTGAGGAGATGATTGTGTTGTTGTTTAGTCGTGTCCAACTCTTCGTGACCCCCTGGACCAGAGCATGCCAGGCACTTCTGTCTTCCACTGCCTCCCGCAGTTTGGTCCAACTCATGCTGGTAGCTTCGAGAACACTGTCCCACCATCTCGTCCTCCGTTGTCCCCTTCTCCTTGTGCCCTCCATCTTTCCCAACACCAGGGTCTTTTCCAGGAAATCCAGGAAATGCTGGGTGAGATCCCATGGACAGTAATACTAAAAGGAAAGGGAGTTCATGACGGCTGGGAGTTTGTTAAGAGGGAGATAGTAAAAGCACAACGTCAGGCAATACCAATGAGACTGAAACATGGAAGGTGCCTAAAGAAGCCAGGGTGGCTATCTAAAGAACTTTTAACTGAGTTAAGATTAAAAAAGGATGTGTACAAAAACTGGAAAAGGGGGGAAACCACCAAAGAGGAATTCAAACAAATAGCCAGCACGTGTAGACACAAAGTCAGAAAAGCTAAAGCACAGAATGAACTCAGGCTGGCTAGAGAGGTTAAAAGCAACAAAAAAGGCTTTTATGGGTATGTTCGTAGCAAAAGGAAGAACAAAGAAACAGTGGGGTCACTCAGAGGAGAAGATGGTGAAATGCAAACAGGGGACACAGAAAGGGCTGAACTCCTCAATGCCTTCTTTGCCTCAGTCTTCTCCGATAAAGAAAACAATGCCCGACCTGAAGAATTTGGAGCAAATGATTCAGCAAAGGAAACACAGCCCAGAATAACTAAGGAGATAGTACAAGAATACTTGGCTAGTTTAGATGTATTCAAGTCTCCAGGGCCAGATGAACTGCATCCAAGAGTATTAAAAGAACTGGCAGATGTGATCTCAGAACCACTGGCAGTCATCTTTGAGAATTCCTGGAGAACAGGCAAAGTCCCGGCAGACTGGAGGAGGGCAAATGTTGTCCCCATTTTCAAAAAGGGGAAAAGAGAGGACCCAAATAATTATCGCCCAGTCAGTCTGACATCAATACCAGGGAAGATTCTGGAGCAGATCATTAAGCAAACAGTCTGTGAGCACCTAGAAAGGAATGCTGTGATACCAATAGTCAGCATGGATTTCTGAAAAATAAGTCATGTCAGACTAACCTGATCTCCTTTTTGGACTTCCGGGGGCGGCGCGAAACTGTAATGGCGGTCCTCTTCGGGCTCTGAAGAGGGGCTCCGCGGAAAAGGGTCGTTCGCTGCGGCATAGCGACGACCCATCAAGATAAACCACGGGTAGAGTGAGCCCGTGGCCGTGGGACTCGGCGGGCACCAGAAGCTGCTCCGAAAGCACAGAAGGGACCCCGTAAGGAGACCCGGAGTGAAGGAGGGGTAGCGGTGCTGTGAGTTCATCGCTCTTTCCGCGGAAGCGAAGCCGCGCGGCTGTTACAGATGAGCGCTGATCCTTCTTCCTAAAATCAACGCTAAATTGCAAGCAACATACCCGTGAGTAAAGGGGCTTAAAATTTGGCAAAGAAATTCGGTTAATTTGGCTGAAAGCGGGAGACGAGAAAAGGGAAGTCCGTCTTCCGACATTGCTGACAAGATCAAAGCAAAGCTTTTAGAAACGGAAGCATTTGAAACGGGACTTTGGGAAGCTTAAACTTTTTCGTGCCAAAAATTTTGCTTATTTTATTGAGCTGAAGGTGGAAACGGACATTGACTAAAAGAAGCAGCAGATGGTGACTTTCCTCCTATCTTTTTTCTTCTTTGGGCTGTATTTTTAAAGAGCCAGATTGTCGGGCTGCCAGAGAGAGAGATAGTGTCAAACTGCGGAAACAGTTGCAAACTGTGCTAGAAAGTAATTGTTATATTTGAGCAGAAAAGACTGATTGGGATACTGTTACAAGCACCTTTCGTGAAACTTTGTCGATTTATAAAAGGTGCTTTGGGAGATCTTGAATTTATGAAGGGACTTTTGGATTAACGAATTTACTGTTTTTGAAACAATTTGGAACTTTAATGGCGGATTACTTCCTTCCTTGTCTTTGAAATCGGGTGGCACTCCCCCTACAGGGCTTTCGGATTACAAAATCCTGGGAACTGACTTTTGTTTTGAATTCCATCTCACTGGCTGTTTACTCCTGAATTTGTCTTTCACATGGAACAATAGACAATTTGACCTTGAACATTGACAGATGTGTAATGAGTGGTGCAGGGAGAACAAGAGCGTCTAAAGCAAAGGAAACTAAAGAGGCTAAGGAAAAAGAAAAGGAAAAGGAAAGAAGACCAGCACAACTTGTACAAACAACATTGACCCAAGGACGCCGTTCGTCGGTTCCAGCGGTACTGGTGTCTCATAGAGAACAAGGGGAAATAACTGAGAAGTCCACTGAGGAAGATATGGCAGCAGGTGGGTCAGACACACTATTAAAACAAATATTGGAGCAACTATCAAGTTTAAATCAGAAGGTGGACGATCAGTCTGTGAAGATAGATAAAGCAACTTCCTCGATCCAAAAACTGACTGACCAAGTTTCCCAGCACACGCAAGCCATAGAGAAATTGCAAGGAGCAACAGCGGAAAATCGAGAATTAGCTGGAGAAGCAATCCAGAAAGTGGGAGTCCTACAAAAAGAGGTTGAAGAAATAAAAGGAGAAGTTAGGCCCCTGCACAAACAGGTGGGTGAACAACAAGTCTATCTGTCAATGGTGGAACTGAAAAATCGTGAGAGCAACATCAAATTGAGAGGTATTCCAGAACTCGAGCAAGGAGACTTGATTGGATACTTAACACAGGAATTCTCGAAGTTCTGGGGTTTAAAGGAAGACACGGATTTTAGGATTGTCTCGGCATATAGATTGGGAAGACTGGTAAGGAAAGACAGATCCAGAGACTGCTTGATAATTTTAAGAACAAAGGAAGAGAGAGACAAGATCCTAGGCCTTCACTTCAAAAAAGCAATTGAAATACAAGACAAAAGAGTGGAAATTTACAGAGATATCCCGAGGCAGCTGCTGGACCTTAGAGCCACCTATACAGAATTAGCAAAATTGCTGAGACACAACGCAATCCCCTATAGGTGGGAGTTTCCACAGGGATTATCCTTCACCTACAAAGAAAGGAAGGTTAAAATAAGAACACCTGAAGATAACCAAAGGTTCCTTCACGACCACGGAGAAGATCTCCAAAAAGGAGCGGATTGGCTTCCAGTTTTACCAGCACCAGCACCGCCCGGAAGTGGGCCAACGCCTATACCTTCGGGATCTGAACAAAAGGAAGACACCCCATCTTAAGAACATCTGAAATAGAACGGGATGTCTCTGCAGCTACTTAGTTGGAACATAAATGGCGGGAATTCTCCGGAAAAAAGGAGAAGGATATTTCATATCCTAAAAAAAGAACAATTGGATGTAATATGTTTGCAAGAAACACATGTGACTAGGCTCCACAGGAAAGTATTAATCAATAAAAGACTTGGCCAAGAATTTATCTCATCAGACAAAGTTAAAAAAAGAGGTGTTGTAATTTATGCAAAGGAGAACCTGTCGCCAAAATTTTTATTTAAAGATGATCATGGAAGAATCCTCGCAATTGAAATCCAAACACAAGGGGAAAAGATTTTGATATTAGGAATCTACGCGCCAAATGATGGAAAATCAGAATTCTACAAGAAGCTGCATGAGACAATGATGGACTATTTGGACTATTCTAATATTATCGTGATGGGAGATATGAATGGGGTGGTGTCTACAAATATGGACAAATCCCAAAATCAAAACTTAACAACAGACGGTAGACTTCCTAAAACCTTTTTTGAAATGACAGACAATATGGACTTGATTGACATTTGGAGGACAAGGAACCCCTTGGGTAAAGAAGGAACCTTCTTTTCTGAGGCCCACTTGTCATGGACACGAATCGACCAAATTTGGATATCTAGAGGACTGGCCCCGAAAACGAGAAAAGTGGAAATCTGCCCAAAAACCTGCTCCGACCATAATGCCTTAAAAATGGAATTGAGACTTTTCCCAACTGGATCCTTCAGATGGAGAATGAATGACACCTTGCTAAGAGATCAAGAGATCGTTAAGAAGGCCCAAAAAACGCTAAAGGACTACTTTGAAATAAATTTGAACACTACGGTGGAGAAAAGAATAATCTGGGACGCAAGTAAAGCTGTAATGAGAGGGTTTCTGATACAACAGAATACAATAAAGAAAAAATTTTGGAATGGAAAAAAGGAAAAAATTTTAGAGAAAATAAGTGAAGGAGAGAAAAAGCTGAGAACTAATCCGAAGTCAAAAGAGGTGCTAAGAGAGATCAAATTCCATCAAGCACAATATTCGAAATTGATTAATCAAGAGATTGAGTGGAAAATTAAACAAATGAAGCAGAGATCGTTTGAATCAGCAAATAAATGTGGAAAGTTGTTAGCTTGGCAATTGAAAAAAAGACAAAAGCTAAACACAGTCACAAACCTGGAGATTCAAGGAAAAATAGTTCAGAAACCAGAAGAAATAAGAAAGTGCTTCCACAGATACTTCAAGGAACTTTATGCACAGGGGCCTCAGAAAGAATCGGAAATAGACCAATTCTTGAGGACAAATGGACTATCTAAAATAAGTCAAGATAAAAGATCAATTCTCAACAGTAAAATAACTCAACAGGAAATTGAAGGTGCCATCCAAAATATGCAACTTGGCAAATCTCCAGGCCCAGATGGTCTCACCTCCAAATATTATAAGACTCTGAAGGATTGTTTGATACAACCGTTGTTGGAGGTTTGCAACCAGATTATGGAGGGGAGAAGGGCACCGGAAACGTGGAAAGAAGCATTCATCACATTGATTCCCAAGTCAGAGAAGGAAAAGACTCAGCTTAAGAACTACCGTCCCATCTCACTCCTGAATGTGGATTACAAAATATTTGCAGACATTTTAGCAAGTAGACTTAAAAACGTTTTAAACGAAGTAATTCACAAGGACCAAGCAGGCTTTCTCCCTGGTAGACACATGTCTGATAACACTAGGAATATTATTGATATATT
Organism: Podarcis bocagei; assembly: GCF_964188305.1. Lineage (NCBI taxonomy): Eukaryota > Metazoa > Chordata > Lepidosauria > Squamata > Lacertidae > Podarcis > Podarcis bocagei. The sequence continues at coordinate 7,081,707 of NC_138131.1, forward strand.
GGAGTTGTTGCGAATCAGAAACACAAGGGCTGCTTTAATCTTTATTGATGCGGAGAAAGCATTTGACAACATTTCTTGGATGTTTATGAAGAAAAACCTGAAGGGGATGGGAGTGGGACGGGGGTTTGAAAATGGACTAGAAGCAATTTATTCAGAGCAAAAAGCCAAGTTGATAGTGAACAATGTGGTGTCGGATGAACTTCTAATTGAAAAAGGGACACGACAGGGGTGCCCTTTATCCCCTCTGCTATTTATTTCTGTTCTGGAGGTATTGCTGAATATGATTAGGGAGGACCAGTTGGTGCAAGGTATAGAGGTCGGAGCGAAACAATACAAACTGAAAGCCTTTGCAGATGACCTAGTCTTGACAGTACAGGAGCCAGTATCTAGCACAAAAAGAGTTTTGGAACTTATTTTGGAGTTTGGTCGGGTGGCGGGATTCAAGTTAAACAAACAAAAAACTAAGGTTTTGGTCAAAAATTTGACACCTACAGAGATAGAGGGGTATCAGAAAGAGACAGAGCTAAGTGTGGTTAAAAAAGTGAAATACCTGGGGGTATATTTGTCCACCAAAAATTTAAACCTTTTCAAAGATAACTATGAAAAATGTTGGTTGGAAATTAAAAAAGACTTGGATATCTGGTCAAGATTGAAACTTACCTTGTCAGGCCGAATCGCAGCTATAAAGATGTGTGTTTTGCCAAAAATGCTATTCTTATTTCAAACCCTTCAGGTCGTGGACAGAATGGAATGCTTTGGAAAATGGCAGAAGGATATTTCTAAGTTTGTCTGGCAGGGCAAAAAGCCCCGAATAAAATTTAAAATACTAACCGACTCAAAAGAAAGAGGGGGGTTTGCCCTGCCGGACTTAAGGTTGTACTATGAAGCTGCAGCCTTCTGCTGGTTGAAGGATTGGTTCCTGTTGGAAAACACCGATGTCCTAGATCTGGAGGGGTTTGATAATGTGTATGGTTGGCATGCATACTTGTGGTATGACAAGGCGAAGGTTCATAAATTGTTCAAAAACCATGTTGTCAGAAAATCAATTTTTGCCGTTTGGATGAAGTATAAGGATTTATTAGAAAACAAGACCCCGAGGTGGTTATCACCTGTGGAAGCCAAGATTTCTAAAAAAAAGCCCAATATGGAGGCCCATTGGCCAAAATATTGGGAACTGATTGAAAGAGTTGGAGACAATTGGAAGCTCCAAAGCCAGGACAAATTAAAAGGTAAGGTGCGAGATTGGTTACATTATGCTCAAATTCAAGAGGTATTCAAAATGGACAAAAAAGTGGGTTTCCAGTTGGAGAAATCGAAACTGGAGACGGAGTTACTAGAACCAAAGACTAAGGTACTTTCGAGGATGTATGACTTGCTGCTTAAATGGAACACACAGGATGAGACAGTTAAATCTGCTATGATAAAATGGGCACAGGATGTAGGACACAACATTATGTCTGAGGACTGGGAAAGGTTATGGAACACCGGCATGAAATTCACGGCATGTAGTGCCTTGAAAGAGAACATTATGAAAATGGTATACCGGTGGTACATGACCCCAGTCAAGTTGGCTAAAATATACCATCTTTCTGATAATAAGTGTTGGAAATGTAAGGAGGCAGAAGGGACATTCTTTCACCTCTGGTGGACCTGCCCGAAAGTAAAGGCCTTCTGGGAATTGATACATAATGAGTTGAAAAAGGTATTCAGATATACCTTTTCTAAGAAACCAGAGGCCTTTCTTCTGGGCATGGTGGACCGGAAGGTGCCAAAGAAGGACAGAACCTTGTTTATGTATGCAACCACAGCAGCTAGGATTCTTATCGCAAAGTTCTGGAAGACACCAGATTTACCCACACTGGAGGACTGGCAGACGCAGTTGATGGACTACATGGAGTTGGCAGAAATGACCGGCAGAATTCGAGATCTGAGCGAAGAAACAATGGAGGAGGAATGGAAAAAATTTAAGGACTATTTGCAAAAACATTATAAGTTGTTTGAGTGTTAAGATTGTGCACGATTAAGAAACGTTATGCTTCTGCAATTTATTTTAAGTAAATGATAAAGTAAGTATTGATGGAAAAAAATGAGACAAATTAGAAACAAAATATTATGTTTATTAAGAGTGTTAAAATTAAATTACAAATTTTTGAAATTGGTAACATAATAAATACAAAGGTATAATAAGTTGGGAAATAAGATAATAAATTGCTGAATTGGTTAGAATGATGAACGCAATGCTGAGAGGATGCGAGGAGGTCCAAAAAGATGTCGAAAAAATTTCATAATGATCTTTTCTTTTTTCTATGTTTTTCTTTATATATATGGAAAATGTTTCTTGTATATTGTTGTCCAAACAAATTTGTTCACCTATGGAAAGAAACGCAATAAAATTTTTTATAAATGATCTCCTTTTTTGACAGAATTACAAGCCTGGTAGATGAAGGGAACGCAGTGGATGTAGCCTACCTTGATTTCAGCAAGGCATTTGACAAGGTGCCCCATGATATTCTTGTAAAGAAGCTGGTAAAATGCGGTCTTGACTATGCTACCACTCAGTGGATTTGTAACTGGCTGACTGACCGAACCCAAAGGGTTCTCATCAATGGTTCCTCTTCATCCTGGAGAAGAGCGACTAGTGGGGTGCCACAGGGTTCTGTCTTGGGCCCGGTCTTATTCAACATCTTTATCAACGACTTGGATGATGGATTCAAGGGCATCCTGATCAAATTTGCAGATGACACCAAACTGGGAGGGGTGGCTAACACCCCAGAGGACAGGATCACACTTCAAAACGACCTTGACAGATTAGAGAACTGGGCAAAAACAAACAAGATGAATTTTAACAGGGAGAAATGTAAAGTATTACACTTGGGCAAAAAAAATGAGAGGCACAAAAACAAGATGGGGGACACCTGGCTTGAGAGCAGTACATGTGAAAAGGATCTAGGAGTCTTGGTTGACCATAAACTTGACATGAGCCAACAGTGTGACGCAGCAGCTAAAAAAGCCAATGCAATTCTGGGCTGCATCAATAGGAGTATAGCATCTAGATCAAGGGAAGTAATAGTGCCACTGTATTCTGCTCTGGTCAGACCTCACCTAGAGTATTGTGTCCAGTTCTGGGCACCACAATTCAAGAAGGACACTGACAAACTGGAACGTGTCCAGAGGAGGGCAACCAAAATGGTCAAAGGCCTGGAAACGATGCCTTATGAGGAACGGCTAAGGGAGCTGGGCATGTTTAGCCTGGAGAAGAGGAGGTTAAGGGGTGATATGATAGCCATGTTCAAATATATAAAAGGATGTCACATAGAGGAGGGAGAAAGGTTGTTTTCTGCTGCTCCAGAGAAGCGGACACGGAGCAATGGATCCAAACTACAAGAAAGAAGATTCCACCTAAACATTAGGAAGAACTTCCTGACAGTAAGAGCTGTTTGACAGTGGAATTTGCTGCCAAGGAGTGTGGTGGAGTCTCCTACTTTGGAGGTCTTTAAGCAGAGGCTTGACAACCATATGTCAGGAGTGCTCTGATGGTGTTTCCTGCTTGGCAGGGGGTTGGACTCGATGGCCCTTGTGGTCTATTCCAACTCTATGATTCTATGATTCTCTTCTCATGAGGTGGCCAAAGTCTTGGAGCCTCAGCTTCAGGATGTGTCCTTCCAGTGAGCACTCTGGGCTGATTTCCTTCAGAATGGATAGGTTTGATCTTCTTGCAGTCCATGGGACTCTCAAGAGTCTCCTCCAGCATCATAATTCAAAAGCATCAATTCTTCGGCGATCAGCCTTCTTTATGGTCCAGCTCTCACTTCCATACATCACTACTGGGAAAACATAGCTTTTACTATACTGACCTTGTTGGCAAGGTGGTGTCTCTGCTTTTTAAGATGCTGTCTAGGTTTGTCGTGAGATGATTACCCCTCCTTTATTGCCTGTTCCGGGTTGCCCAACCACTACCCCAGAGTCCTCTCTTGGCAGATCAAGAGGAGCAGGTGACGGCAAAGGCGGCCGGGTTTTGAGCTGGGGCAGTCAGAATAAGGTCCACTCTCGATTCAAAACCCTCAAATGTATTTGATATCATTGATTTTTCATTTCTATTCCTTGCAGATCATCTCGTTGTTTTATTGCTACAACCAAGGGCTGATGCAAATTAAGAGGATAATGATAATAATAATAATAATAATAATAATAATAATAATAATAATAATAATAATAATAATAAACTTTTATTTGTATCCTGCCCTCCCCGTCCGAAACCGGGCTCAGGGAGGCTAACACCAAATATGTAACACTGGTATAAAATCAAGCAATAACGAAATTACCTCCTGAAAACAAGCCAGGATCAAATTCAAATCCAATTAGATGGCTTTCCGCAGGATTAGGGTTGGGAACAGTAAACGCTCATCAGGCCCAACTCTTATATGGGCCTGTGAGAACACTGGGAGGCCTCTTTCATACTAGTCCTTACACAAAAAGAGAAGGGGAGTCAGGTTGAACCAAAGGCCCGGCGGAACAACTCCATCTTACAGGCCCTGCAGAAAGATGTCAGATCCCACAGGGTCCTGATCTCTTGTGGCAGAGAGTTCCACCAGGCCGGGGCCAAGGCTGAAAAGGCCCTGGCCCTGGTCGAGGCCAGCCTAATCTCCCTGAAGCCCAGGACCTCTAACATTTTTTTATTTGCAGACTGTTAGATCCTCCGTGGAGAGGCGGTCCTAGGCTGTATTCATTCGTTTGGCCCAACGTGGGGCTCGTACCCATGACCCCAAGATTCAGAGTCTCAGCGCTCTGCCGCCTGAGCTACTCACACAGCTGCCCTCTTGTGCACCTCACCTCAAATTTGTCCGAATTGTGCATGCCTGGGATTCACTGCATGAGATGGGAGGTGGGGTGGTTCCCAAAGTCAGAGCTCAGGTAGTCAACGCGGAGCCGGCCCTCACTGCCTTTCAGGTCCTTGGGGTGCTCGTAAGGCGGCTTGTGGAGCACGTTGATCTAGCAAGGGGATTCAAGAAAGCCGGGTTACGGAAATGACATGGGGGTGGGGGACATGAGGCCACATCTTTGAAGTTGTTCCAATGTTACAAATATACATACCTTTGACTTGACAGCCCAAGAAAGACACGCAGAAAATCTATGCTTTAACCGACTCTCCTCATTCCGCCATTTGAACGAATTTGGGCTCCACCTCCCTCCATGAGCCAAGAAGCAGGAAGTCATGTAGGCAGCAGGAACAGGGCATCCCGCCAGAATTCCCCAAGCCTGAGAGCACATACACGGCACCCCACCGAGGGAGGGACCAAGGGGGCAACCATAGACATCTGCCAAGGCAGTTTAGCAAGGCAGGTGTTCTGAATGCCCATCTCCAGACAAGTCCAGTGGGAAAGGACGTGTCAAGAGTTTTATTGTTCTTTCAGTGATGGAGATTTAAGGGGTCTGATAAAGGGACCTCATAGTGAATGCATAACCCTTGTATACCCCTCCTCATTTGTGATGTGCTAGTGATGTAGTGATGATGTATCAACGATGCTGCTTGAAGTGTATTCTGGGGGGAAGAAGGAAGTTTTAAAAGTTGACATTGCCCCATGCTCGGGGTTCTTACTCCTGGGCAGACCTGTGGTGCAACAGTAAGAATCATGGTCTACTGACCACTGTTTTGCTCCAAATTACCGGGCTGGGACTTCCTCCTTTTACTGACAGCATGGACCCATGGGGGACAAGTGCCCCGGTGAGCTAGGCTGTCAAGGAGTCACTCACCCTGGAATTTTTTCGCTTAACAGCCATTGGCGCCAATACAGAGCAGGCTTCCTAAACCTTGGCCCTCCAGCTGTTTTCAAACTACAGTGCCCATCATCCCTGACCACTAGACCTGCTAGCTAGGGACCATGGAGCTGTAGGCCAAAAGCATCAGGAGGGCCAAGGTTGAGGAAGCCTGATAGAGAGCTCTACCTCTCTTTCAAATCAGAGCCGGCAAAGGCGGTGGAGTTCCTGCGCGGGTGCCTCGAGGCGGTTGGAGGATGGATGGCAGCTAACTGGTTGAGGTTGAATCCTGACAAGACTGAAGTTCTGTGGTGTGTGGGCGGGTGGGGGGGACTCCCTGGTCCTGAACGGGGCAACTGTGCCCCTGAAGGACCAGCTGCACAGTCTGGGGGTCATTTTGGACCCATGGAGGCACAGGTCTGTTCTGTGTCCAGGGCAGCTCTATCTGGGATGCAGGATAAGACCCTCCCTGCCCACGGACTCTCTTGCCAGAGTGGCGCATGCTCTTGTTATCTCCAGCTTGGACGACTGCAATGCGCTCTATGTGGGGCTACCTTACTGCAATTAATCCAGAATGTGGTAGCCAGACTGGGGGCCGTGAACAGCCGCAGAGACCACATAACACCAGTCTTGAAAGACCTGCATTGACTCCCAGTACGTTTCCGGGCACAATTCAAAGTGTTGGTGCTGACCTTGAAAGCCCTAAACAGCCCAGCAGATGAAACTTTCCTCTGGTTGTCAATATTAAGAGGATGCCAGCAAGATCAAACCTTTCTGTAAAATAAAGGATTTAAATCCAGTCTGACTGAGACCACATACCACCGGTCCCAAGAGATCTGCTTTGGCTCCCAGTACGTTTCCAAGCACAATTCATAGTGTCGGTGCTGACCTTGAAAGCCCTCAATGGCCTCGGCCCAGTAGACCTGAAGGAGCATCTCCACCCCGGACACCGGGGTCCCTCTCCCGAAGGCCTTCTGGCGCTTCCCTCCCTGCAAGAAGCCAAGTTACAGGGAAGCAGGCAGCAGGCAGAGGGCCTTCTCGTGGTGACGGCCGCCCTGTGGAACGCCCTTCCATCAGATGTCAAAGAAATAAGCAATTATCTCACTTTTAAAAGACATCTGAAGGCAGCCCTGTTTAGGGAAGTTTTTAAATATTTAATGCTGTCTTGTGTTTTTAATATTTGGTTGGCAGCCACCCAGAGTGGCTGAGGATACCCAGACAGATGGGCAGGGTAGAAATAATAAATTATTATATATTATTATATATCCAAAGCCAACATGAAAGCATTCAAACTCTGACGGAACGGAGCGGCGCACACCTCTTCACAGCATAGACCCACCTTGTCCAGGCAAAGGTTCCCATGTCTCTCGGCAATAGCCTTTCGGAAGCCGTGAGACAGTGGATACAGCATGCTGTGATGGGGGTGCACCGAAGGGAGCCGGTTCTTCTCCAGCTGGTCAGCCACAATACTGACAAGCTTCTTCATTCTCTCGTCGTAATCGGTCCAATCACAGACGATCTGAAAGGGGGCAAAGAAAACCAGGGTTCTAGATTCAGGTAGGTAGCCGTATTGGTCTGATGAAGTCAAAATATATATAAAAATTGTCCAGTAGTGCCTTAGAGACCAACAAAGTTTGTTCTTGGTATAAGCCAGGCACCCCAAGCCTTCGGCCCTCCAGATGTTTTAGACTACAATTCCCATCATCCCCGACCACTGGTCCTGTTAGCTAGGGATCATGGGAGTTGTAGGCCAAAACATCGGGGGGGGGGCGCAGGTTGGGGATGCCTGATATAAGCTTTTGTGTGCATGCACACTTCTTCAGATACACTGAAGCGGAAGTCCCCAGACCCTGATATACAGAGGGAGAAGTCCCCAGACCCTGCTATATAAGAGTAAGGAGAAGCCCCCAGACCCTGATATATAGTGGGAGGGTGAGTTGGGGTTTTTCTCCGAAGGGTAGTAGGAGTCAATGGTATAAGTCCACCTGCTGGCAACTGTGAATGACTGAAAAAACAAGGGATGGTACGCAGATGACCTGAAATAGTTTTAGGATATTTAGGATAGCAATGGATCCAAACTACAAGAAATAGTTTTAGGATATTTAGGATAGCAATGGATCCAAACTACAAGAAAGAAGATTCCACCTAAACATTAGGAAGAACTTCCTGACAGTAAGAGCTGTTCGACAGTGGAATTTGCTGCCAAGGAGTGTGGTGGAGTCTCCTACTTTGGAGGTCTTTAAGCAGAGGCTTGACAACCATATGTCAGGAGTGCTCTGATGGTGTTTCCTGCTTGGCAGGGGGTTGGACTCGATGGCCCTTGTGGTCTCTTCCAACTCTATGATTCTATGATTCTATGATTCTAGGATATGTAATGAGACACAGTCGTCCACAGGTTGACCATACCGATTGAGTCCTACTACCGTTCAGAGAAATACCCCGCCCCACCCTCCCTCTAAATATCAGGGTGTGGGGACTTCCGCTTCAGTGTATCTGAATAAGTCTGCCTGCACATGAAAGCTTATACACAGAACAAACTGAGTTGGTCTCTAAAGTGACATTGGACAATTCCTGAATTAGGTGACGCTTTTACCATTACCGTGGTACCTTGGGACTCAAACGCCTCGGTTCCCAAATACCGGAAACCCTGGGAGTGTTGGCCCTTAAAACTCTGCCTCACCTGCAAACAGTGCGCCAGGTTGCAGTAAGCGTCAGGAAAATCCGGCTTCAGTTTCAAGGCGGTGCGATACGAAGCAATTGCCTCTGGGATGTTTCCGGAATCCTAGAAAGGGAGGGATATTTCAGCAATTGCCACTAGCTTTTTTTCTCAACCATCAAAACCAAAGATGAAGAACAGACAGAAGGCACGATGATCCACACCTGGTAGACTTATAAAGTAACATTCAACAATCATTGGAATAGAACAGGGGTCGGCAAACTTTTTCAGCAGGGGGCCGTCCACTGTCCCTTAGACCTTGTGGGGGCCAGACTAGATTTTGGGGAGGGGGAAAAAGGAACGCATTCCTATGTCCCACAAATAACCCAGAGGTGCATTTTAAATAAAAGGACACATTATACTCGTGTCAAAACATGCCGACTCCCGGCTAGATTGAGAAGGCCATGGGGCCGTAGTTTGCCTCCCCATGCTATAGAATAATATTGAGTATCAGCATGTAAAAATTCAATAGAAACCTACTCTTAACAATTACAATAAATTGTAATTAATCGTACAATAAATGAATATTACAATGAATGATTATTGTAATTGATCATAGAATAAATGTTACAATAAATGGTTATAAAACAATGGCAAGTCACAGTGTCTACAATAGCCGCAGCGAGAATCTTAACAGACAAAGGATGGAAAGGAGAATCCCATCCCTACTAAGTTGGCGTAGCTAGCAAAAAGGCTAAAATACGCAGAATTAGCAAGATTATAATACAGGCAGAATTACGAGAGGTTTTGGAAGAAACATTTCATAGAGAACAGGACACTTGCAGAGTACAGTGGTACCTCTGGATGTGAATGGGATCCGTTCCGGAGCCCCGTTCGCATCCTGAAGCGAATGCAACCCGCATCTGCACGTCGCAATTCGCCGCTTCTGCGCATGACATCATTTTGAGGGTCTGTGCATGCGGCGAAACCCGCAAGTAACGTGCTCCGTTACTTCTGGGTCACTGCGGAGCGCAACCCAAAAATATTCATCCTGAAGCATATTTAACCCGAGATAGGACTGTATTGTCTAAATTTACAGGGGTGCCCAAATTTTCCCAAAGAGGGCCAGATTTGACATGAGGGCGGGGCAAATTTGTTGAGCTGTTTTAGGATTTAACCCCAAGGTTGTTGAGCTCTTTTTAGGATTGAAGTTGTTGAGCATTTGGGGGGGGGGGGGTTGCCCCAGTAAGTAAACCAGGTTACGCTCCCCGGCCACACGCTGGACATGTGTGGTCTAAAAAAAAATGTTGGGAAAATTTAAATTCTTTGGCAGGTGTGGATTGACAAAGGACAGCAGGAAATATGACAAAACCAATGCATTTTGAGATCTAGGAGAGACGAGCAAAAGGGCGCCATCGGAAATGTGACGTAGGGGTGATTGGAAGTCACAATGAGATTTTTGGGTGTGGAACTCCACCATACTTTCCGTCTATATAAGCCACCCTCTATTTGGGGGGGCTCAAATTTAAGAAAATGAGCCATTCACCCACCCAATCACCCGTATAAGACCTCCCCCCCCCATTTTTATTTCAAAGTAAAAATAGCAATTTTTTCATTTTCCTTTTAAAAAAATTATTTACAAACAAACACATAGACACAAAACAAAATTCGTATTACCCTACCACCCAAAATTTCAGACATTAAAACCACCCTCGTGGCTTCCCTCCACCGCCCCTCACCCTCCTATATAATATTTCACATTGCCATTTTTATTTCCCCCCTATTTATTTATTTATTTTTGATTTCATTTTACATGCTAGTTGCCGTACATTTTCAACACTATACATTACATATATGGATTCCCCACATCTAACCCTATACACAACTCAGCATTTACCCAAATACCCACGTGACTTCCTTCACTCACATTCACATTGCAATTTTTATCTAAATTTATATTTCTTAACTCTTTTAACTTACTATTTATTATTATTATAAACCAGATTTACAAACATTAAACCAAACATATCAACATGTTAGTTTTTGAGCAGTACTTGAACACATAATCTTCAAACCATTTCCATTATATTTTTATTTTCCAGTTTGATTGGTACCTTATTACTGCACTTGACCTTGCCAGTTCTATAAATTCAATTAGTTTCTTTATCCAGTCATCCTTTGTGGGTATATATTTCCTGTTCCAGTTTTGTGCAAGGAGTAGCCTTGCTGCAGCTGTCGCGTATAAGAATAATATCTTCCCATCTTGTGGTATTTCTTTACCTCTTATACTCAGTAAATATGCCTCTGGTTTTCCCCTCTAAATTAATTCTGATCATCTTTTTTATTTCCTCATGAATTTTTTAACGTTTCTGTAGCCCCACCATAAACGTATCGGCGTGCCCTCTGCCTCCTCAGACTTCCAGCATAAATTCCAATTCTCCCCTTTTTCTTTTTGTGCCCCATCTCGGTTTGGGACGGCTTTTGCCAGTTGTTTTCCTTTTGTAAAAACTAAGATTCCCCTGCTGCCCCCCCCCAGTTTTTTTTTTTAAAAATAGATTTAGCAGAGACACAAAGCTTACCTTATGGATGGAAGCGAGGTTGCTGTGGGCATCGGCAAAAGCAGGATTTATCTGGATTGCTCTTGTGTAGCATTGCAGAGCTCCCTGGACGTCTTGCATTTCCTTCAAGGTGTTCCCCATGTTGGAATAGGCGTCTGCAAAAGTGGGACTGATTCTGACATGGAGGGGGAGAGAAAAAGTGCCATTTTGGTACAAAAATACTCTGAAGTTACGCTGGAAATGTAAGGGTCAAGAAGGCTCTTTCTATCCTATACGGTGGTCTTTAGGGCAGTTCATTAAAAAAACTTTTTTAAAAAATGCCTTCTCCAAAGCCTTCACAAAATAGGAAAACGTCCAAGAAAACAGCTATTTTCATGGAGGTTTGAGATATTAACTGATATGCACAAAATTTCAGATATAGCTATATAATCCCTAGTGTAGTAAGATAAGACCTTGGGAGCAGGCATCTTCAAAAAAGTGTTTTTTATGAACCACCCTAGTGGTCATGTGAGACAGTGAGACCTTGGTTCTCAAATGTTTTTTATACAGGTTTCTTTATACAGAAGGTTTTTTATACAGAAAGGTTCAGCATTGTGGCATCCTCTTCATACGGACAAGCAGCACTTTCCTTTTGGGAAATTCCATGCTCCTCAATTCTGGCAATTATTAATCACTCTCAATTCCACCCTAATAATTGCCACCTGCCCGGATTTTAACTTGTCTGAATTAATTTTTATTTGAATTACTTGATGTCTGCTTTTAGGCTCGTTGTGTTGTTTTTATGATGTTAGCTGCTCTGAGCCCAGCCTTGGCCGGCGAGGGTGGGATACAAACAAAAACAAATTATTATTATTATTATTACTACTACTCAAACGCTTTGGTTCCCAAATGCCGAAAACCCAGAAAAAGTGTTCCAGTTTCCAGGCGTTTTTCGGAAGCCAAACATCAAATTTGGCTGTCAGCTATTCTTTCTGGGGCGCCTGCACCAATCAAACAGACTTCGGGAACAGATTAAGTTTGGTGCTTTGGTTTTTGCAATTTATGTGGTGTTTTTGTTTCGGAGGCTTTTTTGGTTCATTTGTTTTTGCGACTGTGCGGATCCCAGTTTAGTTACTGATTGATTGATTGATTGATTGATTGATTGATTGTGTGATTGCAGAAACGGATAGAAGCCCCGGTCCCCATCCGAACAATGACTATCATCAGTGCAGGTGAGGAAAAAAAATAATTTTCATTTTTATCATTTACAAGACTGTTGTATTTATTTTAGAGTACAGTACATGGATGACTGCTTTCATTTTAGGGATCAGTGGTCTCGTTAGATAGTAAAATTCATGTTAAATGGCTGTTTTAGGGATTGTTTTTCAAAGTCTGGTACGGATTAATCCGTTTTGCATGACTTTCTATGGGAAAGTGCACCTTGGTTTTGGAACACATTCAGTTTGAGAACCAAGGTACCACTGTATAATTAACTAGGGGGGGGGAGAGAACATTTGTGTAAAAACCAGAAGCCTTTCTAATAGGTTTAACGGGTGAAGAAATACCAAGAGACCTAAAAAGACAGTGTATTCTATTTATGCCAGAATGTTCTTAGCCCGGATGTGGAAGGAAGAGAAGGTCCCAACAAAAGAAGAGTGGATTATCAAAATGACTGTGAAGATCAGACATCAAGATGATAGGAAATTTAAGCAAAGAAAAAAGTTAAAAGGACAAAATGGGGAAAATAATGAAGATGAAATGTGAAAAAGCATGGTGCAAAAACCTTAAGGATATAACCATCGTTAGTTCAAAGATGGCAAAATTAAGGGAGAATGAGATAGGCAGGAGAAGTAAATATTTAAAAAACCAGAAGAGGGAAGCTGGGGGAGATTGGGATTCATCTATGCTGTCTGCAAGAATGATGTTTGTGTTGAATATAAAATGCTAAAACTTAATAAAAACTATTTATATATATAAAAAAATTAAACAAGAATGGGAAAAATTTATTGAATACCTTAAAGATACATATTTAGAAATAATAATAATAATAATAATAATAATAATAATAATAATAATAATAATAATAATAATAATAATAATAATAATAATTGTATCCCGCCCTCCCTGGCCGAAACCGGTCTTAGGGCAGCTAACATCAAATATATAACATTAGTATAAAATCAAACAATAATTAAATTACCTCCTAAAAACAAATCGGGATCAAATTAAAATCGAATTAGATGGTTTTCCACAGGCAGGATTGATATAACATTGATGAAGCCAAAGTAGCAAATAAGGAAATGGAATAGAACGAATCATTGTAATTACATGCAAGAAAAGATGGCAAAATATGGAAACGGGGGGTGGGGGGTGGGGGAGAGTCCAAGGGGTTTGTATAATCCCAGTATTGTATATATTGAAAATGTTTGGAGTGTATGGAAATAAAATGATAAAATAAAAAAACATAATAATAATAATAATAATAATAATAATAATAATAATAATAATAATAATAATAATAATTATATCCTGCCCTCCCCAGCCGAAGCCGGGCTCAGGGCGGCTAACAACAATCAAAATAGTCCAACATTTTAAAACATTCATTATAAAATTAATTAAATCAAATTAAAATCAAATTAATGGCAACCATCAAGCAAAATTCTGTGCAGGTTGCCAGAGGAGGGAGTCAGTCTGCGCCCTGACCAAAGGCCTGGTGGAACAGCTCTGTCTTGCAGGCCCTACGGAAGGATGTCAGGTCCCACAGGGCCCTAGTCTCTTGTGACAGAGCGTTCCACCAGATTGGAGCCGCAGCCAAGAAGGCCCTGGCTCTAGTTGAGGCCAACCTAACCTCTCTGTGACCTGGGATCTTTAGGGTGTTTTTATTTGCAGACCGTAAATTTCTCTGTGGGACATACCAGGAGAGGCAGTCCCATAGGTACGAGGGTCCTAGGCCGTATAGGGCTTTAAAGGTTAAAACCAGCACCTTAAACCTGATCCTGTACTCCACCGGGAGCCAGTGCAGCTGGTACAGCACCGGATGGATATGATCTCGCAGCAAAGACCCCGTAAGGAGTCTCGCCGCGGCATTCTGCACCCGCTGGAGTTTCTGGGTCAGTCTCAAGGGCAGCCCCACGTAGAGCGAGTTACAATAATCCAGTCTGGAGGTGACCGTCGCGTGGATCACAGTGGCTAGGTCAGGGTGAGAGAGATAAGGAGCCAACTGCTTAGCTTGGCGGAGATGAAAAAATGCCGCCTTTGTTATAGCTGTAATCTGCGCCTCCATGGAAAGGGAGGTGTCGAAGATTACACCCAAACTCTTAACGGACGATGCTGGCACTAATTGCACCCATGCAAGAGATGGGAGTTGCCCCCTCAATCCCATATCGCTCCGTCCCAGCCAGAGGACCTCTGTCTTCGAAGGATTTAACTTCAACCGGCTCCCACGTAACCATCCAGCCACAGCTTCCAGACATCTGGTCAGTGTATCTGGGGCCGAGTAAGGATGGCCATCCATCAACAGATAGAGTTGGGTGTCATCGGCATACTGATGGCAACCCAGCCAAAAACTCCGGACAAGCTGGGCGAGGGGGCGCATAAAGATGTTAAAAAGCATCGGGGAGAGTATCGCACTCTGAGGCACTCCACACACCAAGGAGTGGCGCGATGACAATTCCCCCCCAAGCGCCACCCTCTGTCCCCGACCGGAGAGAAACGAGCGCAGCCATTGAAGGACTGTGCCCTGGATCCCCACGTCGGCAAGGCGGTGGTCCAGAAGTTCGTGATCGACCATGTCGAAGGCTGCTGACAGGTCTAGAAGAATCAGCAGCCCCGACCCGCCTCGATCCAGCTGCCTGCGGAGATCATCTGTTAGGGCGACCAGAGCCGTCTCGGTCCCATGACCAGCGCGGAAGCCGGACTGGAATGGATCGAGAGCAGATGTTTCATCCAGAAACCTACCAAGCTGTTCAGCAACCGCTCTCTCAATCACCTTACCCAGGAATGGAAGATTCGAAACCGGGCGGTAATTGGATAGATCTAAAGGATCTAATGATGTTTTCTTTAAGAGCAGACACACCACTGCCTCCTTCAGTTCCCCTGGGAATATCCCAGTGCCAAGGGACAAATTGATGATATCCCCCAGGGGGGCCCGCACCTCGTCTGGGCACGCTCTAATCAGCCAGGACGGGCACGGGTCAAGAGGACAGGTGGTGGGCTTTCCAGCTCGGAGGAGTCTGTCCACATCGGCTGGGGATATCCGGTCAAAGTGGTCCAATACTGGACACGAGGACAGTCGAGGGGCCTCCAGTTCCTTTATTGTATCCAAATTGGCAGGGAGGTCATGGCAGAGCAACAGGACCTTCTCCGCAAAAAAGCTCGCAAATGCCTCGCAGCTGTGTGTCGAATTGTTATTTAAATTTGGCTGTCCTTCAAGGGACAAAAAATAAAATAAAAATAAAAATAAAAAATAAAAAACCTAAAAGAAAAAGAGAAAGTGCTTTATCCACAAGAGGAGAGCTTTCCCACAGGCACCAGACCAGCGCATGAGGAGTAATAATAATTATTAACAACAGCAACAATAATTTATTATTTATACCCAGCCACTCTGGGCGGCTTCCAGCAAAAGATTAAAATACAGTAAGGAGGAGCTCTTTCAATCTATTTTCCCCATGGCTTTGGAAGCTCACCTGATGGCCTCCTTGTAGTGCATGAGGGCCTCCTGGAGCTTCCCCTGCTGTTGCAAAACACTGGCTAAATTTGAATGCGCAGCTGCAAACTCCGGGAAGACCTGCGGGGAAGAAGCTCACTCTTAGTTTCCCTGAGAAGCATTCTAAAGAGACGGAGGCTGCTCTTTGAGGCTCAAAGGTTGTGGGCGTGAAATAAATCCTCATTTGGATTGACTTGCAAAAATTAAGGAGGAGGAGGAACCTATGGACTGCCTTTTTAGCATGCATAGGAAATACTGTTGGGAGATCAGACTGTCAAATGACCAATGCCGTATTTTAAAGAGCCCCTCTTTGATGCTCAAATGTGGCAGGGGCTGGCTGCAAAATAAATCACCGTTTGGAATGATTTGTGGTAATGATAATAATAATAATAATAATAATAATAATAATAATAATAATAATAATAATAATAATAATAATGGGCCTATGAACTGCCTTTTTCGTACGCATAGGAAATACTGTTAGAAAATAAGACTGTCAGGGGATCAAGCTCAGCCGACACAGAGAACAGCATGTGCCCAGCTTTTATTTCAATTTCTGTACCGTTCCTTAACACCTTGCATTGTTCTTCTGATGAAAAAGCAGATTTTTGGTCATTCCAGGAGGCCTAGGAATATAAAAAGGGGGACAGACCCTCTTCCTTCCAAAAGGGACTTATCGGACCATGCTTTGTCGAGCCTCAAAATGCTACTTCACTTTCACTTCTTCACCATTATTTCCGTTATTGATCAAGAAAAATTTGATCGGCGATTTTTAAAAAGACCCAGACTAGGAGTCCAGGGTACGCATGCCTAACCCTTATATGTCAATTTAATTGTTGTAATTCTCCACGCACGTACCTCAAGAGCTTTCCGGTAGAGGCGGACAGCCTCCTCGATATTCCCTTGTTCTCGCTTGATGTTCGCCAGGTTATTAAGAGAATCCGCGTGAGTCGGACATAAACGGAGAGCTGTATTGTAGCATTCCTCGGCTTCGGCAACCTTCGAAACACAAAACAGAGTTTTTACACGAATATTAGTATGTCTTTCACAGGAGCCCAAAAGGCTGCTCTGTGATGTGATGGCTGGATTGAGGTTTGATACGGCCCCTCAGCTCCTGACGGTAACTTGGTATTAGAGCGGTTCATAAAAAACTCTTTTTTTGAAAATGCCTGCTCCAAAGTTCTTCTCTTACCAACAGTAGAGATTATATAGCTATATCTGGAATGGCATGCATATCAGTTAATATCTTATATATATATATATGCCAGCTGTCCTTTGTCAACAACCAATTGTTGCTGTTTTTTATATTGAATATATGCTATATGGTAACTGTTGCACCTCATAGGTAACTCAAGCCTTCTGCACGTCACAAAAGATGTATTTTATCAAAGTCATTGTTGAACTGAAATACAATTAAGAAGTATATTAATAGTGAAATGCAATTAAGAAGAAGCATATTAACAGTAAAACCCCACAATTGTTGAGCCTTTTTTAAGGATTTGACCTCAGAGGTGCTGACCTTTTTTTAGGATTAAAGTTCTTGAGCTTTTTTGGGGGAAGTTTTGCCCTAGTAAATAAACCGCCACGAGGGCCGGATTAAATCGACCAGAGGGCCAGATTAGGCCCCTGAACTGGACTTTGGACATGCCTGGTCTAAAAGAACATTGGGAAAATTTAAATTCTTTGGCAGGATAGCAGGAAATATGACAAAACCAATGCATTTTGAGATCTAGGAGAGATGGGTGGAAGGCCCCCAAAGTGGACTTTGGACATGCTTGGTTTAGGGGAACATAAATACAAGAGCAGACTAATCCAATTCAAACTCTCTTTCCCGCACACTTACCGTCTTTTGCAAGATGTATTTAAGGAAGACAGTAAGGGAAATGGTTTTGGTCATACTAAATCAAAATTAAGAGACAGAGTTGCTAGATAGTAAAAGAAAATCATTGCCAAAAACGTATAAGAATGGCATACAAAGGATGAAGAAGTTAAGTCGGTTATGATTAAATGGGCTCAAGATTTTGGTCATAACATTGAATTAGATAAGTGGGAAAGATTATGGGCAAAAACAATTTATTGAATGTACAGCACTAATTAAAAATTTAATGAAGGTGACGTATAGGTGGTATTTGACGCCGACTAAACTTGCTAAAATATATATAACTCAAGATAAGGCACGCTAGAAATGCAAGGAGAAGGAAGGGAATTTCGTCCATAGGTGGTGGATGTGCACTAAAGTCAAAGTCTACTGGGATATGATTTACAAAGAATTGAAAAAGATCTTTAAATATACTGTTATTAAAAAAACCAGAGGCTAATTTTTGAAAGTGATTTACAAATGCTAAAGTAAATTGTTTTAAGTAGAGTAAGAAGGTAAATAGGGCGATATATGTTCAGGTAGGCAGCTGTGGTGGTCTAACGCAGTTGAAATATATAAAAAATATATAAATTGTCCAGTAGCACATTGCAGACCAACTCAGTTTGGTCTTGGTAGAAGCTTTTGTATCTGAAGAAGTGGACCTGCATACAAAAAATTATACCAAGAAGAAGCCAAGTTTAGCAAGCCCTGTTTAGGGAAGGACTATTGTATTTTAATATTTTGTCGCCAAGAGTGGCTGGGGAAACCCAGCCAGATAGGCGGGGTATAAATTTTATTATTATTATTATTATTATTATTATTATTATTATTATTATTATTATTATTATTATTATTATTATTATTATTATTATTATCATCATCATCAGGTGCTACTGGACAATTTTTAAAGGGTGATATAGAAATGCTAAGAGGATCGTGACTGCTTAAGAAAGCCAGGGAGTGGGAGCGGGGGAGGGGGGAGGGGAGTCGACGCTTGGTATGAGCAAAGTTGTATGTGACGATATGACAAAGGAAAAAATAAAAGAGGACTTCTTCTAGGTTCTGTACCCCAAATCCCCCCCCAAAGAGCCCAATTTCGAGGTCACCATCATCCGGAAGGCTTTTTTCAGCAAACCCTCTGACATACAGAAAGCAAAAGGGACCGGTTTCATTTTCTTTTTTTAATTTTTATTTTATTTATAACATAGTCCACAACAACTCATACATACAAACAGACCCACCACCATTGACTAATTATCAAAAACTCCTATCCCCTTACACAAAGAAAACATAACATAAAAATAAAAGACTTTATTCTGTTAAATGGCCGCCTTATTTACCTCTTGTATACTATTTCTTTTGTATGGGATTATTACAATTTTTCCTAATTATGACTTAAACCACAAAGTCTCCTGTAGAAATTAATTGAAACAAGTCCAAGTGTATATTTTGGGGCACTGTTTGGTAAAGTATTCTCTGCATTTTCCCCATTCCTTTTGGAATTCTTGTCTGGGTTGTGCCCTAATTGTCTCTGTTAATCTGGCCAATTCAGCATGGGGTAAAAGCCTAAGAAAAAGCTAAACAACTTCAATCCTAAAAAAAGTTCAACAATTTAAACCCTAAGAAAAGAGCTCAACAACTTCAATCCTTAAAAAAAGTAAACAACTTTGGTCGGCCCTTATGGCCCTTCACTTCATCAAATCTGGCCCTCTTTGAAAAAAGTTTGGACACCACTGCCTAATAGGAAAGTTTCTGTATTTTTTTTTCACAGGCCCACCAGAAATGTATAAGTGTCCCTTCTTCTTTACTGCACCTCCAGCACAGTTTTTTTGTTTTATACATTTTAGCTATTTTGGCAGGTGTTAAGTACCATCTATAAAACATCTTTTATATAGATGTTCCCCCCACCCCAAGGCAAAAGGGACCAGTTTCTTACGCTGCCTTTCTCTTTCAGCGCGTTGGCCAGGTTGCAGTAGGCGTCAGGGAAGTGGGGCTGGAGCTCAATGGCCCTCTTGTAGGTATCGATTGCCAGATCGATCAGCCCCTGTTCGTAATACACACATGCCAGGTTGCCGTGGACAACAGCGTGGTTGGGACTCAGGCTCAGGGCCCGTAGGTAGGCTGCAACGGCTCTGAAATGAGATCAAGGACTGGTTCAGTTTCATTGTCACCAGGGTGGATAAAAATCTGTTTTTTAAAAAATAAAATGCTTTGGGAGGACGATTAAGAGGATCGAGGCGGGCTGGGACTGCTGATTCTTTTAGATTTGTTAGCGGCCTTCGACATGGTCGATCACAAACTTTTGGACCACCGCCTTGCCAACGTGGGGATTCAGGGCACAGTCAGACAATGGCTGTGCTCCTTTATCTCAGGTCGGGGACAGAGGGTGGCGCTAGGGAGGGAGTTGTCGCTGCGGCACTCCTTGTTGTGTGGAGTGCCGCAGGGCACAATCCTTTCCCAGATGCTTTTCAATATCTTTATGCGCCCCCTTGCCCAGATTGTCCGGAGTTTAGGGCTGAGTTGTCGTCAATATGCTGATGACACCCAACTTTATCTGTCAATGGACTCGGCCCCAGACACACTGACCAGATGCTTGGAAGCCGTGGCTGGGTGGCTGCGTGGGAGCCAGTTGAAGTTAAATCCTTCGAAGACAGAGGTCCTCTGGCTGGGTCAGGACAACATGGGGTTGGGGGGCCAACTCCCATCTCTTGTGGGGGCGCAATTAGTGCCAGAGCCTTCTGTCAAGAGCTTGGGTGTAACCTTCGATGCCTCTCTTTCCATGGAGGCACAGGTTGCAGCCACAGCAAAGGTGGCATTTTTCCACCTCCGCCGTATTAAGGAATTGGTTCCTTACCTTTCTCGCCCTGATCTGGCCAGTGATCCATGCGATAGTCACCTCCAGGCTTGATTATTTTAACTCGCTCTATGCTTAGACTCACTCTGACACCCTATATGGGATTTGGTATATAAATTTTCCCGTGGCTTTTTTTGCTGGCCCATGTAGCACCAGCATGGATAGCTGGCTTGGGTGAATAGCTGATGTTTCCTCCCTTTGTAGTCTTGATGAGGCTGCATTTTAAGCTGTATTTTAATTAACTGGGGTTTTTTTCTATTCTATTTTATTGTAATTTATATTTGGTGTTAGCCGCCCTGAGCCCGGCCCTGGCCAGTGAGAGCGGGGTAGAAATAAATAAATAAATAAATAATTCGGGGAAGAATTATTTGTTTTAAGTTTTTCATGTGTGCGAAAACTCAGTCCAAGTTTTTCTTGGGGAAAAAATGTTTCAGCACATCAGTTAAGCAACATGGATACATATGCTACCATGTTACTGTTTTAGTGAAATAAATTGCTTAAATTGTTATGAAGGAAATGTTTCTTTTCTCCTTCCAATCAAGTGCAGCAGAAAAGTTGTTCAAATAAAAAGTGTTCACTTATTAAAACTCACCATCATTTCGTCACAATCGGGCTGTATATAGCAGAACCAAATCATTTTGATATAACTGTAGAAAAGACTCTGAAGTTAGGATTCCAAAAAGGAAACCTGCCTCCGATTGTCAATATTAAGAGGATGCCAGCAAGGCTGAACCTTCCGGTAAAAGGGGGATTTAAATCAAGTCTTATGGATTTGGGATTTAAATCAATTTGCTTTAAATAAAATCAACCCTCTAGGCAACAATGGGAGTTAGTTTGGGTATGGGTGCAACCACTAAACTGAGAATATAAGACGTAATGTGATTATACGCAAAACCAATAAAAAACATTTATATAAAAAAGAGAATATAAGCTCTATGCCTATTTGCTTACCTGTCAAATATACGCGCCTCCTTCAAGACGTTCCCCAGATTAATGTAAGCATCCAGGAAGTTGGGGTCCAGGGTCACCGCCTGAAAATATTTAAGATAATAGATTTTTGTTACTAATACAGTCATACCTCAGGTTGAAGTAGCTGCGGGTTAAGCATTTTCGGGTTGTGCTCCGTGGCGACCTAGAAGTAACAGAGCGCGTTACTTCCGGGTTCTGCAGCTTGCGCACGTGCAGACACTCAAAATGATGCCACACGCATCTACGGAAGCAGCAAATTGTGACCCGAGCATGTTCGCTTCAGGATGCGAACGGGGCCCCGGAACGGATCCCGTTCGCATCCAGAGGTACCACTGTATAACAGCATGGTTACTTTTAAATAAGTGGGTCAACTTTGACCTAGGCTGCCTCCTACCTACCTTCCTACCTTATCAATCTACCGACTTTATCTTATTATCTATCTACTTGCCTACCTATCTTATCTATCTATCTATCTATCTACCTACCCTATCTATCAAATCTATCTACCTACCTACCATCTAATCCAGGTGTGGCCCAACTTGGCCCTCCAACCCCCATCATCCCTACCTAACAGGACCAGTGGTCAGGGACAATGTGAGTTGTAGTCCCAAAACAGCTGGAGGGCCAGGTTTGGCCATGCCTGAATCTATCTACCTACTCAATCAATCAATCTAACTAATCTATCTATCCATCTACCAACCTTTCTTATATATGTATCTATCTAATCTACCTACCTAATCTATCTATCTAATCTAATCTAATCTAACTATCTATCATCTATCTAATCTATCTATGCAAGGAATATCAACTGTACGAGAAATGGTACCAACTAATGGTACTAACAGGACACCGGAGGCCCATTGCAGCTGAAAAAATGCCTCCAGTTTTAATATAAAAAAGAATGGGAAACGTTTATTGCATATTGACAAAAGCAGTGCACACAGGTTAATACATTAGCAGGATTAATTTTTTTTAAAAAACCCACCTGTAATGGTTAAATTTAAAGTAGAATCATAGAATCATACAGCTGGAATAGACCACAAGGGCCATCGAGTCCAACCCCCTGCCAAGCAGGAAACACCATCAGAGCACTCCTGACATATGGTTGTCAAGCCTCTGCTTAAAGACCTCCAAAGTAGGAGACTCCACCACACTCCTTGGCAGCAAATTCCACTGTCAAACAGCTCTTACTGTCAGGAAGTTCTTCCTAATGTTTAGGTGGAATCTTCTTTCTTGTAGTTTGGATCCATTGCTCCGTGTCCGCTTCTCTGGAGCAGCAGAAAACAACCTTTCTCCCTCCTCTATGTGACATACTTTTCTATATTTGAACATGGCTATCATATCACCCCTTAACCTCCTCTTCTCCAGGCTAAACATGCCCAGCTCCCTTAGCCGTTCCTCATAAGGCATCGTTTCCAGGCCTTTGACCATTTTGGTTGCCCTCCTCTGGAGTAAGGACAGTCCCCAGATTTACAAATCAGTCCCCATACAAAATACATTTAAGTTGAAAAGTATCCCCGGACTCATTGAAAAAAAATCTGATAACCTTAAATTAGTGATGATGATTTTATTGAAGAAGAAGAAGAGTTTGGATTTGATATCCCGCCTTTCACTCCCTTTAAGGAATCTCAAAGCGGCTAACATTCTCCTTTCCCTTCCTCCCCCACAACAAACACTCTGTGAGGTGAGTGGGGCTGAGAGACGTCAGAGAAGTGTGACTGGCCCAAGGTCACCCAGCAGCTGCATGTGGAGGAGTGGAGACGCGAACCCGGTTCCCCAGATTATGAGTCTACCGCTCTTAACCACTACACCACACTGGCTCTCCAGTGATGATAATGAATGATGATAATACAAAGGAACCAGGGGAGGCAAGTCAAATAATCCCATAATGTGGGATTAACATTGATTGTGTATACAGTTGTTTTTTAAAAAAATATTATTTAATTTAATGATTTGGTTTTTTGTGAAAACTAAAAAAATATTATACAGTGGTAGCTTGGGTTAAGTACTTAATTCGTTCCGGAGGTCTGTTCTTAACCTGAAATTGTTCTTTTTTAAAATAATAATAATAATTTTTATTAAATTTTCCTATTTACAAATTCGCCATCCCAAACAGTATTCACAAATTTCAACTTTTTGGACTTCCACAAGCTTTTCCACCAATCCATATTTTCTATTTTTATGCATTCTCTAAATTTATATTGCCATTTAAGAGAGGTTAGGCTGGCCTCAACTAGAGCCAGGGCCTTCTCGGCTGCAGCTCCAAACTGGTGGAATGCTCTGTCAAAAGAGACTAGGGCCCTGCGGGACCTGACATCTTTCCGCAGGGCCTGCAAGACAGAGTTGTTCCGCCAGGCCTTTGGTCAGGGCGCAGCCTGACTCCCTCCTCTGGCAACCTGCACATAATTCTACTTAATTGGTTGCCATCAATTTGATTTAATTAATTTTTATAATGAAATATTTTTAGATTGTGTGATTATTTGATTGATTATTTTATTGTTGTTAGCCGCCCTGAGCCCGGCTTTGGCTGGGGAGGGCGGGATATAAATAAAATTTATTATTATTATTATTATTATTATTATTATCCTTTCAGTTCTATTTCTTTTTTACAATACATCTTTAACTTTCACAAAACCTCTTTAAATCCCACTAGCGTTGTCTGTTCGTCACATATGCTTTTCCGATAATCTGTAAACTTTCCCGAGTCCTCGATGAACTTGTGATCCCATTGATATCTAATCTTCCCAGTCAGTTTATCCAGTTCTGCATAGTCCATAAGTTTCATTCTCCACTCTTCAAGGGTCGGTAGCTCCTCTTGTTTCCATTTTTGGGCCATTAATATTCTTGCCGCTGTTACTGCGTATTGGAAAAGTTTGTAATCCTTTCTATTTATCTCTCTTCCAGTTATTCCTAACAAAAAGGCTTCTGGTTTCCTTACAAATGTGTATTTAAGCATCTTCTTCAACTCATTATATATCATTTCCCAGAAACCCTTTACCTTCTTACATTCCCACCACATATGGAAAAAAGATCCTTCTTTTTCTTTACATTTCCAACACTTATTACATGTTTTGAACATTTTTGCTAACTTAACCGGTGTTATGTACCATCTATATACCATTTTCATAATATTTTCCTTTTTCCATTTTCATAATATTTTTCCCAGTCAGCCAATTGTATATTATAACCAAAGTCTCTGGCCCAATGTATCATAACCGACTTTACCTCCTCGTCCATCGTTTGCCAATCCAACAACATTTTATACATTTTTGACAATATCTTATAATCATTGTTTATCATCTTTATTTGAAATTTCGATTCTTTTTCCGTATATCCACTCTTTTAAATCCTTTTTAAACATTTCATTTACCTGAAAATAATGCAACTGTAATGGGATGATTAGCTGCTTGTGCGTTAAATCGTGCTCCCTCAGAGTTTGTGCGGCTCCACAAACCTCTGTGTGTGACAGAGCTCCTCAAACATGTCTGCTCTAGTCACTCGTAGAGTCTGACAGTGGCTGTCTGCGGAAGCGCTTCCAGCAAAGAAGCTCCTTAACGGAAACGCGTCTCCTGGACTCACGGCGTGACAGTTTCCGGCGAGGTGTGGGTCTCCCTATGGGAGACTCAGATACCTCCCCACTGTTCTCGCTGGAAGCGTCTCTGAGCCCTCCCTCCTGCTCGCATTCCCTCAGAGATCCACTCCTCCCCCTGCTGGTTCCTGCTTCAGCTGTTGAGTCTCTTTCTTCCTCCCTGAGCCCCTCCACCACCTGATGCTCCGATGGCAGTTCCCTGACAGCAACCAATCAAACACATGTTCTTTTACTTGTTCATATGGCTTCATTTTCCATTTCCCCCCTTCTTTAATTATTAGCTCTCCGTAAGTGATCCAATTCCCTCTCATATTGATTTTCTTTACACTCATAACCTCTAATGGAGACAACCAGTGTGGAACTTTGGGTTCTAATATATTTTTATACCTATCCCATATTTCTATTATGGAGCTCCTGAAAATGTGATTCTCAAAACCCTTGTGACTTTTCTTCTTCTCCAACCACAAATACACGTGCCATCCAAATCTATTATCAAATCCTTCTAACTCTAACAGTTTATTGTTTTTTAATTTTATCCATTCCCTTAACCAGCAGAGACAAGACGCTTCATAATATAATTTCAAATCTGGCAGCGCAAAGCCTCCTCTTTCCTTTGCATCTGTCAATAACTTACATTGTATTCTTGGCTTTTTGCCCTGCCAGATATATCTTGAATTTGCCACTCTTTGAAAGTCGTTGTCCCCCTAATTATAGGAATCATTTGGAACAAAAATAACATCTTTGGAAGCACACTCATTTTGATCGTTGAGATTCTACCCCAAAAAGAAAGTTTCATCCTTCCCCAAACTTACAAAACTTTTTTGATTCTGTTCCACACCGGTATATAGTTGTTTTGAAATAAATCAATATTTCTTGGAGTTAACCATATTCCCAGATATTTTACCTTCTTCGCCACTTCAATCCCTGATTCTCGTTGCATTACTTCTATTGCACTTTGGTCCATATTCTTAATCATTACTTTGGTTTTTTTCTTATTTAATTGTGGGAGCCAGGAAGTCATGGAAAAGGCTTGTAGTGCCACCTGGTGCCTTGCTGACCTCGGTGACCAGCACTCTGAGCTTACAATGTATTAGAATGTATTGACCCTATAAGGAGTTAGGTTCCCCCCTCTGGGCACTGTAACCCTATATGGTTTGTGGGTGGGTTAAAGCTTGACCGGATGAGGTAACGTGAGACATTGGAATGCAGCCATGCGGCTGGAGAGAACAAAGGATAATAAAATCGGAGGAGAGAGAGGAAGGAGCTTTTTTGCCCTCCGTCCATGGAGACATTTGCCTTTGTGTGTGTTTTTTCTTTGCCTTGCACCCCAAAATGACGGCTGGTTTCCGTCAACTGGTTCCCACAAGTGGTGCCCTCTCTGAGGCAGAATAAAAGGATACGGCTGAGGTTTTTAAAAGGGAAAAAAGAAGCAACTGGAAGCAAACAGTCTGAGGCAGACTAAGAGGATTTTAAAAGAAACTGAGAGGATTTTTGATCCAAGCAGTGGTTATCATCGACTCACTACGTCCGGCAAGGATTGCAAAGCGCTCTACATCTTTAAAAAAGATCCCGGTGAGTTCGATCCCTTCTATTATATTGATTTTTGAAAAATGGGCAGCTCTTTGACTACTCCCCAACAGAAATTTTTAAAAGACTTAAAATTTCTCCTCTCCTCCAACAAACTGGAAGTTCCCGAGGGTGATTTGATACAGCTCATTCTGGCCATTGATGAACATTCTCCCTGGGACTTGGGTGTAATTGCAAATGGGACTTGGGAACTGAAACTTTGGGACAAGATTGGTGAACATTTTCATGAGCTCCCCAGCATCAGTACTCGGATTTTAAATGCATGGTGCAAGGTTCATTACGCTATGGGCTCTTTATCACCAAAAAATATCTCCCTGGCTGCATTGCCATCACAACCTCCAGCTTCTTTAATCCAGTCTGCTGTGTTAGAGTTTGTTCCAATCCTTGCCCTGCCAGCAGCTCCGGAACCCAAGCCTCCAGATTATAGTTCCTCACTAGAGGACCCAATCCTGCAAAAATATCGTGGTCTGGCTGGAAATGACCCTGCTCTTTCAGCAGCAGAACCAGCTACCCCCTTTCAACGTGCAGCCCTTGCCTGTTCCTTATCTCAGGATACCATGGCATTCCCTGTTATTGTGCCCCCTGCTGGTGCTCCAGCAGGAACTCAAGCCCAGCACCAACCTTTTGACTTTAAAATCTTGAAAGAGCTCCAATTGTCAGTCAGGACAAATGGACTGCAAGCACCATTCACACAGGCTCTTTTGGAAGCCACATTAGCCCAGCTGTTGGTTCCAGATGACATCAAGCTTTTGGCACGTACAGTTTTACCTCCATCAGCTGGTGTATTATTTGCTCATGAATGGGAAATCGCCTGTCGTGGTTATGCTCCTGCCTTACTGCAACAAGCAAGAGGGAATAATCCTAATATTACCCTCGCAGATGTGATGGATGCTATGATGGGGCGTGGGCCCTTTGCTCAGGCTTCAGTACAAGCCACACTGCTGCAGATTTTATTGAGGGATACTGCTCTTGCTGCTCAACAAGCAATGAGAAAAATCCCAGAACCCACCAGTATTCAATCAAGGTGGGGTTCAATCAGGCAAGAGGCAAGAGAATCATATTCTTCCTTTATGGACAGGCTGATTACAGCAGTGAGTAGACAAATTGAAAATCCTGAAGCCAAACAAATAATTATCAAACAATTGGCCTTTGAATATGCCAAAGAGGATTGTAAGGTTGCGTTAAGACCGATAATACACAATCCTGCCACAGACACAGCAGCCATGCTTCGCATTTGTCAGTCTGGTGATACAGCCACCCACAAGATTCATCTGCTAGCAGCAGCGCTCAATGAAAACCAGCCTGTAGCCACCGATACAACGTTTCCAGCGTGGCAAACCAGGATCACCGATACCTCAGTGTGGGTAGAACGGTGGCCTCCACCAAAAGAAAAATCCGCAGCAATGGCACCATCCTGTTTCTGAACAGCTTATCTCTGAACAATTGACTTTCGGCCACATTGAACCATCTTCATCCCACTGGCTCCAGCAGACAAGGAACAGTTTGCTTTTACATTGCCAGTATATCACGATTCGCAACGTTATCAGTGGATTGTCCTCAAGGCATGCGGAACTCCCCTACACTTTGTCAACATTTTGTGGGTGAAGCATTGAAACCTTTCCACATGTGCCACCTAGAGGTGCTGCACACGAGCTGCACCTGGCCGTATTTGCTACATCGTTGCCAACAGGAATTTTATATGCTCAGGCGGAACAAGAAGAAGACTATCTGCATTATAGAATGGTTACATCTACCACATACCCCACCGAAGAACATTTATTCAGTAATTGAATCCACATCAGACATTGTTATCAAAGGACGTTCACGTGCAAATTGCTTTAGCTGATTTTATAGGTGTCATCATTTTTAACCCTCCAAAGGATGACCGTTTGACATTTCTGACACAGGTCACCTATGTTTGGCTACCCCCTTGTCTCTCACACCTCTCCCCTCTGCACTAACCCTCTTCATGGATAGAACAAGAAGTAGGGGGGTGGTGACATGGGAGGAGGGAGGAAAATGGAAATGTTTATATACCCCTCCACAGTCTTCTGCCCAGTGAGCTGAGCTAGCAGCTGTGATTCTTGCCTTTCAATCCTTTCCTACTCAACCTTTCAATCTTATTGTGGATACTCAGTATGTATATCGCCTTTTTGCTAGTTTACCAATATCTTATATAACTCCTTCCTTGGATTCTGACTTGTTTTCCTTGTTTCTTGGCCTGCAGGCCTTACTTCAGCACAGAGAGTTATCTTATTATGTTGCACATCTTCGCTCCCACACATCACACCCAGGGTATTTAGCAGAGGGCAATGCAAGAGCAGATGTGGCTCTGAGGGACATTTCTACCTTTTCTCTCTTTTCTGACCCTATACTAGGTCATAACACCTTTCACCTTCCTGCGAAAGCATTGGCAAAGCATTTTTCTATTCCTTTGGCCCAAGCAAGGGATATAGTTTCCCAATGTGCTTCTTGTTCTAAATCTCAGCTGACCATTCCTTTTGATGCTGTCAATCCTAGGGGCACGTCTGCATTGGCGTGTTGGCAGATGGATGTCACACACACACCTGTGTTGGCTCCACTCTCCAAGGTTCACCTCACGGTGGACACCCACTCTGGATTCATATGGGCTACACCCATGAGGGGGGAAACAGCTCGGCATGTCATTCAGCACACTATCCGCTGTTTCTCAGTCATGGGTAAACCTGCGCGTATCAAAACTGATAATGGTCCAGCATATATTTCTAAAACATTTTCGGAATTTTGTATGTTGTGGAATGTGAAATTAACTCATGGCATACCCTTTAACTCCACAGGTCAAGCTATAGTGGAAAGAGCACACCTGACGTTCAAAACACTATTGCTTAAACAGCTTGGCGGCCGAAGCATACCAACGGCAGATATCCCTTCGGCTGTTCACCAAGTTCTTTTTGTACTTAACCATCTTATATATCCACATAATAGGACCCATACTCCCGCGGAATTGCATTTTAGGAAGGAGGAGGCACTCCCCCGCCCCTTGGTGGTGTACCGACGCTTGCCTGATCCCGCGTGGCATGGACCTGTTCCGCTGATCACGTGGGGACGAGGGTACGCGGCAGTGGACGTCGAGGACAAGCCTTTGTGGGTTCCAGCTCGATGCGTGCGGCCATGGCGAGTCCCTTCAACTACAGAAGTGCCTTCCTAACCATTTGCCTTGCCATCTTTTGCTGCATCATTATACAAGGATGAGAAGCAGACGACACAATCCAGTTGCAGCCACCATATTTCACCTTATCGGCTGGCAAGCAGCTGTCGCCTGAATCCTACTCTGGCTGGCAGTATCCACGGCTCAGCCACTCTCGAACTATAAGAACAGCATTGTTGAATAAGACTTTTAGGGGAGAAAATTATCATAAGATATGGAGGAATAATATTTTTGTACAAGATATGATTAAGTTTACCAGTTTATTGCATGCTTCTAAATGTTGGTTATGTATGCACATGCCGCCCTTTGCCAGTCATTCAGGCATAATGCTTCATGGCGTGCCTGTCAATGGATCTTTTCAATTTACTGATATTATATCCCCTAAGCAAACTTTTTGGCCTCCAGTACAATTGACCCTCCATGAGCCTGCCCCCATTTGTTTTCAAATTAAAGAGGGGAAAGAATCATGGGGCATATATCCAAACTGTCAATATACATTGAAATTCATGTTTAATAGCTCTTGTTCTCTTACAGGAACATACAGTGACCAATCTCAGTGCTTTAGAAGCGATACCAGTGCATGGCTAAAAACTAGGAAAGAAACCTACCATGCAAATTGGAGTCTGAATTCTTCTATCCCTGGCTTAGCAAATGCCACAGATGAGCAATTTCATATCAGTTCCTTATTTACTGAAGCCTTTAATTGGTCCCAACAGAGTAGTAATATCAGCTATTTACTCCAAAGAGAGTTATGGTTGCTTTGTGGCGAAAAAGCATACAAAGCCATTCCTCGAAACCTCACAGGCACATGTACATTGGGTCTCGTGGTTCCGTTGTTGTATAAGGTTGATAAGTTACCATCTTCTCTTAGACTACGAAATCGTCGGGAGGTAAATTCACCCATAAATCAATATATCGGTACCCAGGTCTCTCGGGCCTTGCTGCCCTCGGTGGGTGCAGCAATGAACTATAGGGACCTCCATCGGCTAGCAAATTGGACTGAAGGATTATTCAATGATACCATAAAAGCTTTGAAGGAACTCAACCAGGAGGTGTCTGCAATGAGAGAAGTGGTTTTACAGAATCGTTATACTTTGAATGTGATTTTAGCTTCAAAAGGAGGAGTTTGTGCGCTTGTTCATTCTCACTGTTGCATGTTTATTCCTGATAATAATGTCAGCATATCTGCGACAATCGACCATATGGAAACCATGGTAGCCCACAATCCGTTTGCCCCCCCTCCTTCCGTTGATCCATGGGCATGGTTATATTCTTGGCTTCCGGATGGAAGTTGGCTTCGACATTTATTGATTTTAGTGATCATTATAGTAGTTATTTGCATTATTTTGTGTTGCTGTATACAATGTATTCCTTCTTTAATTTCTGTATGTACTGCATGGTTCTCCAGTCCGCGGCCCGCTTCCGGTCTCACAAGAGTCGCCTATCGCGCTCGATATAACCGTATTGGTACTGACATATATGACTCTGATTAAATAAATAAAGAAAGAGGGCATGTGGGAGCCAGGAAGTCATGGAAAAGGCTTGTAGTGCCACCTGGTGCCTTGCTGACCTCGGTGACCAGCACTCTGAGCTTACAATGTATTAGAATGTATTGACCCTATAAGGAGTTAGGTTCCCCCCTCTGGGCACTGTAACCCTATATGGTTTGTGGGTGGGTTAAAGCTTGACCGGATGAGGTAACGTGAGACATTGGAATGCTGCCATGCGGCTGGAGAGAACAAAGGATAATAAAATCGGAGGAGAGAGAGGAAGGAGCTTTTTTGCCCTCCGTCCATGGAGACATTTGCCTTTGTGTGTGTTTTTTCTTTGCCTTGCACCCCAAAATGACGGCTGGTTTCCGTCAACTGGTTCCCACATTTAATATAAACCCGGCCACCTTGCCAAATTCCATCTCCACATTTAAACTCTTTAAAGGATCTTCTATCGTTATTACCAGGTCATCAGCAAAGGCTTTAACTTTATATTCGTTTTGACCTACTGTCACCCCTTTTATTAATTCATTTCGTCTAATTGCACTCAAGAGGACTTCCAGAACCATTATGAATAACAGTGGCGAGAGAGGACAACCCTGTCTTATACCCTTCCATATCTTCACTTCTTCTGTTATTACATTATTCACAATCAATTTAGCTCTTTGCTCTGTATAAATCGCCCTTATTCCATTATAGAAATCGTTCCCCACCTCCATAAATTCTAAATTTTTTAACACAAATTCCCATGATATACAGTGGTGCCTCGCAAGACGAATGCCTCGCAAGACGGAAAACCCGCTAGACGAAAGGGTTTTCCGTTTTGGAGGCGCTTCGCAAAACGAATTTCCCTATGGGCTTCCTTCGCAAGACGAAAGCCCATAGGGAAATCTCCGGGACAGCGGGGAAGCGCAGCGCGTCTTCCCCACTGTCCTCGGACCTCCTCCGAAGGCTGGCGGTGGTGTGGAGACCTCCTCCCACCGCCAGCCTTTGGAAGGCTGCTCTGAAGCCTGGCGGTGGGGTGGAGAAACCTCCTCCCGCCGCCAGGCTTCAGAAGGATGCTCCGAAGCCTGGCGGCGGGAGGAGGTCTCTCCGCCCCACCGCCAGCCTTCAGAAGGCTGCTCCGAAGCCTGGCGGCGGGAGGAGGTCTCTCCGCCCCACCGCCAGCCTTCGGAAGGCTGCTCCGAAGCCTGGCGGTGGGGCGGAGAGACCTCCTCCCGCCGCCAGGCTTCGGAAGGCTCTCCGAAGGCTGGCGGTGGGGCAGAGAGACCTTCTCCCCGCGCCAGCCTTCGGGTGGCTGTCCTGAAGACTTGCGGTGGGAGGAGGGTTTTCCTTCCCACCGCCAACATTCAGAATGCTGTTCTGAATGTTGGCGGTGGGGAGGAAAAACCCTCCTCCCACCGCAAGCCCCGGGAACAGAGGAGAAGCGCTGCGCCCCTTCCCCTCTGTTCCCGTATCTGTCCTGAAGGCTTGCGGTGGGGAGAAAAGCCCTTCTCCGCACCGCCAGCCTTGAAAGCGGTTTCCATAGGAACGCATTAATTGATTTTCAATGCATTCCTATGGGAAACGGTGCTTCGCAAGACGAAAAACTCGCAAGAAGAAAAAACTTGCGGAATGAATTAATTTCGTCTTGCGAGGCACCACTGTATTATCAAATGCCTTCTCCGCATCTACAAACATTAGTATAGCTTGTTTCTCATTCCTAGCAGACAGATATTCCAAAACATTTATTATATTTCTCACATTATGTTTCATCTGCCTGCCTGGAAGAAACCCTGCTTGATCATCGTGAATAAATTCTCTCAATACCTTTTTTAATCTTTTTGCTAATATTCCAGCAAAAATCTTATAGTCTGTGTTTAACAATGAGATCGTGTGTTAAATCAGAATCTTGCTTGGGAATAAGTATGATGAAGGCTTCTTTCCAAGTTTCCAGAATATCTTTTTCCTTCAAAATATTATTCATAACTTCTTTCAGTGGTACCGTCAGGGTGTGCCTCAATTCTTTGTAATAACTGGCTGTAAATCCATCTGGTCCTGGAGCCTTTCCTTTTTTCAATTCTTTTATGACCTCTATTATTTCCTCATTCTCAATTGGGGCATTCAGTCTGTCTTTCTTTTCTGTCGGGATCTTTTGCACCTTTTTTTCTATTCTCTTCAAATTGTTCTTTTCTCTGTTGCTGTACAAATGATTATAAAAGTCCAAGAATCCTTTTCTAATGCCTTTCGGGTTCTCAATCTCTTCTCCATCCACAATAATTTTGTTGATTATGTTTTGTTCCTTTCTTTTCTTAATTTGCCACGCGAGCCATTTACCTGAC
Source organism: Podarcis bocagei (assembly GCF_964188305.1). Taxonomy (NCBI): domain Eukaryota; kingdom Metazoa; phylum Chordata; class Lepidosauria; order Squamata; family Lacertidae; genus Podarcis; species Podarcis bocagei. The sequence goes on from NC_138131.1 coordinate 7,115,214, forward strand.
TTATTGGCATTGTCCATAAAATATTCCATCAACTTCTTTTGCGCCTCTTGTATGATTTTTTGATCACCCAAGAGGTAATCGTTAATTCTCCATCTAAATGATCTTTCTTCATAACCTTTAATTTCCAATTTTATTGGACTGTGGTCTGAAATTACTCTTGGCTGAATTTCAATTTGCCGAATTCTTGGAGTTAGTTCATTCGAGACCCAAATTTGATCTATTCTTGACATTGACTGATTTGGTTCCGAATAAAATGTAAACTGTTTCTCCAGTGGATGTCTAAGTCAGTGTTTCCCAACCTTTTTTGGGCAAAGGCACACTTGTTTGATGAAAAAAATCTCGAGGCACACCACCATTACAGCCCCGTGACGTCAGCGCGCAGCGTCACGCCGGGAGGGACGCACAAAAGTGTAAGTTTCAATTTTTTTCCCTCCCCCTTGCCGGGGAACCTCCAAGCTTTGGGGGTGGGGGGGGAGGAGGCAGCAAAGCGAGGCAGGAAGGAGAGCGCGGCTTGGCTGGGTGAGCTTTGGCAGGGGCAGGGAATGAGAGCCGCGAGGCGGGCGCTGCGGACGGAGGCGCTGCCCGCCGAGCTCGCAGGCAGCCAGGCAGGCAGACGGCGAGAGCCCCGCGCTGGGCGGCCTCTCCTCGCCGCCGCCGCCCCGCCTCTCGCCGCCCGACTCGCCCGCCTCCCTCCAGGCAACATCTCGCGGCACACCAGGCAACATCTCGCGGCACACTAGTGTGCCGCGGAACAGTGGTTGGGAAACACTGGTCTAAGTCTCCAAACATCAATTAGATTACAGTTTTTCGTCATTGAAAAGAAAGTCTTGGGTAGTTTTCCTTCTTTGCTAACCTGAAATTGTTCTTAACCTGAACTTTAGCTAATGGGGCCTCCTGCTGCCATTGAGCCGCCAGAGCACGATTTCTGTTCTCATCCTGAAGCAAAGTTCTTAACCTGAAGCACGATTTCTGGGTTAGCGGAGTGTATAACCTGAAGTCTATGTAAAACGAGGTACCACTGTATATATTTAAAAATTGCATCCAATTTTGACAGTGTTATTACAAACCACTTCATTCAGCCCTGCAACATCTTGCGAAGCAGCGATATACTAATATGCATCTGTTATTATGTGACATTGGTCAAGGCTTTCTGGGAAATAATATATGATGAGTTTAAAGAAAATGTTTGAAAATACATTTGTCAAAAAAGCCAGAAGCCTTCTCACTAGGTATAAGACTTCTTATGTCTGCAACGACGGCAGCAAGAATGCAACTAGCCCAATGGGGCTTAAATTGGATTGTTATGAATGAAAAAAATTAGTAAAAAAATATTTCAAAAGAGAATGCTACTTGCCCAATTAATGGGGCTTAGATCAGGTTATTCATGAAAGAAATGATAAAAAAATATTTTAAAGAAGAGAGAATGCTACTAGCCCAATTAATGTGGCTTATATTTGATTGTTATTAATGAAAAAATTAATAAAAAATAATTTAAAAAGAGAATGCCACTAGCCCAATTAATGGGGCTCATATGGGATTGTTATTAATGAAAAAATTAATGAAAAAATAATTTACAAAGAGAATGCCACTTGCCCAATTAATAGGGCTTAAATCAGATTGCTATGAATGAAAATAATAAATTCTTTAAAAGAAGAAGAGAGAACGCTACTAACCCAATTAATGGGGCTTCTATTGGATTGTGATTAATGAAAAATTAATAAAACATTATTTAACAGAAGAAGAGAGAACGCTACTAGCCCAATTAATGGGGCTTATATTGGATTGTTATCATTATCATTATTTTTCCAGGCCTTCCCATCTAGAGCCCAGAAACTCTGTAACAGTTACCTTCTCAAAGTGATGAATCGCCAGCCAGATTTCCCCTTGCGCATTGAACACACAGCCGAGGTTACTCCATGCCACAGCAAAGTTGGGTTGGGTCTCGATGGCTTTCAGGTAGCAGGCCTTGGGAGGGTCGAGAGGTAGGTAGGTACAGGGGGAAGGGGGTATTTGCACAAAAGAAAAGCAAGAGAAAAGTCCCAGTTAGCAGAGGCTTGACAACCATATGTCAGGAGTGCTCTGATGGTGTTTCCTGCTTGGCAGAGGGTTGGACTCGATGGCCCTTGTGGTCTATTCCAGCTGTATGATTCTATGATTCTACTTTAAATTTAACCATTACAGGTGGGTTTTTTTTAAAAAAATAATCCTGCTAATGTATTAACCTGTGTGCACTGCTTTTGTCAATATGCAATAAACGTTTCCCATTCTTTTTTATATTAAAACTGGAGGCATTTTTTCAGCTGCAATGGGCCTCCGGTGTCCTGTTAGTACCATTAGTTGGTACCATTTCTCGTACAGTTGATATTCCTTGCATAGATAGATTAGATAGATGATAAAATAAAAAAATTCCTTCCTGTAGCACCTTAAAGACCAACTAAGTTAGTTCTTGGTATAAGCTTTCGTGTGCATGCACACTTCTTCAGATACACTGAAACAGAAGTTGCCAGATCCTTCTATATATAGAGAAGGTGGGGAGGGGTATTACTCAGAAGGGTGGTGGGAATCGGAGATTGGCAGATAGCTGAGATGAGCCTGATGAGCCTGTTGACGACTCTTAACGACTGTAGTAGGTCTTACAGGAAAAGGCAAGGGGTGAGAAGGTGAGAAGTGGCTTAGTCATGTATAATGAGATAAGAATCCAATGTCTCTGTTCAGACCAGGTGTCTCCATTGTTTTAAGTTTGGTAATGAGTTGCAATTCAGCAGCTTCTCTTTCCAGTCTATTTCTGAAATTCCTTTGTAGTAAAACAGCTACTTTGAGATCTTGTATAGAATGTCCTGGGAGATTGAAGTGTTCTCCTACTGGTTTCTCTGTTTTGTGATTCTTGATGTCAGATTTATGTCCGTTTATTCTTTGGCGTAAGGTTTGGCCTGTTTGTCCAATATAGAGAGCTGAAGGACACTGTTGGCATTTGATGGCATACACAATGTTAGACGATGAGCAATTAAATAGTCCCGAGATGGTATGTGTGATGTTGTTGGGGCCACCATTACTGGCCCCAACAACATCACACATACCATCTCGGGACTATTTAATTGCTCATCGTCTAACATTGTGTATGCCATCAAATGCCAACAGTGTCCTTCAGCTCTCTATATTGGACAAACAGGCCAAACCTTACGCCAAAGAATAAACGGACATAAATCTGACATCAAGAATCACAAAACAGAGAAACCAGTAGGAGAACACTTCAATCTCCCAGGACATTCTATACAAGATCTCAAAGTAGCTGTTTTACTACAAAGGAATTTCAGAAATAGACTGGAAAGAGAAGCTGCTGAATTGCAACTCATTACCAAACTTAAAACAATGGAGACACCTGGTCTGAACAGAGACATTGGATTCTTATCTCATTATACATGACTAAGCCACTTCTCACCTTCTCACCCCTTGCCTTTTCCTGTAAGACCTACTACAGTCGTTAAGAGTCGTCAACAGGCTCATCAGGCTCATCTCAGCTATCTGCCAATCTCCGATTCCCACCACCCTTCTGAGTAATACCCCTCCCCACCTTCTCTATATATAGAAGGATCTGGCAACTTCTGTTTCAGTGTATCTGAAGAAGTGTGCATGCACACGAAAGCTTATACCAAGAACTAACTTAGTTGGTCTTTAAGGTGCTACAGGAAGGAATTTTTTTATTTTATCATCTATCTAATCTATCTATGCAAGGAATATCAACTGTACGAGAAATGGTACCAACTAATGGTACTAACAGGACACCGGAGGCCCATTGCAGCTGAAAAAATGCCTCCAGTTTTAATATAAAAAAGAATGGGAAACGTTTATTGCATATTGACAAAAGCAGTGCACACAGGTTAATACATTAGCAGGATTATTTTTTTAAAAAAAACCCACCTGTAATGGTTAAATTTAAAGTAGAATCATAGAATCATACAGCTGGAATAGACCACAAGGGCCATCGAGTCCAACCCTCTGCCAAGCAGGAAACACCATCAGAGCACTCCTGACATATGGTTGTCAAGCCTCTGCTAACTGGGACTTTTCTCTTGCTTTTCTTTTGTGCAAATACCCCCTTCCCCCTGTACCTACCTACCTCTCGACCCTCCCAAGGCCTGCTACCTGAAAGCCATCGAGACCCAACCCAACTTTGCTGTGGCATGGAGTAACCTCGGCTGTGTGTTCAATGCGCAAGGGGAAATCTGGCTGGCGATTCATCACTTTGAGAAGGTAACTGTTACAGAGTTTCTGGGCTCTAGATGGGAAGGCCTGGAAAAATAATGATAATGATAACAATCCAATATAAGCCCCATTAATTGGGCTAGTAGCGTTCTCTCTTCTTCTGTTAAATAATGTTTTATTAATTTTTCATTAATCACAATCCAATAGAAGCCCCATTAATTGGGTTAGTAGCGTTCTCTCTTCTTCTTTTAAAGAATTTATTATTTTCATTCATAGCAATCTGATTTAAGCCCTATTAATTGGGCAAGTGGCATTCTCTTTGTAAATTATTTTTTCATTAATTTTTTCATTAATAACAATCCCATATGAGCCCCATTAATTGGGCTAGTGGCATTCTCTTTTTAAATTATTTTTTATTAATTTTTTCATTAATAACAATCAAATATAAGCCACATTAATTGGGCTAGTAGCATTCTCTCTTCTTTAAAATATTTTTTTATCATTTCTTTCATGAATAACCTGATCTAAGCCCCATTAATTGGGCAAGTAGCATTCTCTTTTGAAATATTTTTTTACTAATTTTTTTCATTCATAACAATCCAATTTAAGCCCCATTGGGCTAGTTGCATTCTTGCTGCCGTCGTTGCAGACATAAGAAGTCTTATACCTAGTGAGAAGGCTTCTGGCTTTTTTGACAAATGTATTTTCAAACATTTTCTTTAAACTCATCATATATTATTTCCCAGAAAGCCTTGACCAATGTCACATAATAACAGATGCATATTAGTATATCGCTGCTTCGCAAGATGTTGCAGGGCTGAATGAAGTGGTTTGTAATAACACTGTCAAAATTGGATGCAATTTTTAAATATATACAGTGGTACCTCGTTTTACATAGACTTCAGGTTATACACTCCGCTAACCCAGAAATCGTGCTTCAGGTTAAGAACTTTGCTTCAGGATGAGAACAGAAATCGTGCTCTGGCGGCTCAATGGCAGCAGGAGGCCCCATTAGCTAAAGTTCAGGTTAAGAACAATTTCAGGTTAGCAAAGAAGGAAAACTACCCAAGACTTTCTTTTCAATGACGAAAAACTGTAATCTAATTGATGTTTGGAGACTTAGACCAGTGTTTCCCAACCACTGTTCCGCGGCACACTAGTGTGCCGCGAGATGTTGCCTGGTGTGCCGCGAGATGTTGCCTGGAGGGAGGCGGGCGAGTCGGGCGGCGAGAGGCGGGGCGGCGGCGGCGAGGAGAGGCCGCCCAGCGCGGGGCTCTCGCCGTCTGCCTGCCTGGCTGCCTGCGAGCTCGGCGGGCAGCGCCTCCGTCCGCAGCGCCCGCCTCGCGGCTCTCATTCCCTGCCCCTGCCAAAGCTCACCCAGCCAAGCCGCGCTCTCCTTCCTGCCTCGCTTTGCTGCCTCCTCCCCCCCCACCCCCAAAGCTTGGAGGTTCCCCGGCAAGGGGGAGGGAAAAAAATTGAAACTTACACTTTTGTGCGTCCCTCCCGGCGTGACGCTGCGCGCTGACGTCACGGGGCTGTAATGGTGGTGTGCCTCGAGATTTTTTTCATCAAACAAGTGTGCCTTTGCCCAAAAAAGGTTGGGAAACACTGACTTAGACATCCACTGGAGAAACAGTTTACATTTTATTCGGAACCAAATCAGTCAATGTCAAGAATAGATCAAATTTGGGTCTCGAATGAACTAACTCCAAGAATTCGGCAAATTGAAATTCAGCCAAGAGTAATTTCAGACCACAGTCCAATAAAATTGGAAATTAAAGGTTATGAAGAAAGATCATTTAGATGGAGAATTAACGATTACCTCTTGGGTGATCAAAAAATCATACAAGAGGCGCAAAAGAAGTTGATGGAATATTTTATGGACAATGCCAATAAGTCAGGTAAATGGCTCGCGTGGCAAATTAAGAAAAGAAAGGAACAAAACATAATCAACAAAATTATTGTGGATGGAGAAGAGATTGAGAACCCGAAAGGCATTAGAAAAGGATTCTTGGACTTTTATAATCATTTGTACAGCAACAGAGAAAAGAACAATTTGAAGAGAATAGAAAAAAAGGTGCAAAAGATCCCGACAGAAAAGAAAGACAGACTGAATGCCCCAATTGAGAATGAGGAAATAATAGAGGTCATAAAAGAATTGAAAAAAGGAAAGGCTCCAGGACCAGATGGATTTACAGCCAGTTATTACAAAGAATTGAGGCACACCCTGACGGTACCACTGAAAGAAGTTATGAATAATATTTTGAAGGAAAAAGATATTCTGGAAACTTGGAAAGAAGCCTTCATCATACTTATTCCCAAGCAAGATTCTGATTTAACACACGATCTCATTGTTAAACACAGACTATAAGATTTTTGCTGGAATATTAGCAAAAAGATTAAAAAAGGTATTGAGAGAATTTATTCACGATGATCAAGCAGGGTTTCTTCCAGGCAGGCAGATGAAACATAATGTGAGAAATATAATAAATGTTTTGGAATATCTGTCTGCTAGGAATGAGAAACAAGCTATACTAATGTTTGTAGATGCGGAGAAGGCATTTGATAATACAGTGGTGCCTCGCAAGACGAAATTAATTCATTCCGCAAGTTTTTTCTTCTTGCGAGTTTTTCGTCTTGCGAAGCACCGTTTCCCATAGGAATGCATTGAAAATCAATTAATGCGTTCCTATGGAAACCGCTTTCAAGGCTGGCGGTGCGGAGAAGGGCTTTTCTCCCCACCGCAAGCCTTCAGGACAGATACGGGAACAGAGGGGAAGGGGCGCAGCGCTTCTCCTCTGTTCCCGGGGCTTGCGGTGGGAGGAGGGTTTTTCCTCCCCACCGCCAACATTCAGAACAGCATTCTGAATGTTGGCGGTGGGAAGGAAAACCCTCCTCCCACCGCAAGTCTTCAGGACAGCCACCCGAAGGCTGGCGCGGGGAGAAGGTCTCTCTGCCCCACCGCCAGCCTTCGGAGAGCCTTCCGAAGCCTGGCGGCGGGAGGAGGTCTCTCCGCCCCACCGCCAGGCTTCGGAGCAGCCTTCCGAAGGCTGGCGGTGGGGCGGAGAGACCTCCTCCCGCCGCCAGGCTTCGGAGCAGCCTTCTGAAGGCTGGCGGTGGGGCGGAGAGACCTCCTCCCGCCGCCAGGCTTCGGAGCATCCTTCTGAAGCCTGGCGGCGGGAGGAGGTTTCTCCACCCCACCGCCAGGCTTCAGAGCAGCCTTCCAAAGGCTGGCGGTGGGAGGAGGTCTCCACACCACCGCCAGCCTTCGGAGGAGGTCCGAGGACAGTGGGGAAGACGCGCTGCGCTTCCCCGCTGTCCCGGAGATTTCCCTATGGGCTTTCGTCTTGCGAAGGAAGCCCATAGGGAAATTCGTTTTGCGAAGCGCCTCCAAAACGGAAAACCCTTTCGTCTAGCGGGTTTTCCGTCTTGCGAGGCATTCGTCTTGCGAGGCACCACTGTATATCATGGGAATTTGTGTTAAAAAATTTAGAATTTATGGAGGTGGGGAACGATTTCTATAATGGAATAAGGGCGATTTATACAGAGCAAAGAGCTAAATTGATTGTGAATAATGTAATAACAGAAGAAGTGAAGATATGGAAGGGTATAAGACAGGGTTGTCCTCTCTCGCCACTGTTATTCATAATGGTTCTGGAAGTCCTCTTGAGTGCAATTAGACGAAATGAATTAATAAAAGGGGTGACAGTAGGTCAAAACGAATATAAAGTTAAAGCCTTTGCTGATGACCTGGTAATAACGATAGAAGATCCTTTAAAGAGTTTAAATGTGGAGATGGAATTTGGCAAGGTGGCCGGGTTTATATTAAATGTGGGAACCAGTTGACGGAAACCAGCCGTCATTTTGGGGTGCAAGGCAAAGAAAAAACACACACAAAGGCAAATGTCTCCATGGACGGAGGGCAAAAAAGCTCCTTCCTCTCTCTCCTCCGATTTTATTATCCTTTGTTCTCTCCAGCCGCATGGCAGCATTCCAATGTCTCACGTTACCTCATCCGGTCAAGCTTTAACCCACCCACAAACCATATAGGGTTACAGTGCCCAGAGGGGGGAACCTAACTCCTTATAGGGTCAATACATTCTAATACATTGTAAGCTCAGAGTGCTGGTCACCGAGGTCAGCAAGGCACCAGGTGGCACTACAAGCCTTTTCCATGACTTCCTGGCTCCCACATGCCCTCTTTCTTTATTTATTTAATCAGAGTCATATATGTCAGTACCAATACGGTTATATCGAGCGCGATAGGCGACTCTTGTGAGACCGGAAGCGGGCCGCG
>NC_138131.1:7123913-7331765 GCF_964188305.1 Podarcis bocagei
CATTGCTTTCTCTAGGTTTTCACCAGGGCAAAGCTGATCCATGTGTGTTTGTCAAGGAGGAGGGGCAAAATAAACTGTATTGTTTATGTTTTGTTGATGATCTTCTGATGTTTTGGAAGAATCAGGCTTTTTATCAAAGCACCCTAGCTCAGCTGAAGGAGCACTTTGACATGAAGGATCTTGGTGAGGTATCCAACTATCTTTCTCTGCAGGTGGAGAAAGACCAAGCAGGTAATTTTCTGGTACATCAAACACAGAAAATTGCTGATGTATTAACCAGGTTGAATTTGGTTGATGCAAACCCAGCAGACACACCGATGGTGACAGGTTACCAGGTAGACAGTACTGCTGAAGCGTTTTCTGACACAACGCTGTACAGATGCATTCTAGGCAAACTGAATTTCATTGCCAGATGTTCAAGACCTGACATAGCTGTAAGCTGTAATCTGCTTAGCAGACATGCCAACAATCCTACGGTTCAGGATTGGAAAACTCTGAAGCGCATAGCCCGCTATTTGAAAGGGACTATGCACTACAGGCTGAGGTTCACCAGTCAGAAGACTGGAGGTCTTGAAATCTTTGCAGATGCAAGTTTTGGAAGTGACACCACGGATGGTACAAGCACTTCTGGAGTATGCTACATGTACAACCACTGCCTGTTTGACTGGTTGTGCAAGAAGCAGACAACAGTGAGCCTAAGTTCCTGTGAAGCAGAACTCAATGCTCTGTCATTTTCACTCATGGATTGTGAATGGTTGATGCAACTATTTAAGGACATCAGGGTGTCTGTGAAATGTCCTGTACAAGTGTATCAAGACAATAGATCGTGTTTGGCTTTGCTGAACTCCGAGAGTTGCAAGCAGAGAACCAAGTACTTGCAGATTAAGCTACATCGTGCAAGAGAGTGTATTCAGAAAGGACTGATTCAGGTGTCCTACATGGCAGGAAATGAAATTCCTGCTGATCTGTTGTCTAAGGTTGTTAACAAAGAACAACTTAAGGTTTATGTACAAAGGTTGCAATTGGGTGAACCACAGGTACAACAGGTTACACGGAAAGGGGGAGGATGTTAGGATATTTCCGTTCCACCTTAAAGGGAGCAGGCTTTGTAAGCAACAGAGTCTGCGCATGTCCTAATCACAGGATGTTTATGGTTTGATATTCCTTTCGTTTTCAGTCGGCTCAGACACGCTGACAGAATGGACGTGTTTTCTTTGTTCTGTTCATGTCCTAAATAAAGTCTGTAAATATGCTCTTTTGCTCTTCTGCGGTGCAAGCTTTTGGCTGTGTTTTTATCTGCTGATAAACAGTGTGCACCAAGCCTAGGAATGTGGCTAGGAATTTCCAGAGGCTTCGTGTCCCTAACTGTTGGATCTGCGTGACTACGGGAGGCCGATGGATGTCCAGAACTCCGGCTTGGGGGCTCAGATGGACGTTATCTCCCTGGCAGTTTCCCAACAAAAACAAACAATACAGCTTCTTTTGCCCCTCCTCTTTGACAAATACACATGGATCAGCTTTCCCTTGCTGAAAACCTAGAGAAAACAATGCTTCAGTGAGTTTTGTGTGCCAACACCGCGCACTTTGTTTGAGACCATAAAGGGACTTCTTTAGAGCACAAACAAATCCCTGTTTTACCTGTACGCCATCAGGTGGAAGCATATAAAGTGATTCACCTAGAGATCCGTACAAAAACGCTGTATTCACGTGATAGTGACTAATGTGTAGATTTTCCTCTGCAGCTAGCTTGAGCATAAGCCTAATGCTCTCATATCTCACAGTGGGTGAGTAGGTCTCGTGATAGTCTTCACCTGGTACCTGTGCAAAACCTCTGGCTACCAATCTGGCTTTGTGTCTGACTATCTTGCCATTTTGATCAGTCTTCGCTTTGAAGACCCATTTGCTTCCAAGCAGTTTCATTCCTGGAACTACTGGAACTAGCTCCCAAGTTTTGTTCCTTTCTAAGGAATCAAGCTCAGCCTTCATGGCATTTAACCATGGCTCAGCTTCCTTAGAATCCAAATCCTGGATTTCTTTGAAACTTGAAGGTTCAAATACCTTCTTGGAGCTTTTAACAGCTGCTACTGCTGTCTTAGCAAATTCATCAGCAAATCTCTTTGGAGGTCTGCCTTTTGTGGCTCTTTGTGACCTGCGAATCAGCTTTTGGTCTTCAACACTCTCCTCTTCCTTCTTAGGAGAAAAGTGACCTATTGTGAACAATGGTTCTTCCAATTCCTGATCAGAGCTTTCAGAGGGTCGCATAGAGGCTTTCGCACTCTTGAAATCCTCTGAATCATCCGATTCAGTTTCAGACTCAGAATCAGAACCTTCATCAGTGGGTGTGGGTTGTTGTTGTTTATCCTCAGTCTCATCACTGTCATCAGGATAACATTGGAAAATTCCCACATTCTCCCCCCACTTGGCATTGTACTCAACACTTCTTGTGAGCTTAATTGTCTTAGAGTCAGTCATCATTATTCTGTAAGAACCTTTCTGATAACCTAGAAAAATACCATGCAATCCACGTTTGCCTAACTTGGAGCTTTGTGGTGAATGAATCCACATGTCAGAACCAAAAATTTTCATGTGTTTGATGTACGGTTTCTTGCCAAACATCTTCTCATAGGGGGTACAACCAATCGCTGAAGATAACCTGCGATTGTAACTGTAAATAAAACATGAGAGAGATTCGGCCCAATAACTCTCTGGAAGATTGGCATCATGCAGCAAGGTTTTTAACCCTTGAAGCAATGTTTGATTTGCCCTTTCGCAAAGCCCATTCTGCCATGGCGAGCGAGGACTGGACAAATCGTGTTGAATTCCTTTCTCAGTCAGAAAAGCTTCAAACTGCTGAGAAGTGAATTCTCCCCCGCGATCTGTGAAAAGAATTTTTATCTTCTTACCATGCACATTTTCCAACCAAGCACAGAATTCCTTGAACCTTGGAAAAGCCTCTGATTTCTGCTTGAGATTATACACATAAATATACCTGGAAAATGCATCAATGAGAACCATGAAGAACCTATTTCCACCCAAAGAGGGCGATAGTGGACCAACTAAATCAGCATGAACAACCTGGTATGGTTCCGTAGCTTGCCTACTAGACACCTTACCTTTTGCAGCCATTTTCACCTTGTTTGCTGCGCATGCTTTGCACTTCATGTGGTACCTGCAGGGTTTAATAGTCATACCTTCAACCAAGGCAGGCATTTTAGATACTGCCTCAAAATGCAAATGACCAAATTTCCTGTGAAAATCATGAATACATCCTGCATGCAAACTTTTGTTAGAACCTGCAATGCAACAAGTATCATTCTGCACAACATCATCATAATACAAAACAAACAAACGATCAACACATTCAGCATGCAATACATAATCGTCTTTCTTTGTGATGGTGCATTTCTTGTTCTTGAAGGAAACGTCAATGTTCCGTTCATTCAGCTGCATCACACTTAGAAGATTGTGTGTGGCATCCGGAACATAAAGTACATCCTGTATCGATAAGTCCAAACTGTGAAGAACAACAGTTCCGTAGCCTTGACTGGGGATCGTGTGGTCATCCGCCTGGTGAATCGCACCTTCCTGCGGTGTAAAAGACACAAACAGTCGCTTATCGTTGCACATGTGGTGGGTAGCTGCTGAATCAACAACGAAGAAAGATCTAGACGTCTTCTGGACCTTTGCGACGTTTGGAGTGAAGCGTGAGACCATTGCCTTGTGCTGCGTTGTCCTGGACACCGGACCTTTGCCTTTGCTTTGGCCTTTTCCACGCGATGAGCTTCCGCTGCGCTGCTCTGTCTTGGCCTTGGGATATCTGCATTCCCTCTTCATATGGCCTAGATGTCCACACGAGTAGCATTTCTCTGCCTTCAAAGCTTTGGCGCCCTCTGGTGGTTCCACTGCACTCTGGGATGACGTCTGTGAAGACTCCCCCATACCCATGCAGCTAGCACCCCGGCGATCTGCTTCATTCTGGATCACGGCAGTAACATAGGCTACTGTGAGCTGAGCAGTTGGTTGAACAGCAATCTGAGTGGCAACGGACTCCCAACTTGGACCCAAAGAATGTAGTATCATGAAGGAATACACAGCCTCTGGAAAGTTGAGTCCTCTCTGTTGCAACTCGTGTCTCAGATTCTGCATCTCAGATGTTTACGCACATCTCCACCTTCAGCAAGAGCCATGCCATGCAGCTTGGCATAATAGTACATTGAGGAACCAGCTTCTGTCCTCAAGTGAGCCTCTCTTAAAGTGTTCCAAATTTCTCTGGCTGTGGTCTTGCCACGCAACAGACAGAGCTCTTCTGGGGATACTATCAATGTAAGCGTTCCCCGTGCTTTGGAATCCTTAGTAGCCCATTCAGCTGTAATTGGAGCTGGGGGGTTGTCTGTAATAACATTAAACAGACCTTCTTTCCGCAGAACAGCCTCTGCATAAAGTACCCACTCCGTATAATTTTTCTTATTGAGCTTAGGAATCCCAAAAGCATCAACCAGCTTTGCTTCAGCCATCATTGCTGCTTTAATCAAGCTGCGTCACAGTACAGCTGCTTCCAAAAGCACTTGTAAAAAGCACTTTCGCTTTCTCAGCCTCCAAGCCTGTGAGCTTGTGCCTTTGCCTGTATCGCGGCAAAACGGCTTTAAAAGTACAAAGTCCAGCCATAAAGCCATAAATTAGAAGCTGGCAGGCTGCCCGGAGCATGAGCACATACCTTCATCAATCAAACTTGACGCGCAGAGCAGATAACGCGATCCGTTTCTCTGTTCCTCTGCCGGCATTCCGACTCGGCTTCTGGAGTCTTCATTCTTCAGTTTGATTTATGTCTTTCTGGGCCCGGAACCAAAATGTTGTAATTGCAGAGTCCTTTGCACAACGGAATGATGAGCAGTACGTGCCACATGCTTAAAGTTGCTTTATTTTCAGTTCAAAGTGGAGAAATTACAAACATGCATCTTGCCTCTGCGGGAGCAGAGAAGCAACCGTCCTTCTCCTCGGAATAACGAACACCGAGAGAGACAGTGAAAAACAGGAAACCAGTGTACGTCACATCCAGCTTCCCATTCCCGTGGGAAAACCCAACAGTGCTCTGACTGTGGAATGTAAACATTGTCTTGTGACAAGCACTTCGCTGCACAGTGAAGAGAGCAGAAACCAACAGTGAACACCAGGTCTAAGGCATGCCCGTGGCTATGAGTTGGGCCAGACTTATTCAGGGACAGCCCCATGGAGGCCATGCTTTCCACGAAGTCCCGAGCGGCCCCTTGTAAGGTCGTGTCGGCATGGATGTTAAAATCCCCTACGACAACCAAACTAGGTGTCTCCACGAGGACATCTGCCACGACCTGAAGCAGCTCGGGCAGGGAATCCTTGGTGCAGCGAGGAGGTCGGTACACCAATAGGAATCCTGTACTGCCCCTATTGCCCAACTTCCAGAACATGCACTCAGAGAACTGGGTCTTTCCAATAGGACACCCGGTGCAAACTAATGACTTCCTAAAAATCACTGCAATCCCCCCTCCCCGCCCACAAGGCCTGGGTTGCTGTGCGTAAGAGAAACCTGGTGGACATGCAGCGGCAAGGACAGGCCCATCCGCTTCATCCAACCAGGTCTCTGTCACACATGCCAGGTCCAAGCCTCCATCCACAATCAGGTCGTGGATGGCAGTGGTTTTATTCATCATTGACCTGGTATTGCACAGCAACACTTTCAGGTCATGTGGGTTTCCCTTGTTGATTCCAGTATCCTTCCGGTCAGGACCAGACCTGGAGGCAGGGATAGTCCTCAGACAACGACTAAGCCTGCTTCCTCGGTAATGACATGGTCTTGTCTTAGCGTAACTCCTCCTCCTACCCATGATCACTGAGATCGGTTCTCCGAGTGCATCCCCCCCTGTGGAACCTGCCCCAGCCATTTTGCTTGCTGAGACCCACTCCCAGGCAGCCACAGCCTGAGTCTGCAACAGTACTTGATACAGTGCCGGAGCTGGAACCAGAGCCAGAGCCACAGCCAGAGCCAGAACAAAACCCTAATTCAGAACCAGAGCCTGAAAGAGAGCCAGACCCTGAAACATAGCTGGGTCAGAGGCAGAGGAAGAACCATCATGAGACCCTGAATCAGAGTCAGAACCAGATCTTCATTCAGAACCAGACCCTGAAAGAGAGCCAGAGCCACAGACAGAGCCACAGACGGAGCCTAGAGCCACAGCCGAGATCCACAGCCTGAGTCTGAAATAGTGCTTGATAGAGTGCTGGATCCTGCAACAGAGACACTGTCTGAAACTGAGCCTGACGCTTAAACGTAGCCAGGGGCAGAGGGAGAGGCAGAGCCTGATACGTAGCCAGGGGCAGAGGGAGAGGCAGAGCCTGATACAGTGCTTGATACAGCATAGGAGCCTGAAGCAGAGACACAGCCAGATCCAGAGACACAGCCAGAGCCAGAACAAATCCCTAATTCAGAACCAGAGCCTGAAAGAGAGCCAGAGCCAGAAACAGTGCTTGATAGAGTGCCAGAGCCTGAAACAGAGGCAGAGGCAGATACAGGGCTTGAAACAGCGCCAGAGCCTGAAACAGAGAAACAGCGTGAAACAGAGACAAAGGCTGAGACACAGGCCGAGCCTGAAATAGAGCTAGAATAAGTGCTAGAGCCAAAGACTGAGACAAAGCCTAATAAAGAGCAGAAGCCTGAGCCTGAGCCTGAAACAGTGCTTGATACAGTGCCAGAGCCTGAAACAGAACCAGAGCCACAGCTACAGCCATAGTGCCACAGCCTGAGTCTGCAACAGTGTTTGATACAGTAGGATGTTATGGTCGATGGTATCAAACGCCGCTGAGAGATCCAGCAGAACTAGGAAACAGCTCTCACCTTTGTCCCTAGTCCGCCGGAGATCATCAACCAGTGCGACCAAGGCAGTTTCAGTCCCATGATGAGGCCTGAATCCCGACTGGAAGGGATCCAAATGGTCCGCTTCTTCCAGGCGTGCCTGGAGTTGTTCAGCAACCACTCACTCAATCACCTTGCCCAAGAATGGAAGATTTGAGACTGGGCGATAGTTGGCTATCGTGGCCGCATCTAAAGATGGTTTTTTAAGAAGCGGTTTAATAACTGCCTCTTTCAGCGAGTCTGGGAAGGCTCCCTCACGGAGGGAAGCATTCACCACCCCATGAAGCCCATCGCCCAGTCCTTCCCGGCTAGCTTTTATAAGCCAGGATGGGCAAGGATCAAGGAGACAAGTGGTTGGTTTCACTCGTCCAAGCAGCCTGTCCACATCCTCGGGGGTAACAGATTGGAATTGATCCCACACAACTTGACTAGACAGGATTCTAGCACTCTCCCGCCCCGGCCCTGCTCCCACGGTGGAGTCTACCTCTTATCGAATCTGAGCGACTTTATCTGCAAAAAACTTTGCAAAGTCATTGCAGGAGATCATGTTGGCCCTACTGGGCCCTGATGGAGCAGGTGGTTCCGCTAAATTGCGTACCACCTGAAAGAGTCTCCTGCTGCTGTTTTCCGCAGATGCAATAGAGGCAGTGAAGAAAGTCTTCTTTGCCGTCGCTATCGCCACTTGGTACTCTCGACATTGAGCTCTAACCCGTGTCCGGTCAGATTCAGAATGGGTTATCCGCCACCGGCGCTCTAGCCGTCTCAACGATTGTTTCATTGCCCTCAGATCCGTGGAAAACCACGGGGCTGTCCGGGCTCCATACAATCGGAGAGGGCGCTTTGGAGCCAAACAGTCAATAGCCCTGGTTAACTCCACATTACAGCGGGCCACCAGGGAATCAGCTGAAAGGCCATCAACATGAGATAAAACATCCCCTACCGCTCTCTGGAAACCATTTGGATCCATTAAGTGGCGGGGGCGGACCATCCGAATCGGTCCCACCTCCCTGCAGAGGGGAAGGGTCGCGGAGAAGTCCAGTTGCACCAGGAAGTGATCTGACCATGGCACTTCTTTGGTTTCGCTTTTACTTAATGTCAGATCACCAACATCCATAGAGGTGTAGTTGTAATTGCAGAGTCCTTTGCACAACGGAATGATGAGCAGTACGTGCCACATGCTTAAAGTTGCTTTATTTTCAGTTCAAAGTGGAGAAATTACAAACATGCATCTTGCCTCTGCGGGAGCAGAGAAGCAACCGTCCTTCTCCTCGGAATAACGAACACCGAGAGAGACAGTGAAAAACAGGAAACCAGTGTACGTCACATCCAGCTTCCCATTCCCGTGGGAAAACCCAACAGTGCTCTGACTGTGGAATGTAAACATTGTCTTGTGACAAGCACTTCGCTGCACAGTGAAGAGAGCAGAAACCAACATCCTCCCCCTTTCTGTGAACATCACTGGGCAGCGTGTTCGTACAATATCAGTACAAACCCAACTTCTGTACATAGGTACAGTGTTGATCCCTTGATACAATCTTGGACAATACATCAGCAGGAATTTCTTTACCTGGCATATAGGACACCGTTACGAGTCCCTTCTGAATATGTTCCCTAGCATGTTGCACCTTCAATTGCAAGTGCTTCGTGCTTTGCTTACAACCTTCCGAATTCAGCAAAGCCAAACATGCTTTGTTGTCCTGGTAAACCTGGATTGGACATTTGACAGGAATTTTCATGTCTTTGCACAATTGTAACAACCATTCACAATCCTTAAGTGAATAAGACAGTGCATTCAGTTCAACTTCACAAGTACTTAAGCTAATTGTTGTTTGCTTCTTGCATGACCAATCAAATAGACCCTGATTGTACATGTAGCAAACTCCAGACGTACTTTTCCTGTCTGTGGTGTCACTTCCAAAACTTGCATCTGCAAAAATCTCAAGACCACCAGACTTCTGATTGTTAAATCTCAGTCTGTAATGCATAGTGCCTTTCAAATAGCGTGCTATGCGTTTCAGAGCTTTCCAATCCTTAACAGTAGGATTGTTAACTTGTCTGCTTAGCAAATTACAGCTAACAGCAATATCAGGTCTTGAACATCTGGCAATGAAGTTTAGCTTGCCTAGCACACTTCTGTACAGTGTAGTGTCAGAAAATGCTTCTTCAGTGTCTTCTACCTGATAACCTGTTGTCATCGGTGTGTCTACAGGGTTAGCATCCATCAGGTTTAGTTTGCTTAACACATCAGCAATTTTCCGTGACTGGTGTACTAGAATGTTTCCACTTTGATCTTTCTCTATTTCCAGAGATAGGTAGTTGTTTACCTCACCAAGATCTTTCATGTCAAAGTGCTCTTTCAGTTGAGCTAGGGCGTTATTATACATTGTGACATCTTTCCAAAAGAATAAAATATCATCAACATAAAACAAACAATACAGCTTCTTTTGCCCCTCCTCTTTGACAAATACACATGGATCAGCTTTCCCTTGCTGAAAACCTAGAGAAAACAATGCTTCAGTGAGTTTTGTGTGCCAACACCGTGCACTTTGTTTGAGACCATAAAGGGACTTCTTTAGAGCACAAACAAATCCCTGTTTTACCTGTACGCCATCAGGTGGAAGCATATAAAGTGATTCACCTAGAGATCCGTACAAAAACGCTGTATTCACGTGATAGTGACTAATGTGTAGATTTTCCTCTGCAGCTAGCTTGAGCATAAGCCTAATGCTCTCATATCTCACAGTGGGTGAGTAGGTCTCGTGATAGTCTTCACCTGGTACCTGTGCAAAACCTCTGGCTACCAATCTGGCTTTGTGTCTGACTATCTTGCCATTTTGATCAGTCTTCGCTTTGAAGACCCATTTGCTTCCAAGCAGTTTCATTCCTGGAACTACTGGAACTAGCTCCCAAGTTTTGTTCCTTTCTAAGGAATCAAGCTCAGCCTTCATGGCATTTAACCATGGCTCAGCTTCCTTAGAATCCAAATCCTGGATTTCTTTGAAACTTGAAGGTTCAAATACCTTCTTGGAGCTTTTAACAGCTGCTACTGCTGTCTTAGCAAATTCATCAGCAAATCTCTTTGGAGGTCTGCCTTTTGTGGCTCTTTGTGACCTGCGAATCAGCTTTTGGTCTTCAACACTCTCCTCTTCCTTCTTAGGAGAAAAGTGACCTATTGTGAACAATGGTTCTTCCAATTCCTGATCAGAGCTTTCAGAGGGTCGCATAGAGGCTTTCGCACTCTTGAAATCCTCTGAATCATCCGATTCAGTTTCAGACTCAGAATCAGAACCTTCATCAGTGGGTGTGGGTTGTTGTTGTTTATCCTCAGTCTCATCACTGTCATCAGGATAACATTGGAAAATTCCCACATTCTCCCCCCACTTGGCATTGTACTCAACACTTCTTGTGAGCTTAATTGTCTTAGAGTCAGTCATCATTATTCTGTAAGAACCTTTCTGATAACCTAGAAAAATACCATGCAATCCACGTTTGCCTAACTTGGAGCTTTGTGGTGAATGAATCCACATGTCAGAACCAAAAATTTTCATGTGTTTGATGTACGGTTTCTTGCCAAACATCTTCTCATAGGGGGTACAACCAATCGCTGAAGATAACCTGCGATTGTAACTGTAAATAAAACATGAGAGAGATTCGGCCCAATAACTCTCTGGAAGATTGGCATCATGCAGCAAGGTTTTTAACCCTTGAAGCAATGTTTGATTTGCCCTTTCGCAAAGCCCATTCTGCCATGGCGAGCGAGGACTGGACAAATCGTGTTGAATTCCTTTCTCAGTCAGAAAAGCTTCAAACTGCTGAGAAGTGAATTCTCCCCCGCGATCTGTGAAAAGAATTTTTATCTTCTTACCATGCACATTTTCCAACCAAGCACAGAATTCCTTGAACCTTGGAAAAGCCTCTGATTTCTGCTTGAGATTATACACATAAATATACCTGGAAAATGCATCAATGAGAACCATGAAGAACCTATTTCCACCCAAAGAGGGCGATAGTGGACCAACTAAATCAGCATGAACAACCTGGTATGGTTCCGTAGCTTGCCTACTAGACACCTTACCTTTTGCAGCCATTTTCACCTTGTTTGCTGCGCATGCTTTGCACTTCATGTGGTACCTGCAGGGTTTAATAGTCATACCTTCAACCAAGGCAGGCATTTTAGATCAGTGTTTCCCAACCTTTTTTGGGCAAAGGCACACTTGTTTGATGAAAAAAATCTCGAGGCACACCACCATTACAGCCCCGTGACGTCAGCGCGCAGCGTCACGCCGGGAGGGACGCACGAAAGTGTAAGTTTCAATTTTTTTCCCTCCCCCTTGCCAGGGAACCTCCAAGCTTTGGGGGTGGGGGGGAGGAGGCAGCAAAGCGAGGCAGGAAGGAGAGCGCGGCTTGGCTGGGTGAGCTTTGGCATGGGCAGGGAATGAGAGCCGCGAGGCGGGCGCTGCGGACGGAGGCGCTGCCCGCCGAGCTCGCAGGCAACCAGGCAGGCAGACGGCGAGAGCCCCGCGCTGGGCGGCCTCTCCTCGCCGCCGCCGCCCCGCCTCTCGCCGCCCGACTCGCCCGTCTCCCTCCAGGCAACATCTCGCGGCACACCAGGCAACATCTCGCGGCACACTAGTGTGCCGCGGAACAGTGGTTGGGAAACACTGTTTTAGATACTGCCTCAAAATGCAAATGACCAAATTTCCTGTGAAAATCATGAATACATCCTGCATGCAAACTTTTGTTAGAACCTGCAATGCAACAAGTATCATTCTGCACAACATCATCATAATACAAAACAAACAAACGATCAACACATTCAGCATGCAATACATAATCGTCTTTCTTTGTGATGGTGCATTTCTTGTTCTTGAAGGAAACGTCAATGTTCCGTTCATTCAGCTGCATCACACTTAGAAGATTGTGTGTGGCATCCGGAACATAAAGTACATCCTGTATCGATAAGTCCAAACTGTGAAGAACAACAGTTCCGTAGCCTTGACTGGGGATCGTGTGGTCATCCGCCTGGTGAATCGCACCTTCCTGCGGTGTAAAAGACACGAACAGTCGCTTATCGTTGCACATGTGGTGGGTAGCTGCTGAATCAACAACGAAGAAAGATCTAGACGTCTTCTGGACCTTTGCGACGTTTGGAGTGAAGCGTGAGACCATTGCCTTGTGCTGCGTTGTCCTGGACACCGGACCTTTGCCTTTGCTTTGGCCTTTTCCACGCGATGAGCTTCCGCTGCGCTGCTCTGTCTTGGCCTTGGGATATCTGCATTCCCTCTTCATATGGCCTAGATGTCCACACGAGTAGCATTTCTCTGCCTTCAAAGCTTTGGCGCCCTCTGGTGGTTCCACTGCACTCTGGGATGACGTCTGTGAAGACTCCCCCATACCCATGCAGCTAGCACCCCGGCGATCTGCTTCATTCTGGATCACGGCAGTAACATAGGCTACTGTGAGCTGAGCAGTTGGTTGAACAGCAATCTGAGTGGCAACGGACTCCCAACTTGGACCCAAAGAATGTAGTATCATGAAGGAATACACAGCCTCTGGAAAGTTGAGTCCTCTCTGTTGCAACTCGTGTCTCAGATTCTGCATCTCAGATGTTTACGCACATCTCCACCTTCAGCAAGAGCCATGCCATGCAGCTTGGCATAATAGTACATTGAGGAACCAGCTTCTGTCCTCAAGTGAGCCTCTCTTAAAGTGTTCCAAATTTCTCTGGCTGTGGTCTTGCCACGCAACAGACAGAGCTCTTCTGGGGATACTATCAATGTAAGCGTTCCCCGTGCTTTGGAATCCTTAGTAGCCCATTCAGCTGTAATTGGAGCTGGGGGGTTGTCTGTAATAACATTAAACAGACCTTCTTTCCGCAGAACAGCCTCTGCATAAAGTACCCACTCCGTATAATTTTTCTTATTGAGCTTAGGAATCCCAAAAGCATCAACCAGCTTTGCTTCAGCCATCATTGCTGCTTTAATCAAGCTGCGTCACAGTACAGCTGCTTCCAAAAGCACTTGTAAAAAGCACTTTCGCTTTCTCAGCCTCCAAGCCTGTGAGCTTGTGCCTTTGCCTGTATCGCGGCAAAACGGCTTTAAAAGTACAAAGTCCAGCCATAAAGCCATAAATTAGAAGCTGGCAGGCTGCCCGGAGCATGAGCACATACCTTCATCAATCAAACTTGACGCGCAGAGCAGATAACGCGATCCGTTTCTCTGTTCCTCTGCCGGCATTCCGACTCGGCTTCTGGAGTCTTCATTCTTCAGTTTGATTTATGTCTTTCTGGGCCCGGAACCAAAATGTTGTAATTGCAGAGTCCTTTGCACAACGGAATGATGAGCAGTACGTGCCACATGCTTAAAGTTGCTTTATTTTCAGTTCAAAGTGGAGAAATTACAAACATGCATCTTGCCTCTGCGGGAGCAGAGAAGCAACCGTCCTTCTCCTCGGAATAACGAACACCGAGAGAGACAGTGAAAAACAGGAAACCAGTGTACGTCACATCCAGCTTCCCATTCCCGTGGGAAAACCCAACAGTGCTCTGACTGTGGAATGTAAACATTGTCTTGTGACAAGCACTTCGCTGCACAGTGAAGAGAGCAGAAACCAACAGTGAACACCAGGTCTAAGGCATGCCCGTGGCTATGAGTTGGGCCAGACTTATTCAGGGACAGCCCCATGGAGGCCATGCTTTCCACGAAGTCCCGAGCGGCCCCTTGTAAGGTCGTGTCGGCATGGATGTTAAAATCCCCTACGACAACCAAACTAGGTGTCTCCACGAGGACATCTGCCACGACCTGAAGCAGCTCGGGCAGGGAATCCTTGGTGCAGCGAGGAGGTCGGTACACCAATAGGAATCCTGTACTGCCCCTATTGCCCAACTTCCAGAACATGCACTCAGAGAACTGGGTCTTTCCAATAGGACACCCGGTGCAAACTAATGACTTCCTAAAAATCACTGCAATCCCCCCTCCCCGCCCACAAGGCCTGGGTTGCTGTGCGTAAGAGAAACCTGGTGGACATGCAGCGGCAAGGACAGGCCCATCCGCTTCATCCAACCAGGTCTCTGTCACACATGCCAGGTCCAAGCCTCCATCCACAATCAGGTCGTGGATGGCAGTGGTTTTATTCATCATTGACCTGGTATTGCACAGCAACACTTTCAGGTCATGTGGGTTTCCCTTGTTGATTCCAGTATCCTTCCGGTCAGGACCAGACCTGGAGGCAGGGATAGTCCTCAGACAACGACTAAGCCTGCTTCCTCGGTAATGACATGGTCTTGTCTTAGCGTAACTCCTCCTCCTACCCATGATCACTGAGATCGGTTCTCCGAGTGCATCCCCCCCTGTGGAACCTGCCCCAGCCATTTTGCTTGCTGAGACCCACTCCCAGGCAGCCACAGCCTGAGTCTGCAACAGTACTTGATACAGTGCCGGAGCTGGAACCAGAGCCAGAGCCACAGCCAGAGCCAGAACAAAACCCTAATTCAGAACCAGAGCCTGAAAGAGAGCCAGACCCTGAAACATAGCTGGGTCAGAGGCAGAGGAAGAACCATCATGAGACCCTGAATCAGAGTCAGAACCAGATCTTCATTCAGAACCAGACCCTGAAAGAGAGCCAGAGCCACAGACAGAGCCACAGACGGAGCCTAGAGCCACAGCCGAGATCCACAGCCTGAGTCTGAAATAGTGCTTGATAGAGTGCTGGATCCTGCAACAGAGACACTGTCTGAAACTGAGCCTGACGCTTAAACGTAGCCAGGGGCAGAGGGAGAGGCAGAGCCTGATACGTAGCCAGGGGCAGAGGGAGAGGCAGAGCCTGATACAGTGCTTGATACAGCATAGGAGCCTGAAGCAGAGACACAGCCAGATCCAGAGACACAGCCAGAGCCAGAACAAATCCCTAATTCAGAACCAGAGCCTGAAAGAGAGCCAGAGCCAGAAACAGTGCTTGATAGAGTGCCAGAGCCTGAAACAGAGGCAGAGGCAGATACAGGGCTTGAAACAGCGCCAGAGCCTGAAACAGAGAAACAGCGTGAAACAGAGACAAAGGCTGAGACACAGGCCGAGCCTGAAATAGAGCTAGAATAAGTGCTAGAGCCAAAGACTGAGACAAAGCCTAATAAAGAGCAGAAGCCTGAGCCTGAGCCTGAAACAGTGCTTGATACAGTGCCAGAGCCTGAAACAGAACCAGAGCCACAGCTACAGCCATAGTGCCACAGCCTGAGTCTGCAACAGTGTTTGATACAGTAGGATGTTATGGTCGATGGTATCAAACGCCGCTGAGAGATCCAGCAGAACTAGGAAACAGCTCTCACCTTTGTCCCTAGTCCGCCGGAGATCATCAACCAGTGCGACCAAGGCAGTTTCAGTCCCATGATGAGGCCTGAATCCCGACTGGAAGGGATCCAAATGGTCCGCTTCTTCCAGGCGTGCCTGGAGTTGTTCAGCAACCACTCACTCAATCACCTTGCCCAAGAATGGAAGATTTGAGACTGGGCGATAGTTGGCTATCGTGGCCGCATCTAAAGATGGTTTTTTAAGAAGCGGTTTAATAACTGCCTCTTTCAGCGAGTCTGGGAAGGCTCCCTCACGGAGGGAAGCATTCACCACCCCATGAAGCCCATCGCCCAGTCCTTCCCGGCTAGCTTTTATAAGCCAGGATGGGCAAGGATCAAGGAGACAAGTGGTTGGTTTCACTCGTCCAAGCAGCCTGTCCACATCCTCGGGGGTAACAGATTGGAATTGATCCCACACAACTTGACTAGACAGGATTCTAGCACTCTCCCGCCCCGGCCCTGCTCCCACGGTGGAGTCTACCTCTTATCGAATCTGAGCGACTTTATCTGCAAAAAACTTTGCAAAGTCATTGCAGGAGATCATGTTGGCCCTACTGGGCCCTGATGGAGCAGGTGGTTCCGCTAAATTGCGTACCACCTGAAAGAGTCTCCTGCTGCTGTTTTCCGCAGATGCAATAGAGGCGGTGAAGAAAGTCTCGACATTGAGCTCTAACCCGTGTCCGGTCAGATTCAGAATGGGTTATCCGCCACCGGCGCTCTAGCCGTCTCAACGATTGTTTCATTGCCCTCAGATCCGTGGAAAACCACGGGGCTGTCCGGGCTCCATACAATCGGAGAGGGCGCTTTGGAGCCAAACAGTCAATAGCCCTGGTTAACTCCACATTACAGCGGGCCACCAGGGAATCAGCTGAAAGGCCATCAACATGAGATAAAACATCCCCTACCGCTCTCTGGAAACCATTTGGATCCATTAAGTGGCGGGGGCGGACCATCCGAATCGGTCCCACCTCCCTGCAGAGGGGAAGGGTCGCGGAGAAGTCCAGTTGCACCAGGAAGTGATCTGACCATGGCACTTCTTTGGTTTCGCTTTTACTTAATGTCAGATCACCAACATCCATAGAGGTGTAGTTGTAATTGCAGAGTCCTTTGCACAACGGAATGATGAGCAGTACGTGCCACATGCTTAAAGTTGCTTTATTTTCAGTTCAAAGTGGAGAAATTACAAACATGCATCTTGCCTCTGCGGGAGCAGAGAAGCAACCGTCCTTCTCCTCGGAATAACGAACACCGAGAGAGACAGTGAAAAACAGGAAACCAGTGTACGTCACATCCAGCTTCCCATTCCCGTGGGAAAACCCAACAGTGCTCTGACTGTGGAATGTAAACATTGTCTTGTGACAAGCACTTCGCTGCACAGTGAAGAGAGCAGAAACCAACATCCTCCCCCTTTCTGTGAACATCACTGGGCAGCGTGTTCGTACAATATCAGTACAAACCCAACTTCTGTACATAGGTACAGTGTTGATCCCTTGATACAATCTTGGACAATACATCAGCAGGAATTTCTTTACCTGGCATATAGGACACCGTTACGAGTCCCTTCTGAATATGTTCCCTAGCATGTTGCACCTTCAATTGCAAGTGCTTCGTGCTTTGCTTACAACCTTCCGAATTCAGCAAAGCCAAACATGCTTTGTTGTCCTGGTAAACCTGGATTGGACATTTGACAGGAATTTTCATGTCTTTGCACAATTGTAACAACCATTCACAATCCTTAAGTGAATAAGACAGTGCATTCAGTTCAACTTCACAAGTACTTAAGCTAATTGTTGTTTGCTTCTTGCATGACCAATCAAATAGACCCTGATTGTACATGTAGCAAACTCCAGACGTACTTTTCCTGTCTGTGGTGTCACTTCCAAAACTTGCATCTGCAAAAATCTCAAGACCACCAGACTTCTGATTGTTAAATCTCAGTCTGTAATGCATAGTGCCTTTCAAATAGCGTGCTATGCGTTTCAGAGCTTTCCAATCCTTAACAGTAGGATTGTTAACTTGTCTGCTTAGCAAATTACAGCTAACAGCAATATCAGGTCTTGAACATCTGGCAATGAAGTTTAGCTTGCCTAGCACACTTCTGTACAGTGTAGTGTCAGAAAATGCTTCTTCAGTGTCTTCTACCTGATAACCTGTTGTCATCGGTGTGTCTACAGGGTTAGCATCCATCAGGTTTAGTTTGCTTAACACATCAGCAATTTTCCGTGACTGGTGTACTAGAATGTTTCCACTTTGATCTTTCTCTATTTCCAGAGATAGGTAGTTGTTTACCTCACCAAGATCTTTCATGTCAAAGTGCTCTTTCAGTTGAGCTAGGGCGTTATTATACATTGTGACATCTTTCCAAAAGAATAAAATATCATCAACATAAAACAAACAATACAGCTTCTTTTGCCCCTCCTCTTTGACAAATACACATGGATCAGCTTTCCCTTGCTGAAAACCTAGAGAAAACAATGCTTCAGTGAGTTTTGTGTGCCAACACCGCGCACTTTGTTTGAGACCATAAAGGGACTTCTTTAGAGCACAAACAAATCCCTGTTTTACCTGTACGCCATCAGGTGGAAGCATATAAAGTGATTCACCTAGAGATCCGTACAAAAACGCTGTATTCACGTGATAGTGACTAATGTGTAGATTTTCCTCTGCAGCTAGCTTGAGCATAAGCCTAATGCTCTCATATCTCACAGTGGGTGAGTAGGTCTCGTGATAGTCTTCACCTGGTACCTGTGCAAAACCTCTGGCTACCAATCTGGCTTTGTGTCTGACTATCTTGCCATTTTGATCAGTCTTCGCTTTGAAGACCCATTTGCTTCCAAGCAGTTTCATTCCTGGAACTACTGGAACTAGCTCCCAAGTTTTGTTCCTTTCTAAGGAATCAAGCTCAGCCTTCATGGCATTTAACCATGGCTCAGCTTCCTTAGAATCCAAATCCTGGATTTCTTTGAAACTTGAAGGTTCAAATACCTTCTTGGAGCTTTTAACAGCTGCTACTGCTGTCTTAGCAAATTCATCAGCAAATCTCTTTGGAGGTCTGCCTTTTGTGGCTCTTTGTGACCTGCGAATCAGCTTTTGGTCTTCAACACTCTCCTCTTCCTTCTTAGGAGAAAAGTGACCTATTGTGAACAATGGTTCTTCCAATTCCTGATCAGAGCTTTCAGAGGGTCGCATAGAGGCTTTCGCACTCTTGAAATCCTCTGAATCATCCGATTCAGTTTCAGACTCAGAATCAGAACCTTCATCAGTGGGTGTGGGTTGTTGTTGTTTATCCTCAGTCTCATCACTGTCATCAGGATAACATTGGAAAATTCCCACATTCTCCCCCCACTTGGCATTGTACTCAACACTTCTTGTGAGCTTAATTGTCTTAGAGTCAGTCATCATTATTCTGTAAGAACCTTTCTGATAACCTAGAAAAATACCATGCAATCCACGTTTGCCTAACTTGGAGCTTTGTGGTGAATGAATCCACATGTCAGAACCAAAAATTTTCATGTGTTTGATGTACGGTTTCTTGCCAAACATCTTCTCATAGGGGGTACAACCAATCGCTGAAGATAACCTGCGATTGTAACTGTAAATAAAACATGAGAGAGATTCGGCCCAATAACTCTCTGGAAGATTGGCATCATGCAGCAAGGTTTTTAACCCTTGAAGCAATGTTTGATTTGCCCTTTCGCAAAGCCCATTCTGCCATGGCGAGCGAGGACTGGACAAATCGTGTTGAATTCCTTTCTCAGTCAGAAAAGCTTCAAACTGCTGAGAAGTGAATTCTCCCCCGCGATCTGTGAAAAGAATTTTTATCTTCTTACCATGCACATTTTCCAACCAAGCACAGAATTCCTTGAACCTTGGAAAAGCCTCTGATTTCTGCTTGAGATTATACACATAAATATACCTGGAAAATGCATCAATGAGAACCATGAAGAACCTATTTCCACCCAAAGAGGGCGATAGTGGACCAACTAAATCAGCATGAACAACCTGGTATGGTTCCGTAGCTTGCCTACTAGACACCTTACCTTTTGCAGCCATTTTCACCTTGTTTGCTGCGCATGCTTTGCACTTCATGTGGTACCTGCAGGGTTTAATAGTCATACCTTCAACCAAGGCAGGCATTTTAGATACTGCCTCAAAATGCAAATGACCAAATTTCCTGTGAAAATCATGAATACATCCTGCATGCAAACTTTTGTTAGAACCTGCAATGCAACAAGTATCATTCTGCACAACATCATCATAATACAAAACAAACAAACGATCAACACATTCCTGCTTGGCAGGGGGTTGGACTCGATGGCCCTTGTGGTCTCTTCCAACTCTATGATTCTATGATTCTATGATTCTATGATTCAGCATGCAATACATAATCGTCTTTCTTTGTGATGGTGCATTTCTTGTTCTTGAAGGAAACGTCAATGTTCCGTTCATTCAGCTGCATCACACTTAGAAGATTGTGTGTGGCATCCGGAACATAAAGTACATCCTGTATCGATAAGTCCAAACTGTGAAGAACAACAGTTCCGTAGCCTTGACTGGGGATCGTGTGGTCATCCGCCTGGTGAATCGCACCTTCCTGCGGTGTAAAAGACACGAACAGTCGCTTATCGTTGCACATGTGGTGGGTAGCTGCTGAATCAACAACGAAGAAAGATCTAGACGTCTTCTGGACCTTTGCGACGTTTGGAGTGAAGCGTGAGACCATTGCCTTGTGCTGCGTTGTCCTGGACACCGGACCTTTGCCTTTGCTTTGGCCTTTTCCACGCGATGAGCTTCCGCTGCGCTGCTCTGTCTTGGCCTTGGGATATCTGCATTCCCTCTTCATATGGCCTAGATGTCCACACGAGTAGCATTTCTCTGCCTTCAAAGCTTTGGCGCCCTCTGGTGGTTCCACTGCACTCTGGGATGACGTCTGTGAAGACTCCCCCATACCCATGCAGCTAGCACCCCGGCGATCTGCTTCATTCTGGATCACGGCAGTAACATAGGCTACTGTGAGCTGAGCAGTTGGTTGAACAGCAATCTGAGTGGCAACGGACTCCCAACTTGGACCCAAAGAATGTAGTATCATGAAGGAATACACAGCCTCTGGAAAGTTGAGTCCTCTCTGTTGCAACTCGTGTCTCAGATTCTGCATCTCAGATGTTTACGCACATCTCCACCTTCAGCAAGAGCCATGCCATGCAGCTTGGCATAATAGTACATTGAGGAACCAGCTTCTGTCCTCAAGTGAGCCTCTCTTAAAGTGTTCCAAATTTCTCTGGCTGTGGTCTTGCCACGCAACAGACAGAGCTCTTCTGGGGATACTATCAATGTAAGCGTTCCCCGTGCTTTGGAATCCTTAGTAGCCCATTCAGCTGTAATTGGAGCTGGGGGGTTGTCTGTAATAACATTAAACAGACCTTCTTTCCGCAGAACAGCCTCTGCATAAAGTACCCACTCCGTATAATTTTTCTTATTGAGCTTAGGAATCCCAAAAGCATCAACCAGCTTTGCTTCAGCCATCATTGCTGCTTTAATCAAGCTGCGTCACAGTACAGCTGCTTCCAAAAGCACTTGTAAAAAGCACTTTCGCTTTCTCAGCCTCCAAGCCTGTGAGCTTGTGCCTTTGCCTGTATCGCGGCAAAACGGCTTTAAAAGTACAAAGTCCAGCCATAAAGCCATAAATTAGAAGCTGGCAGGCTGCCCGGAGCATGAGCACATACCTTCATCAATCAAACTTGACGCGCAGAGCAGATAACGCGATCCGTTTCTCTGTTCCTCTGCCGGCATTCCGACTCGGCTTCTGGAGTCTTCATTCTTCAGTTTGATTTATGTCTTTCTGGGCCCGGAACCAAAATGTTGTAATTGCAGAGTCCTTTGCACAACGGAATGATGAGCAGTACGTGCCACATGCTTAAAGTTGCTTTATTTTCAGTTCAAAGTGGAGAAATTACAAACATGCATCTTGCCTCTGCGGGAGCAGAGAAGCAACCGTCCTTCTCCTCGGAATAACGAACACCGAGAGAGACAGTGAAAAACAGGAAACCAGTGTACGTCACATCCAGCTTCCCATTCCCGTGGGAAAACCCAACAGTGCTCTGACTGTGGAATGTAAACATTGTCTTGTGACAAGCACTTCGCTGCACAGTGAAGAGAGCAGAAACCAACAGTGAACACCAGGTCTAAGGCATGCCCGTGGCTATGAGTTGGGCCAGACTTATTCAGGGACAGCCCCATGGAGGCCATGCTTTCCACGAAGTCCCGAGCGGCCCCTTGTAAGGTCGTGTCGGCATGGATGTTAAAATCCCCTACGACAACCAAACTAGGTGTCTCCACGAGGACATCTGCCACGACCTGAAGCAGCTCGGGCAGGGAATCCTTGGTGCAGCGAGGAGGTCGGTACACCAATAGGAATCCTGTACTGCCCCTATTGCCCAACTTCCAGAACATGCACTCAGAGAACTGGGTCTTTCCAATAGGACACCCGGTGCAAACTAATGACTTCCTAAAAATCACTGCAATCCCCCCTCCCCGCCCACAAGGCCTGGGTTGCTGTGCGTAAGAGAAACCTGGTGGACATGCAGCGGCAAGGACAGGCCCATCTGCTTCATCCAACCAGGTCTCTGTCACACATGCCAGGTCCAAGCCTCCATCCACAATCAGGTCGTGGATGGCAGTGGTTTTATTCATCATTGACCTGGTATTGCACAGCAACACTTTCAGGTCATGTGGGTTTCCCTTGTTGATTCCAGTATCCTTCCGGTCAGGACCAGACCTGGAGGCAGGGATAGTCCTCAGACAACGACTAAGCCTGCTTCCTCGGTAATGACATGGTCTTGTCTTAGCGTAACTCCTCCTCCTACCCATGATCACTGAGATCGGTTCTCCGAGTGCATCCCCCCCTGTGGAACCTGCCCCAGCCATTTTGCTTGCTGAGACCCACTCCCAGGCAGCCACAGCCTGAGTCTGCAACAGTACTTGATACAGTGCCGGAGCTGGAACCAGAGCCAGAGCCACAGCCAGAGCCAGAACAAAACCCTAATTCAGAACCAGAGCCTGAAAGAGAGCCAGACCCTGAAACATAGCTGGGTCAGAGGCAGAGGAAGAACCATCATGAGACCCTGAATCAGAGTCAGAACCAGATCTTCATTCAGAACCAGACCCTGAAAGAGAGCCAGAGCCACAGACAGAGCCACAGACGGAGCCTAGAGCCACAGCCGAGATCCACAGCCTGAGTCTGAAATAGTGCTTGATAGAAGTGCTGGATCCTGCAACAGAGACACTGTCTGAAACTGAGCCTGACGCTTAAACGTAGCCAGGGGCAGAGGGAGAGGCAGAGCCTGATACGTAGCCAGGGGCAGAGGGAGAGGCAGAGCCTGATACAGTGCTTGATACAGCATAGGAGCCTGAAGCAGAGACACAGCCAGATCCAGAGACACAGCCAGAGCCAGAACAAATCCCTAATTCAGAACCAGAGCCTGAAAGAGAGCCAGAGCCAGAAACAGTGCTTGATAGAGTGCCAGAGCCTGAAACAGAGGCAGAGGCAGATACAGGGCTTGAAACAGCGCCAGAGCCTGAAACAGAGAAACAGCGTGAAACAGAGACAAAGGCTGAGACACAGGCCGAGCCTGAAATAGAGCTAGAATAAGTGCTAGAGCCAAAGACTGAGACAAAGCCTAATAAAGAGCAGAAGCCTGAGCCTGAGCCTGAAACAGTGCTTGATACAGTGCCAGAGCCTGAAACAGAACCAGAGCCACAGCTACAGCCATAGTGCCACAGCCTGAGTCTGCAACAGTGTTTGATACAGTAGGATGTTATGGTCGATGGTATCAAACGCCGCTGAGAGATCCAGCAGAACTAGGAAACAGCTCTCACCTTTGTCCCTAGTCCGCCGGAGATCATCAACCAGTGCGACCAAGGCAGTTTCAGTCCCATGATGAGGCCTGAATCCCGACTGGAAGGGATCCAAATGGTCCGCTTCTTCCAGGCGTGCCTGGAGTTGTTCAGCAACCACTCACTCAATCACCTTGCCCAAGAATGGAAGATTTGAGACTGGGCAATAGTTGGCTATCGTGGCCGCATCTAAAGATGGTTTTTTAAGAAGCGGTTTAATAACTGCCTCTTTCAGCGAGTCTGGGAAGGCTCCCTCACGGAGGGAAGCATTCACCACCCCATGAAGCCCATCGCCCAGTCCTTCCCGGCTAGCTTTTATAAGCCAGGATGGGCAAGGATCAAGGAGACAAGTGGTTGGTTTCACTCGTCCAAGCAGCCTGTCCACATCCTCGGGGGTAACAGATTGGAATTGATCCCACACAACTTGACTAGACAGGATTCTAGCACTCTCCCGCCCCGGCCCTGCTCCCACGGTGGAGTCTACCTCTTATCGAATCTGAGCGACTTTATCTGCAAAAAACTTTGCAAAGTCATTGCAGGAGATCATGTTGGCCCTACTGGGCCCTGATGGAGCAGGTGGTTCCGCTAAATTGCGTACCACCTGAAAGAGTCTCCTGCTGCTGTTTTCCGCAGATGCAATAGAGGCGGTGAAGAAAGTCTTCTTTGCCGTCGCTATCGCCACTTGGTACTCTCGACATTGAGCTCTAACCCGTGTCCGGTCAGATTCAGAATGGGTTATCCGCCACCGGCGCTCTAGCCGTCTCAACGATTGTTTCATTGCCCTCAGATCCGTGGAAAACCACGGGGCTGTCCGGGCTCCATACAATCGGAGAGGGCGCTTTGGAGCCAAACAGTCAATAGCCCTGGTTAACTCCACATTACAGCGGGCCACCAGGGAATCAGCTGAAAGGCCATCAACATGAGATAAAACATCCCCTACCGCTCTCTGGAAACCATTTGGATCCATTAAGTGGCGGGGGCGGACCATCCGAATCGGTCCCACCTCCCTGCAGAGGGGAAGGGTCGCGGAGAAGTCCAGTTGCACCAGGAAGTGATCTGACCATGGCACTTCTTTGGTTTCGCTTTTACTTAATGTCAGATCACCAACATCCATAGAGGTGTAGTTGTAATTGCAGAGTCCTTTGCACAACGGAATGATGAGCAGTACGTGCCACATGCTTAAAGTTGCTTTATTTTCAGTTCAAAGTGGAGAAATTACAAACATGCATCTTGCCTCTGCGGGAGCAGAGAAGCAACCGTCCTTCTCCTCGGAATAACGAACACCGAGAGAGACAGTGAAAAACAGGAAACCAGTGTACGTCACATCCAGCTTCCCATTCCCGTGGGAAAACCCAACAGTGCTCTGACTGTGGAATGTAAACATTGTCTTGTGACAAGCACTTCGCTGCACAGTGAAGAGAGCAGAAACCAACATCCTCCCCCTTTCTGTGAACATCACTGGGCAGCGTGTTCGTACAATATCAGTACAAACCCAACTTCTGTACATAGGTACAGTGTTGATCCCTTGATACAATCTTGGACAATACATCAGCAGGAATTTCTTTACCTGGCATATAGGACACCGTTACGAGTCCCTTCTGAATATGTTCCCTAGCATGTTGCACCTTCAATTGCAAGTGCTTCGTGCTTTGCTTACAACCTTCCGAATTCAGCAAAGCCAAACATGCTTTGTTGTCCTGGTAAACCTGGATTGGACATTTGACAGGAATTTTCATGTCTTTGCACAATTGTAACAACCATTCACAATCCTTAAGTGAATAAGACAGTGCATTCAGTTCAACTTCACAAGTACTTAAGCTAATTGTTGTTTGCTTCTTGCATGACCAATCAAATAGACCCTGATTGTACATGTAGCAAACTCCAGACGTACTTTTCCTGTCTGTGGTGTCACTTCCAAAACTTGCATCTGCAAAAATCTCAAGACCACCAGACTTCTGATTGTTAAATCTCAGTCTGTAATGCATAGTGCCTTTCAAATAGCGTGCTATGCGTTTCAGAGCTTTCCAATCCTTAACAGTAGGATTGTTAACTTGTCTGCTTAGCAAATTACAGCTAACAGCAATATCAGGTCTTGAACATCTGGCAATGAAGTTTAGCTTGCCTAGCACACTTCTGTACAGTGTAGTGTCAGAAAATGCTTCTTCAGTGTCTTCTACCTGATAACCTGTTGTCATCGGTGTGTCTACAGGGTTAGCATCCATCAGGTTTAGTTTGCTTAACACATCAGCAATTTTCCGTGACTGGTGTACTAGAATGTTTCCACTTTGATCTTTCTCTATTTCCAGAGATAGGTAGTTGTTTACCTCACCAAGATCTTTCATGTCAAAGTGCTCTTTCAGTTGAGCTAGGGCGTTATTATACATTGTGACATCTTTCCAAAAGAATAAAATATCATCAACATAAAACAAACAATACAGCTTCTTTTGCCCCTCCTCTTTGACAAATACACATGGATCAGCTTTCCCTTGCTGAAAACCTAGAGAAAACAATGCTTCAGTGAGTTTTGTGTGCCAACACCGTGCACTTTGTTTGAGACCATAAAGGGACTTCTTTAGAGCACAAACAAATCCCTGTTTTACCTGTACGCCATCAGGTGGAAGCATATAAAGTGATTCACCTAGAGATCCGTACAAAAACGCTGTATTCACGTGATAGTGACTAATGTGTAGATTTTCCTCTGCAGCTAGCTTGAGCATAAGCCTAATGCTCTCATATCTCACAGTGGGTGAGTAGGTCTCGTGATAGTCTTCACCTGGTACCTGTGCAAAACCTCTGGCTACCAATCTGGCTTTGTGTCTGACTATCTTGCCATTTTGATCAGTCTTCGCTTTGAAGACCCATTTGCTTCCAAGCAGTTTCATTCCTGGAACTACTGGAACTAGCTCCCAAGTTTTGTTCCTTTCT
This sequence comes from Podarcis bocagei, assembly GCF_964188305.1. Taxonomy (NCBI): domain Eukaryota; kingdom Metazoa; phylum Chordata; class Lepidosauria; order Squamata; family Lacertidae; genus Podarcis; species Podarcis bocagei. The sequence goes on from NC_138131.1 coordinate 7,149,956, forward strand.
AAGGAATCAAGCTCAGCCTTCATGGCATTTAACCATGGCTCAGCTTCCTTAGAATCCAAATCCTGGATTTCTTTGAAACTTGAAGGTTCAAATACCTTCTTGGAGCTTTTAACAGCTGCTACTGCTGTCTTAGCAAATTCATCAGCAAATCTCTTTGGAGGTCTGCCTTTTGTGGCTCTTTGTGACCTGCGAATCAGCTTTTGGTCTTCAACACTCTCCTCTTCCTTCTTAGGAGAAAAGTGACCTATTGTGAACAATGGTTCTTCCAATTCCTGATCAGAGCTTTCAGAGGGTCGCATAGAGGCTTTCGCACTCTTGAAATCCTCTGAATCATCCGATTCAGTTTCAGACTCAGAATCAGAACCTTCATCAGTGGGTGTGGGTTGTTGTTGTTTATCCTCAGTCTCATCACTGTCATCAGGATAACATTGGAAAATTCCCACATTCTCCCCCCACTTGGCATTGTACTCAACACTTCTTGTGAGCTTAATTGTCTTAGAGTCAGTCATCATTATTCTGTAAGAACCTTTCTGATAACCTAGAAAAATACCATGCAATCCACGTTTGCCTAACTTGGAGCTTTGTGGTGAATGAATCCACATGTCAGAACCAAAAATTTTCATGTGTTTGATGTACGGTTTCTTGCCAAACATCTTCTCATAGGGGGTACAACCAATCGCTGAAGATAACCTGCGATTGTAACTGTAAATAAAACATGAGAGAGATTCGGCCCAATAACTCTCTGGAAGATTGGCATCATGCAGCAAGGTTTTTAACCCTTGAAGCAATGTTTGATTTGCCCTTTCGCAAAGCCCATTCTGCCATGGCGAGCGAGGACTGGACAAATCGTGTTGAATTCCTTTCTCAGTCAGAAAAGCTTCAAACTGCTGAGAAGTGAATTCTCCCCCGCGATCTGTGAAAAGAATTTTTATCTTCTTACCATGCACATTTTCCAACCAAGCACAGAATTCCTTGAACCTTGGAAAAGCCTCTGATTTCTGCTTGAGATTATACACATAAATATACCTGGAAAATGCATCAATGAGAACCATGAAGAACCTATTTCCACCCAAAGAGGGCGATAGTGGACCAACTAAATCAGCATGAACAACCTGGTATGGTTCCGTAGCTTGCCTACTAGACACCTTACCTTTTGCAGCCATTTTCACCTTGTTTGCTGCGCATGCTTTGCACTTCATGTGGTACCTGCAGGGTTTAATAGTCATACCTTCAACCAAGGCAGGCATTTTAGATACTGCCTCAAAATGCAAATGACCAAATTTCCTGTGAAAATCATGAATACATCCTGCATGCAAACTTTTGTTAGAACCTGCAATGCAACAAGTATCATTCTGCACAACATCATCATAATACAAAACAAACAAACGATCAACACATTCAGCATGCAATACATAATCGTCTTTCTTTGTGATGGTGCATTTCTTGTTCTTGAAGGAAACGTCAATGTTCCGTTCATTCAGCTGCATCACACTTAGAAGATTGTGTGTGGCATCCGGAACATAAAGTACATCCTGTATCGATAAGTCCAAACTGTGAAGAACAACAGTTCCGTAGCCTTGACTGGGGATCGTGTGGTCATCCGCCTGGTGAATCGCACCTTCCTGCGGTGTAAAAGACACAAACAGTCGCTTATCGTTGCACATGTGGTGGGTAGCTGCTGAATCAACAACGAAGAAAGATCTAGACGTCTTCTGGACCTTTGCGACGTTTGGAGTGAAGCGTGAGACCATTGCCTTGTGCTGCGTTGTCCTGGACACCGGACCTTTGCCTTTGCTTTGGCCTTTTCCACGCGATGAGCTTCCGCTGCGCTGCTCTGTCTTGGCCTTGGGATATCTGCATTCCCTCTTCATATGGCCTAGATGTCCACACGAGTAGCATTTCTCTGCCTTCAAAGCTTTGGCGCCCTCTGGTGGTTCCACTGCACTCTGGGATGACGTCTGTGAAGACTCCCCCATACCCATGCAGCTAGCACCCCGGCGATCTGCTTCATTCTGGATCACGGCAGTAACATAGGCTACTGTGAGCTGAGCAGTTGGTTGAACAGCAATCTGAGTGGCAACGGACTCCCAACTTGGACCCAAAGAATGTAGTATCATGAAGGAATACACAGCCTCTGGAAAGTTGAGTCCTCTCTGTTGCAACTCGTGTCTCAGATTCTGCATCTCAGATGTTTACGCACATCTCCACCTTCAGCAAGAGCCATGCCATGCAGCTTGGCATAATAGTACATTGAGGAACCAGCTTCTGTCCTCAAGTGAGCCTCTCTTAAAGTGTTCCAAATTTCTCTGGCTGTGGTCTTGCCACGCAACAGACAGAGCTCTTCTGGGGATACTATCAATGTAAGCGTTCCCCGTGCTTTGGAATCCTTAGTAGCCCATTCAGCTGTAATTGGAGCTGGGGGGTTGTCTGTAATAACATTAAACAGACCTTCTTTCCGCAGAACAGCCTCTGCATAAAGTACCCACTCCGTATAATTTTTCTTATTGAGCTTAGGAATCCCAAAAGCATCAACCAGCTTTGCTTCAGCCATCATTGCTGCTTTAATCAAGCTGCGTCACAGTACAGCTGCTTCCAAAAGCACTTGTAAAAAGCACTTTCGCTTTCTCAGCCTCCAAGCCTGTGAGCTTGTGCCTTTGCCTGTATCGCGGCAAAACGGCTTTAAAAGTACAAAGTCCAGCCATAAAGCCATAAATTAGAAGCTGGCAGGCTGCCCGGAGCATGAGCACATACCTTCATCAATCAAACTTGACGCGCAGAGCAGATAACGCGATCCGTTTCTCTGTTCCTCTGCCGGCATTCCGACTCGGCTTCTGGAGTCTTCATTCTTCAGTTTGATTTATGTCTTTCTGGGCCCGGAACCAAAATGTTGTAATTGCAGAGTCCTTTGCACAACGGAATGATGAGCAGTACGTGCCACATGCTTAAAGTTGCTTTATTTTCAGTTCAAAGTGGAGAAATTACAAACATGCATCTTGCCTCTGCGGGAGCAGAGAAGCAACCGTCCTTCTCCTCGGAATAACGAACACCGAGAGAGACAGTGAAAAACAGGAAACCAGTGTACGTCACATCCAGCTTCCCATTCCCGTGGGAAAACCCAACAGTGCTCTGACTGTGGAATGTAAACATTGTCTTGTGACAAGCACTTCGCTGCACAGTGAAGAGAGCAGAAACCAACAGTGAACACCAGGTCTAAGGCATGCCCGTGGCTATGAGTTGGGCCAGACTTATTCAGGGACAGCCCCATGGAGGCCATGCTTTCCACGAAGTCCCGAGCGGCCCCTTGTAAGGTCGTGTCGGCATGGATGTTAAAATCCCCTACGACAACCAAACTAGGTGTCTCCACGAGGACATCTGCCACGACCTGAAGCAGCTCGGGCAGGGAATCCTTGGTGCAGCGAGGAGGTCGGTACACCAATAGGAATCCTGTACTGCCCCTATTGCCCAACTTCCAGAACATGCACTCAGAGAACTGGGTCTTTCCAATAGGACACCCGGTGCAAACTAATGACTTCCTAAAAATCACTGCAATCCCCCCTCCCCGCCCACAAGGCCTGGGTTGCTGTGCGTAAGAGAAACCTGGTGGACATGCAGCGGCAAGGACAGGCCCATCTGCTTCATCCAACCAGGTCTCTGTCACACATGCCAGGTCCAAGCCTCCATCCACAATCAGGTCGTGGATGGCAGTGGTTTTATTCATCATTGACCTGGTATTGCACAGCAACACTTTCAGGTCATGTGGGTTTCCCTTGTTGATTCCAGTATCCTTCCGGTCAGGACCAGACCTGGAGGCAGGGATAGTCCTCAGACAACGACTAAGCCTGCTTCCTCGGTAATGACATGGTCTTGTCTTAGCGTAACTCCTCCTCCTACCCATGATCACTGAGATCGGTTCTCCGAGTGCATCCCCCCCTGTGGAACCTGCCCCAGCCATTTTGCTTGCTGAGACCCACTCCCAGGCAGCCACAGCCTGAGTCTGCAACAGTACTTGATACAGTGCCGGAGCTGGAACCAGAGCCAGAGCCACAGCCAGAGCCAGAACAAAACCCTAATTCAGAACCAGAGCCTGAAAGAGAGCCAGACCCTGAAACATAGCTGGGTCAGAGGCAGAGGAAGAACCATCATGAGACCCTGAATCAGAGTCAGAACCAGATCTTCATTCAGAACCAGACCCTGAAAGAGAGCCAGAGCCACAGACAGAGCCACAGACGGAGCCTAGAGCCACAGCCGAGATCCACAGCCTGAGTCTGAAATAGTGCTTGATAGAGTGCTGGATCCTGCAACAGAGACACTGTCTGAAACTGAGCCTGACGCTTAAACGTAGCCAGGGGCAGAGGGAGAGGCAGAGCCTGATACGTAGCCAGGGGCAGAGGGAGAGGCAGAGCCTGATACAGTGCTTGATACAGCATAGGAGCCTGAAGCAGAGACACAGCCAGATCCAGAGACACAGCCAGAGCCAGAACAAATCCCTAATTCAGAACCAGAGCCTGAAAGAGAGCCAGAGCCAGAAACAGTGCTTGATAGAGTGCCAGAGCCTGAAACAGAGGCAGAGGCAGATACAGGGCTTGAAACAGCGCCAGAGCCTGAAACAGAGAAACAGCGTGAAACAGAGACAAAGGCTGAGACACAGGCCGAGCCTGAAATAGAGCTAGAATAAGTGCTAGAGCCAAAGACTGAGACAAAGCCTAATAAAGAGCAGAAGCCTGAGCCTGAGCCTGAAACAGTGCTTGATACAGTGCCAGAGCCTGAAACAGAACCAGAGCCACAGCTACAGCCATAGTGCCACAGCCTGAGTCTGCAACAGTGTTTGATACAGTAGGATGTTATGGTCGATGGTATCAAACGCCGCTGAGAGATCCAGCAGAACTAGGAAACAGCTCTCACCTTTGTCCCTAGTCCGCCGGAGATCATCAACCAGTGCGACCAAGGCAGTTTCAGTCCCATGATGAGGCCTGAATCCCGACTGGAAGGGATCCAAATGGTCCGCTTCTTCCAGGCGTGCCTGGAGTTGTTCAGCAACCACTCACTCAATCACCTTGCCCAAGAATGGAAGATTTGAGACTGGGCAATAGTTGGCTATCGTGGCCGCATCTAAAGATGGTTTTTTAAGAAGCGGTTTAATAACTGCCTCTTTCAGCGAGTCTGGGAAGGCTCCCTCACGGAGGGAAGCATTCACCACCCCATGAAGCCCATCGCCCAGTCCTTCCCGGCTAGCTTTTATAAGCCAGGATGGGCAAGGATCAAGGAGACAAGTGGTTGGTTTCACTCGTCCAAGCAGCCTGTCCACATCCTCGGGGGTAACAGATTGGAATTGATCCCACACAACTTGACTAGACAGGATTCTAGCACTCTCCCGCCCCGGCCCTGCTCCCACGGTGGAGTCTACCTCTTATCGAATCTGAGCGACTTTATCTGCAAAAAACTTTGCAAAGTCATTGCAGGAGATCATGTTGGCCCTACTGGGCCCTGATGGAGCAGGTGGTTCCGCTAAATTGCGTACCACCTGAAAGAGTCTCCTGCTGCTGTTTTCCGCAGATGCAATAGAGGCGGTGAAGAAAGTCTTCTTTGCCGTCGCTATCGCCACTTGGTACTCTCGACATTGAGCTCTAACCCGTGTCCGGTCAGATTCAGAATGGGTTATCCGCCACCGGCGCTCTAGCCGTCTCAACGATTGTTTCATTGCCCTCAGATCCGTGGAAAACCACGGGGCTGTCCGGGCTCCATACAATCGGAGAGGGCGCTTTGGAGCCAAACAGTCAATAGCCCTGGTTAACTCCACATTACAGCGGGCCACCAGGGAATCAGCTGAAAGGCCATCAACATGAGATAAAACATCCCCTACCGCTCTCTGGAAACCATTTGGATCCATTAAGTGGCGGGGGCGGACCATCCGAATCGGTCCCACCTCCCTGCAGAGGGGAAGGGTCGTGGAGAAGTCCAGTTGCACCAGGAAGTGATCTGACCATGGCACTTCTTTGGTTTCGCTTTTACTTAATGTCAGATCACCAACATCCATAGAGGTGTAGTTGTAATTGCAGAGTCCTTTGCACAACGGAATGATGAGCAGTACGTGCCACATGCTTAAAGTTGCTTTATTTTCAGTTCAAAGTGGAGAAATTACAAACATGCATCTTGCCTCTGCGGGAGCAGAGAAGCAACCGTCCTTCTCCTCGGAATAACGAACACCGAGAGAGACAGTGAAAAACAGGAAACCAGTGTACGTCACATCCAGCTTCCCATTCCCGTGGGAAAACCCAACAGTGCTCTGACTGTGGAATGTAAACATTGTCTTGTGACAAGCACTTCGCTGCACAGTGAAGAGAGCAGAAACCAACATCCTCCCCCTTTCTGTGAACATCACTGGGCAGCGTGTTCGTACAATATCAGTACAAACCCAACTTCTGTACATAGGTACAGTGTTGATCCCTTGATACAATCTTGGACAATACATCAGCAGGAATTTCTTTACCTGGCATATAGGACACCGTTACGAGTCCCTTCTGAATATGTTCCCTAGCATGTTGCACCTTCAATTGCAAGTGCTTCGTGCTTTGCTTACAACCTTCCGAATTCAGCAAAGCCAAACATGCTTTGTTGTCCTGGTAAACCTGGATTGGACATTTGACAGGAATTTTCATGTCTTTGCACAATTGTAACAACCATTCACAATCCTTAAGTGAATAAGACAGTGCATTCAGTTCAACTTCACAAGTACTTAAGCTAATTGTTGTTTGCTTCTTGCATGACCAATCAAATAGACCCTGATTGTACATGTAGCAAACTCCAGACGTACTTTTCCTGTCTGTGGTGTCACTTCCAAAACTTGCATCTGCAAAAATCTCAAGACCACCAGACTTCTGATTGTTAAATCTCAGTCTGTAATGCATAGTGCCTTTCAAATAGCGTGCTATGCGTTTCAGAGCTTTCCAATCCTTAACAGTAGGATTGTTAACTTGTCTGCTTAGCAAATTACAGCTAACAGCAATATCAGGTCTTGAACATCTGGCAATGAAGTTTAGCTTGCCTAGCACACTTCTGTACAGTGTAGTGTCAGAAAATGCTTCTTCAGTGTCTTCTACCTGATAACCTGTTGTCATCGGTGTGTCTACAGGGTTAGCATCCATCAGGTTTAGTTTGCTTAACACATCAGCAATTTTCCGTGACTGGTGTACTAGAATGTTTCCACTTTGATCTTTCTCTATTTCCAGAGATAGGTAGTTGTTTACCTCACCAAGATCTTTCATGTCAAAGTGCTCTTTCAGTTGAGCTAGGGCGTTATTATACATTGTGACATCTTTCCAAAAGAATAAAATATCATCAACATAAAACAAACAATACAGCTTCTTTTGCCCCTCCTCTTTGACAAATACACATGGATCAGCTTTCCCTTGCTGAAAACCTAGAGAAAACAATGCTTCAGTGAGTTTTGTGTGCCAACACCGTGCACTTTGTTTGAGACCATAAAGGGACTTCTTTAGAGCACAAACAAATCCCTGTTTTACCTGTACGCCATCAGGTGGAAGCATATAAAGTGATTCACCTAGAGATCCGTACAAAAACGCTGTATTCACGTGATAGTGACTAATGTGTAGATTTTCCTCTGCAGCTAGCTTGAGCATAAGCCTAATGCTCTCATATCTCACAGTGGGTGAGTAGGTCTCGTGATAGTCTTCACCTGGTACCTGTGCAAAACCTCTGGCTACCAATCTGGCTTTGTGTCTGACTATCTTGCCATTTTGATCAGTCTTCGCTTTGAAGACCCATTTGCTTCCAAGCAGTTTCATTCCTGGAACTACTGGAACTAGCTCCCAAGTTTTGTTCCTTTCTAAGGAATCAAGCTCAGCCTTCATGGCATTTAACCATGGCTCAGCTTCCTTAGAATCCAAATCCTGGATTTCTTTGAAACTTGAAGGTTCAAATACCTTCTTGGAGCTTTTAACAGCTGCTACTGCTGTCTTAGCAAATTCATCAGCAAATCTCTTTGGAGGTCTGCCTTTTGTGGCTCTTTGTGACCTGCGAATCAGCTTTTGGTCTTCAACACTCTCCTCTTCCTTCTTAGGAGAAAAGTGACCTATTGTGAACAATGGTTCTTCCAATTCCTGATCAGAGCTTTCAGAGGGTCGCATAGAGGCTTTCGCACTCTTGAAATCCTCTGAATCATCCGATTCAGTTTCAGACTCAGAATCAGAACCTTCATCAGTGGGTGTGGGTTGTTGTTGTTTATCCTCAGTCTCATCACTGTCATCAGGATAACATTGGAAAATTCCCACATTCTCCCCCCACTTGGCATTGTACTCAACACTTCTTGTGAGCTTAATTGTCTTAGAGTCAGTCATCATTATTCTGTAAGAACCTTTCTGATAACCTAGAAAAATACCATGCAATCCACGTTTGCCTAACTTGGAGCTTTGTGGTGAATGAATCCACATGTCAGAACCAAAAATTTTCATGTGTTTGATGTACGGTTTCTTGCCAAACATCTTCTCATAGGGGGTACAACCAATCGCTGAAGATAACCTGCGATTGTAACTGTAAATAAAACATGAGAGAGATTCGGCCCAATAACTCTCTGGAAGATTGGCATCATGCAGCAAGGTTTTTAACCCTTGAAGCAATGTTTGATTTGCCCTTTCGCAAAGCCCATTCTGCCATGGCGAGCGAGGACTGGACAAATCGTGTTGAATTCCTTTCTCAGTCAGAAAAGCTTCAAACTGCTGAGAAGTGAATTCTCCCCCGCGATCTGTGAAAAGAATTTTTATCTTCTTACCATGCACATTTTCCAACCAAGCACAGAATTCCTTGAACCTTGGAAAAGCCTCTGATTTCTGCTTGAGATTATACACATAAATATACCTGGAAAATGCATCAATGAGAACCATGAAGAACCTATTTCCACCCAAAGAGGGCGATAGTGGACCAACTAAATCAGCATGAACAACCTGGTATGGTTCCGTAGCTTGCCTACTAGACACCTTACCTTTTGCAGCCATTTTCACCTTGTTTGCTGCGCATGCTTTGCACTTCATGTGGTACCTGCAGGGTTTAATAGTCATACCTTCAACCAAGGCAGGCATTTTAGATACTGCCTCAAAATGCAAATGACCAAATTTCCTGTGAAAATCATGAATACATCCTGCATGCAAACTTTTGTTAGAACCTGCAATGCAACAAGTATCATTCTGCACAACATCATCATAATACAAAACAAACAAACGATCAACACATTCAGCATGCAATACATAATCGTCTTTCTTTGTGATGGTGCATTTCTTGTTCTTGAAGGAAACGTCAATGTTCCGTTCATTCAGCTGCATCACACTTAGAAGATTGTGTGTGGCATCCGGAACATAAAGTACATCCTGTATCGATAAGTCCAAACTGTGAAGAACAACAGTTCCGTAGCCTTGACTGGGGATCGTGTGGTCATCCGCCTGGTGAATCGCACCTTCCTGCGGTGTAAAAGACACGAACAGTCGCTTATCGTTGCACATGTGGTGGGTAGCTGCTGAATCAACAACGAAGAAAGATCTAGACGTCTTCTGGACCTTTGCGACGTTTGGAGTGAAGCGTGAGACCATTGCCTTGTGCTGCGTTGTCCTGGACACCGGACCTTTGCCTTTGCTTTGGCCTTTTCCACGCGATGAGCTTCCGCTGCGCTGCTCTGTCTTGGCCTTGGGATATCTGCATTCCCTCTTCATATGGCCTAGATGTCCACACGAGTAGCATTTCTCTGCCTTCAAAGCTTTGGCGCCCTCTGGTGGTTCCACTGCACTCTGGGATGACGTCTGTGAAGACTCCCCCATACCCATGCAGCTAGCACCCCGGCGATCTGCTTCATTCTGGATCACGGCAGTAACATAGGCTACTGTGAGCTGAGCAGTTGGTTGAACAGCAATCTGAGTGGCAACGGACTCCCAACTTGGACCCAAAGAATGTAGTATCATGAAGGAATACACAGCCTCTGGAAAGTTGAGTCCTCTCTGTTGCAACTCGTGTCTCAGATTCTGCATCTCAGATGTTTACGCACATCTCCACCTTCAGCAAGAGCCATGCCATGCAGCTTGGCATAATAGTACATTGAGGAACCAGCTTCTGTCCTCAAGTGAGCCTCTCTTAAAGTGTTCCAAATTTCTCTGGCTGTGGTCTTGCCACGCAACAGACAGAGCTCTTCTGGGGATACTATCAATGTAAGCGTTCCCCGTGCTTTGGAATCCTTAGTAGCCCATTCAGCTGTAATTGGAGCTGGGGGGTTGTCTGTAATAACATTAAACAGACCTTCTTTCCGCAGAACAGCCTCTGCATAAAGTACCCACTCCGTATAATTTTTCTTATTGAGCTTAGGAATCCCAAAAGCATCAACCAGCTTTGCTTCAGCCATCATTGCTGCTTTAATCAAGCTGCGTCACAGTACAGCTGCTTCCAAAAGCACTTGTAAAAAGCACTTTCGCTTTCTCAGCCTCCAAGCCTGTGAGCTTGTGCCTTTGCCTGTATCGCGGCAAAACGGCTTTAAAAGTACAAAGTCCAGCCATAAAGCCATAAATTAGAAGCTGGCAGGCTGCCCGGAGCATGAGCACATACCTTCATCAATCAAACTTGACGCGCAGAGCAGATAACGCGATCCGTTTCTCTGTTCCTCTGCCGGCATTCCGACTCGGCTTCTGGAGTCTTCATTCTTCAGTTTGATTTATGTCTTTCTGGGCCCGGAACCAAAATGTTGTAATTGCAGAGTCCTTTGCACAACGGAATGATGAGCAGTACGTGCCACATGCTTAAAGTTGCTTTATTTTCAGTTCAAAGTGGAGAAATTACAAACATGCATCTTGCCTCTGCGGGAGCAGAGAAGCAACCGTCCTTCTCCTCGGAATAACGAACACCGAGAGAGACAGTGAAAAACAGGAAACCAGTGTACGTCACATCCAGCTTCCCATTCCCGTGGGAAAACCCAACAGTGCTCTGACTGTGGAATGTAAACATTGTCTTGTGACAAGCACTTCGCTGCACAGTGAAGAGAGCAGAAACCAACAGTGAACACCAGGTCTAAGGCATGCCCGTGGCTATGAGTTGGGCCAGACTTATTCAGGGACAGCCCCATGGAGGCCATGCTTTCCACGAAGTCCCGAGCGGCCCCTTGTAAGGTCGTGTCGGCATGGATGTTAAAATCCCCTACGACAACCAAACTAGGTGTCTCCACGAGGACATCTGCCACGACCTGAAGCAGCTCGGGCAGGGAATCCTTGGTGCAGCGAGGAGGTCGGTACACCAATAGGAATCCTGTACTGCCCCTATTGCCCAACTTCCAGAACATGCACTCAGAGAACTGGGTCTTTCCAATAGGACACCCGGTGCAAACTAATGACTTCCTAAAAATCACTGCAATCCCCCCTCCCCGCCCACAAGGCCTGGGTTGCTGTGCGTAAGAGAAACCTGGTGGACATGCAGCGGCAAGGACAGGCCCATCCGCTTCATCCAACCAGGTCTCTGTCACACATGCCAGGTCCAAGCCTCCATCCACAATCAGGTCGTGGATGGCAGTGGTTTTATTCATCATTGACCTGGTATTGCACAGCAACACTTTCAGGTCATGTGGGTTTCCCTTGTTGATTCCAGTATCCTTCCGGTCAGGACCAGACCTGGAGGCAGGGATAGTCCTCAGACAACGACTAAGCCTGCTTCCTCGGTAATGACATGGTCTTGTCTTAGCGTAACTCCTCCTCCTACCCATGATCACTGAGATCGGTTCTCCGAGTGCATCCCCCCCTGTGGAACCTGCCCCAGCCATTTTGCTTGCTGAGACCCACTCCCAGGCAGCCACAGCCTGAGTCTGCAACAGTACTTGATACAGTGCCGGAGCTGGAACCAGAGCCAGAGCCACAGCCAGAGCCAGAACAAAACCCTAATTCAGAACCAGAGCCTGAAAGAGAGCCAGACCCTGAAACATAGCTGGGTCAGAGGCAGAGGAAGAACCATCATGAGACCCTGAATCAGAGTCAGAACCAGATCTTCATTCAGAACCAGACCCTGAAAGAGAGCCAGAGCCACAGACAGAGCCACAGACGGAGCCTAGAGCCACAGCCGAGATCCACAGCCTGAGTCTGAAATAGTGCTTGATAGAGTGCTGGATCCTGCAACAGAGACACTGTCTGAAACTGAGCCTGACGCTTAAACGTAGCCAGGGGCAGAGGGAGAGGCAGAGCCTGATACGTAGCCAGGGGCAGAGGGAGAGGCAGAGCCTGATACAGTGCTTGATACAGCATAGGAGCCTGAAGCAGAGACACAGCCAGATCCAGAGACACAGCCAGAGCCAGAACAAATCCCTAATTCAGAACCAGAGCCTGAAAGAGAGCCAGAGCCAGAAACAGTGCTTGATAGAGTGCCAGAGCCTGAAACAGAGGCAGAGGCAGATACAGGGCTTGAAACAGCGCCAGAGCCTGAAACAGAGAAACAGCGTGAAACAGAGACAAAGGCTGAGACACAGGCCGAGCCTGAAATAGAGCTAGAATAAGTGCTAGAGCCAAAGACTGAGACAAAGCCTAATAAAGAGCAGAAGCCTGAGCCTGAGCCTGAAACAGTGCTTGATACAGTGCCAGAGCCTGAAACAGAACCAGAGCCACAGCTACAGCCATAGTGCCACAGCCTGAGTCTGCAACAGTGTTTGATACAGTAGGATGTTATGGTCGATGGTATCAAACGCTGCTGAGAGATCCAGCAGAACTAGGAAACAGCTCTCACCTTTGTCCCTAGTCCGCCGGAGATCATCAACCAGTGCGACCAAGGCAGTTTCAGTCCCATGATGAGGCCTGAATCCCGACTGGAAGGGATCCAAATGGTCCGCTTCTTCCAGGCGTGCCTGGAGTTGTTCAGCAACCACTCACTCAATCACCTTGCCCAAGAATGGAAGATTTGAGACTGGGCGATAGTTGGCTATCGTGGCCGCATCTAAAGATGGTTTTTTAAGAAGCGGTTTAATAACTGCCTCTTTCAGCGAGTCTGGGAAGGCTCCCTCACGGAGGGAAGCATTCACCACCCCATGAAGCCCATCGCCCAGTCCTTCCCGGCTAGCTTTTATAAGCCAGGATGGGCAAGGATCAAGGAGACAAGTGGTTGGTTTCACTCGTCCAAGCAGCCTGTCCACATCCTCGGGGGTAACAGATTGGAATTGATCCCACACAACTTGACTAGACAGGATTCTAGCACTCTCCCACCCCGGCCCTGCTCCCACGGTGGAGTCTAACTCTTATCGAATCTGAGCGACTTTATCTGCAAAAAACTTTGCAAAGTCATTGCAGGAGATCATGTTGGCCCTACTGGGCCCTGATGGAGCAGGTGGTTCCGCTAAATTGCGTACCACCTGAAAGAGTCTCCTGCTGCTGTTTTCCGCAGATGCAATAGAGGCGGTGAAGAAAGTCTTCTTTGCCGTCGCTATCGCCACTTGGTACTCTCGACATTGAGCTCTAACCCGTGTCCGGTCAGATTCAGAATGGGTTATCCGCCACCGGCGCTCTAGCCGTCTCAACGATTGTTTCATTGCCCTCAGATCCGTGGAAAACCACGGGGCTGTCCGGGCTCCATACAATCGGAGAGGGCGCTTTGGAGCCAAACAGTCAATAGCCCTGGTTAACTCCACATTACAGCGGGCCACCAGGGAATCAGCTGAAAGGCCATCAACATGAGATAAAACATCCCCTACCGCTCTCTGGAAACCATTTGGATCCATTAAGTGGCGGGGGCGGACCATCCGAATCGGTCCCACCTCCCTGCAGAGGGGAAGGGTCGCGGAGAAGTCCAGTTGCACCAGGAAGTGATCTGACCATGGCACTTCTTTGGTTTCGCTTTTACTTAATGTCAGATCACCAACATCCATAGAGGTGTAGTTGTAATTGCAGAGTCCTTTGCACAACGGAATGATGAGCAGTACGTGCCACATGCTTAAAGTTGCTTTATTTTCAGTTCAAAGTGGAGAAATTACAAACATGCATCTTGCCTCTGCGGGAGCAGAGAAGCAACCGTCCTTCTCCTCGGAATAACGAACACCGAGAGAGACAGTGAAAAACAGGAAACCAGTGTACGTCACATCCAGCTTCCCATTCCCGTGGGAAAACCCAACAGTGCTCTGACTGTGGAATGTAAACATTGTCTTGTGACAAGCACTTCGCTGCACAGTGAAGAGAGCAGAAACCAACATCCTCCCCCTTTCTGTGAACATCACTGGGCAGCGTGTTCGTACAATATCAGTACAAACCCAACTTCTGTACATAGGTACAGTGTTGATCCCTTGATACAATCTTGGACAATACATCAGCAGGAATTTCTTTACCTGGCATATAGGACACCGTTACGAGTCCCTTCTGAATATGTTCCCTAGCATGTTGCACCTTCAATTGCAAGTGCTTCGTGCTTTGCTTACAACCTTCCGAATTCAGCAAAGCCAAACATGCTTTGTTGTCCTGGTAAACCTGGATTGGACATTTGACAGGAATTTTCATGTCTTTGCACAATTGTAACAACCATTCACAATCCTTAAGTGAATAAGACAGTGCATTCAGTTCAACTTCACAAGTACTTAAGCTAATTGTTGTTTGCTTCTTGCATGACCAATCAAATAGACCCTGATTGTACATGTAGCAAACTCCAGACGTACTTTTCCTGTCTGTGGTGTCACTTCCAAAACTTGCATCTGCAAAAATCTCAAGACCACCAGACTTCTGATTGTTAAATCTCAGTCTGTAATGCATAGTGCCTTTCAAATAGCGTGCTATGCGTTTCAGAGCTTTCCAATCCTTAACAGTAGGATTGTTAACTTGTCTGCTTAGCAAATTACAGCTAACAGCAATATCAGGTCTTGAACATCTGGCAATGAAGTTTAGCTTGCCTAGCACACTTCTGTACAGTGTAGTGTCAGAAAATGCTTCTTCAGTGTCTTCTACCTGATAACCTGTTGTCATCGGTGTGTCTACAGGGTTAGCATCCATCAGGTTTAGTTTGCTTAACACATCAGCAATTTTCCGTGACTGGTGTACTAGAATGTTTCCACTTTGATCTTTCTCTATTTCCAGAGATAGGTAGTTGTTTACCTCACCAAGATCTTTCATGTCAAAGTGCTCTTTCAGTTGAGCTAGGGCGTTATTATACATTGTGACATCTTTCCAAAAGAATAAAATATCATCAACATAAAACAAACAATACAGCTTCTTTTGCCCCTCCTCTTTGACAAATACACATGGATCAGCTTTCCCTTGCTGAAAACCTAGAGAAAACAATGCTTCAGTGAGTTTTGTGTGCCAACACCGTGCA
Organism: Podarcis bocagei; assembly: GCF_964188305.1. Classification (NCBI taxonomy): domain Eukaryota; kingdom Metazoa; phylum Chordata; class Lepidosauria; order Squamata; family Lacertidae; genus Podarcis; species Podarcis bocagei. Next base: position 7,165,265 of record NC_138131.1, read on the forward strand.
CTTTGTTTGAGACCATAAAGGGACTTCTTTAGAGCACAAACAAATCCCTGTTTTACCTGTACGCCATCAGGTGGAAGCATATAAAGTGATTCACCTAGAGATCCGTACAAAAACGCTGTATTCACGTGATAGTGACTAATGTGTAGATTTTCCTCTGCAGCTAGCTTGAGCATAAGCCTAATGCTCTCATATCTCACAGTGGGTGAGTAGGTCTCGTGATAGTCTTCACCTGGTACCTGTGCAAAACCTCTGGCTACCAATCTGGCTTTGTGTCTGACTATCTTGCCATTTTGATCAGTCTTCGCTTTGAAGACCCATTTGCTTCCAAGCAGTTTCATTCCTGGAACTACTGGAACTAGCTCCCAAGTTTTGTTCCTTTCTAAGGAATCAAGCTCAGCCTTCATGGCATTTAACCATGGCTCAGCTTCCTTAGAATCCAAATCCTGGATTTCTTTGAAACTTGAAGGTTCAAATACCTTCTTGGAGCTTTTAACAGCTGCTACTGCTGTCTTAGCAAATTCATCAGCAAATCTCTTTGGAGGTCTGCCTTTTGTGGCTCTTTGTGACCTGCGAATCAGCTTTTGGTCTTCAACACTCTCCTCTTCCTTCTTAGGAGAAAAGTGACCTATTGTGAACAATGGTTCTTCCAATTCCTGATCAGAGCTTTCAGAGGGTCGCATAGAGGCTTTCGCACTCTTGAAATCCTCTGAATCATCCGATTCAGTTTCAGACTCAGAATCAGAACCTTCATCAGTGGGTGTGGGTTGTTGTTTATCCTCAGTCTCATCACTGTCATCAGGATAACATTGGAAAATTCCCACATTCTCCCCCCACTTGGCATTGTACTCAACACTTCTTGTGAGCTTAATTGTCTTAGAGTCAGTCATCATTATTCTGTAAGAACCTTTCTGATAACCTAGAAAAATACCATGCAATCCACGTTTGCCTAACTTGGAGCTTTGTGGTGAATGAATCCACATGTCAGAACCAAAAATTTTCATGTGTTTGATGTACGGTTTCTTGCCAAACATCTTCTCATAGGGGGTACAACCAATCGCTGAAGATAACCTGCGATTGTAACTGTAAATAAAACATGAGAGAGATTCGGCCCAATAACTCTCTGGAAGATTGGCATCATGCAGCAAGGTTTTTAACCCTTGAAGCAATGTTTGATTTGCCCTTTCGCAAAGCCCATTCTGCCATGGCGAGCGAGGACTGGACAAATCGTGTTGAATTCCTTTCTCAGTCAGAAAAGCTTCAAACTGCTGAGAAGTGAATTCTCCCCCGCGATCTGTGAAAAGAATTTTTATCTTCTTACCATGCACATTTTCCAACCAAGCACAGAATTCCTTGAACCTTGGAAAAGCCTCTGATTTCTGCTTGAGATTATACACATAAATATACCTGGAAAATGCATCAATGAGAACCATGAAGAACCTATTTCCACCCAAAGAGGGCGATAGTGGACCAACTAAATCAGCATGAACAACCTGGTATGGTTCCATAGCTTGCCTACTAGACACCTTACCTTTTGCAGCCATTTTCACCTTGTTTGCTGCGCATGCTTTGCACTTCATGTGGTACCTGCAGGGTTTAATAGTCATACCTTCAACCAAGGCAGGCATTTTAGATACTGCCTCAAAATGCAAATGACCAAATTTCCTGTGAAAATCATGAATACATCCTGCATGCAAACTTTTGTTAGAACCTGCAATGCAACAAGTATCATTCTGCACAACATCATCATAATACAAAACAAACAAACGATCAACACATTCAGCATGCAATACATAATCGTCTTTCTTTGTGATGGTGCATTTCTTGTTCTTGAAGGAAACGTCAATGTTCCGTTCATTCAGCTGCATCACACTTAGAAGATTGTGTGTGGCATCCGGAACATAAAGTACATCCTGTATCAATAAGTCCAAACTGTGAAGAACAACAGTTCCGTAGCCTTGACTGGGGATCGTGTGGTCATCCGCCTTCCTGCGGTGTAAAAGACACGAACAGTCGCTTATCGTTGCACATGTGGTGGGTAGCTGCTGAATCAACAACGAAGAAAGATCTAGACGTCTTCTGGACCTTTGCGACGTTTGGAGTGAAGCGTGAGACCATTGCCTTGTGCTGCGTTGTCCTGGACACCGGACCTTTGCCTTTGCTTTGGCCTTTTCCACGCGATGAGCTTCCGCTGCGCTGCTCTGTCTTGGCCTTGGGATATCTGCATTCCCTCTTCATATGGCCTAGATGTCCACACGAGTAGCATTTCTCTGCCTTCAAAGCTTTGGCGCCCTCTGGTGGTTCCACTGCACTCTGGGATGACGTCTGTGAAGACTCCCCCATACCCATGCAGCTAGCACCCCGGCGATCTGCTTCATTCTGGATCACGGCAGTAACATAGGCTACTGTGAGCTGAGCAGTTGGTTGAACAGCAATCTGAGTGGCAACGGACTCCCAACTTGGACCCAAAGAATGTAGTATCATGAAGGAATACACAGCCTCTGGAAAGTTGAGTCCTCTCTGTTGCAACTCGTGTCTCAGATTCTGCATCTCAGATGTTTACGCACATCTCCACCTTCAGCAAGAGCCATGCCATGCAGCTTGGCATAATAGTACATTGAGGAACCAGCTTCTGTCCTCAAGTGAGCCTCTCTTAAAGTGTTCCAAATTTCTCTGGCTGTGGTCTTGCCACGCAACAGACAGAGCTCTTCTGGGGATACTATCAATGTAAGCGTTCCCCGTGCTTTGGAATCCTTAGTAGCCCATTCAGCTGTAATTGGAGCTGGGGGGTTGTCTGTAATAACATTAAACAGACCTTCTTTCCGCAGAACAGCCTCTGCATAAAGTACCCACTCCGTATAATTTTTCTTATTGAGCTTAGGAATCCCAAAAGCATCAACCAGCTTTGCTTCAGCCATCATTGCTGCTTTAATCAAGCTGCGTCACAGTACAGCTGCTTCCAAAAGCACTTGTAAAAAGCACTTTCGCTTTCTCAGCCTCCAAGCCTGTGAGCTTGTGCCTTTGCCTGTATCGCGGCAAAACGGCTTTAAAAGTACAAAGTCCAGCCATAAAGCCATAAATTAGAAGCTGGCAGGCTGCCCGGAGCATGAGCACATACCTTCATCAATCAAACTTGACGCGCAGAGCAGATAACGCGATCCGTTTCTCTGTTCCTCTGCCGGCATTCCGACTCGGCTTCTGGAGTCTTCATTCTTCAGTTTGATTTATGTCTTTCTGGGCCCGGAACCAAAATGTTGTAATTGCAGAGTCCTTTGCACAACGGAATGATGAGCAGTACGTGCCACATGCTTAAAGTTGCTTTATTTTCAGTTCAAAGTGGAGAAATTACAAACATGCATCTTGCCTCTGCGGGAGCAGAGAAGCAACCGTCCTTCTCCTCGGAATAACGAACACCGAGAGAGACAGTGAAAAACAGGAAACCAGTGTACGTCACATCCAGCTTCCCATTCCCGTGGGAAAACCCAACAGTGCTCTGACTGTGGAATGTAAACATTGTCTTGTGACAAGCACTTCGCTGCACAGTGAAGAGAGCAGAAACCAACAGTGAACACCAGGTCTAAGGCATGCCCGTGGCTATGAGTTGGGCCAGACTTATTCAGGGACAGCCCCATGGAGGCCATGCTTTCCACGAAGTCCCGAGCGGCCCCTTGTAAGGTCGTGTCGGCATGGATGTTAAAATCCCCTACGACAACCAAACTAGGTGTCTCCACGAGGACATCTGCCACGACCTGAAGCAGCTCGGGCAGGGAATCCTTGGTGCAGCGAGGAGGTCGGTACACCAATAGGAATCCTGTACTGCCCCTATTGCCCAACTTCCAGAACATGCACTCAGAGAACTGGGTCTTTCCAATAGGACACCCGGTGCAAACTAATGACTTCCTAAAAATCACTGCAATCCCCCCTCCCCGCCCACAAGGCCTGGGTTGCTGTGCGTAAGAGAAACCTGGTGGACATGCAGCGGCAAGGACAGGCCCATCCGCTTCATCCAACCAGGTCTCTGTCACACATGCCAGGTCCAAGCCTCCATCCACAATCAGGTCGTGGATGGCAGTGGTTTTATTCATCATTGACCTGGTATTGCACAGCAACACTTTCAGGTCATGTGGGTTTCCCTTGTTGATTCCAGTATCCTTCCGGTCAGGACCAGACCTGGAGGCAGGGATAGTCCTCAGACAACGACTAAGCCTGCTTCCTCGGTAATGACATGGTCTTGTCTTAGCGTAACTCCTCCTCCTACCCATGATCACTGAGATCGGTTCTCCGAGTGCATCCCCCCCTGTGGAACCTGCCCCAGCCATTTTGCTTGCTGAGACCCACTCCCAGGCAGCCACAGCCTGAGTCTGCAACAGTACTTGATACAGTGCCGGAGCTGGAACCAGAGCCAGAGCCACAGCCAGAGCCAGAACAAAACCCTAATTCAGAACCAGAGCCTGAAAGAGAGCCAGACCCTGAAACATAGCTGGGTCAGAGGCAGAGGAAGAACCATCATGAGACCCTGAATCAGAGTCAGAACCAGATCTTCATTCAGAACCAGACCCTGAAAGAGAGCCAGAGCCACAGACAGAGCCACAGACGGAGCCTAGAGCCACAGCCGAGATCCACAGCCTGAGTCTGAAATAGTGCTTGATAGAGTGCTGGATCCTGCAACAGAGACACTGTCTGAAACTGAGCCTGACGCTTAAACGTAGCCAGGGGCAGAGGGAGAGGCAGAGCCTGATACAGTGCTTGATACAGCATAGGAGCCTGAAGCAGAGACACAGCCAGATCCAGAGACACAGCCAGAGCCAGAACAAATCCCTAATTCAGAACCAGAGCCTGAAAGAGAGCCAGAGCCAGAAACAGTGCTTGATAGAGTGCCAGAGCCTGAAACAGAGGCAGAGGCAGATACAGGGCTTGAAACAGCGCCAGAGCCTGAAACAGAGAAACAGCGTGAAACAGAGACAAAGGCTGAGACACAGGCCGAGCCTGAAATAGAGCTAGAATAAGTGCTAGAGCCAAAGACTGAGACAAAGCCTAATAAAGAGCAGAAGCCTGAGCCTGAGCCTGAAACAGTGCTTGATACAGTGCCAGAGCCTGAAACAGAACCAGAGCCACAGCTACAGCCATAGTGCCACAGCCTGAGTCTGCAACAGTGTTTGATACAGTAGGATGTTATGGTCGATGGTATCAAACGCCGCTGAGAGATCCAGCAGAACTAGGAAACAGCTCTCACCTTTGTCCCTAGTCCGCCGGAGATCATCAACCAGTGCGACCAAGGCAGTTTCAGTCCCATGATGAGGCCTGAATCCCGACTGGAAGGGATCCAAATGGTCCGCTTCTTCCAGGCGTGCCTGGAGTTGTTCAGCAACCACTCACTCAATCACCTTGCCCAAGAATGGAAGATTTGAGACTGGGCGATAGTTGGCTATCGTGGCCGCATCTAAAGATGGTTTTTTAAGAAGCGGTTTAATAACTGCCTCTTTCAGCGAGTCTGGGAAGGCTCCCTCACGGAGGGAAGCATTCACCACCCCATGAAGCCCATCGCCCAGTCCTTCCCGGCTAGCTTTTATAAGCCAGGATGGGCAAGGATCAAGGAGACAAGTGGTTGGTTTCACTCGTCCAAGCAGCCTGTCCACATCCTCGGGGGTAACAGATTGGAATTGATCCCACACAACTTGACTAGACAGGATTCTAGCACTCTCCCGCCCCGGCCCTGCTCCCACGGTGGAGTCTACCTCTTATCGAATCTGAGCGACTTTATCTGCAAAAAACTTTGCAAAGTCATTGCAGGAGATCATGTTGGCCCTACTGGGCCCTGATGGAGCAGGTGGTTCCGCTAAATTGCGTACCACCTGAAAGAGTCTCCTGCTGCTGTTTTCCGCAGATGCAATAGAGGCAGTGAAGAAAGTCTTCTTTGCCGTCGCTATCGCCACTTGGTACTCTCGACATTGAGCTCTAACCCGTGTCCGGTCAGATTCAGAATGGGTTATCCGCCACCGGCGCTCTAGCCGTCTCAACGATTGTTTCATTGCCCTCAGATCCGTGGAAAACCACGGGGCTGTCCGGGCTCCATACAATCGGAGAGGGCGCTTTGGAGCCAAACAGTCAATAGCCCTGGTTAACTCCACATTACAGCGGGCCACCAGGGAATCAGCTGAAAGGCCATCAACATGAGATAAAACATCCCCTACCGCTCTCTGGAAACCATTTGGATCCATTAAGTGGCGGGGGCGGACCATCCGAATCGGTCCCACCTCCCTGCAGAGGGGAAGGGTCGCGGAGAAGTCCAGTTGCACCAGGAAGTGATCTGACCATGGCACTTCTTTGGTTTCGCTTTTACTTAATGTCAGATCACCAACATCCATAGAGGTGTAGTTGTAATTGCAGAGTCCTTTGCACAACGGAATGATGAGCAGTACGTGCCACATGCTTAAAGTTGCTTTATTTTCAGTTCAAAGTGGAGAAATTACAAACATGCATCTTGCCTCTGCGGGAGCAGAGAAGCAACCGTCCTTCTCCTCGGAATAACGAACACCGAGAGAGACAGTGAAAAACAGGAAACCAGTGTACGTCACATCCAGCTTCCCATTCCCGTGGGAAAACCCAACAGTGCTCTGACTGTGGAATGTAAACATTGTCTTGTGACAAGCACTTCGCTGCACAGTGAAGAGAGCAGAAACCAACATCCTCCCCCTTTCTGTGAACATCACTGGGCAGCGTGTTCGTACAATATCAGTACAAACCCAACTTCTGTACATAGGTACAGTGTTGATCCCTTGATACAATCTTGGACAATACATCAGCAGGAATTTCTTTACCTGGCATATAGGACACCGTTACGAGTCCCTTCTGAATATGTTCCCTAGCATGTTGCACCTTCAATTGCAAGTGCTTCGTGCTTTGCTTACAACCTTCCGAATTCAGCAAAGCCAAACATGCTTTGTTGTCCTGGTAAACCTGGATTGGACATTTGACAGGAATTTTCATGTCTTTGCACAATTGTAACAACCATTCACAATCCTTAAGTGAATAAGACAGTGCATTCAGTTCAACTTCACAAGTACTTAAGCTAATTGTTGTTTGCTTCTTGCATGACCAATCAAATAGACCCTGATTGTACATGTAGCAAACTCCAGACGTACTTTTCCTGTCTGTGGTGTCACTTCCAAAACTTGCATCTGCAAAAATCTCAAGACCACCAGACTTCTGATTGTTAAATCTCAGTCTGTAATGCATAGTGCCTTTCAAATAGCGTGCTATGCGTTTCAGAGCTTTCCAATCCTTAACAGTAGGATTGTTAACTTGTCTGCTTAGCAAATTACAGCTAACAGCAATATCAGGTCTTGAACATCTGGCAATGAAGTTTAGCTTGCCTAGCACACTTCTGTACAGTGTAGTGTCAGAAAATGCTTCTTCAGTGTCTTCTACCTGATAACCTGTTGTCATCGGTGTGTCTACAGGGTTAGCATCCATCAGGTTTAGTTTGCTTAACACATCAGCAATTTTCCGTGACTGGTGTACTAGAATGTTTCCACTTTGATCTTTCTCTATTTCCAGAGATAGGTAGTTGTTTACCTCACCAAGATCTTTCATGTCAAAGTGCTCTTTCAGTTGAGCTAGGGCGTTATTATACATTGTGACATCTTTCCAAAAGAATAAAATATCATCAACATAAAACAAACAATACAGCTTCTTTTGCCCCTCCTCTTTGACAAATACACATGGATCAGCTTTCCCTTGCTGAAAACCTAGAGAAAACAATGCTTCAGTGAGTTTTGTGTGCCAACACCGTGCACTTTGTTTGAGACCATAAAGGGACTTCTTTAGAGCACAAACAAATCCCTGTTTTACCTGTACGCCATCAGGTGGAAGCATATAAAGTGATTCACCTAGAGATCCGTACAAAAACGCTGTATTCACGTGATAGTGACTAATGTGTAGATTTTCCTCTGCAGCTAGCTTGAGCATAAGCCTAATGCTCTCATATCTCACAGTGGGTGAGTAGGTCTCGTGATAGTCTTCACCTGGTACCTGTGCAAAACCTCTGGCTACCAATCTGGCTTTGTGTCTGACTATCTTGCCATTTTGATCAGTCTTCGCTTTGAAGACCCATTTGCTTCCAAGCAGTTTCATTCCTGGAACTACTGGAACTAGCTCCCAAGTTTTGTTCCTTTCTAAGGAATCAAGCTCAGCCTTCATGGCATTTAACCATGGCTCAGCTTCCTTAGAATCCAAATCCTGGATTTCTTTGAAACTTGAAGGTTCAAATACCTTCTTGGAGCTTTTAACAGCTGCTACTGCTGTCTTAGCAAATTCATCAGCAAATCTCTTTGGAGGTCTGCCTTTTGTGGCTCTTTGTGACCTGCGAATCAGCTTTTGGTCTTCAACACTCTCCTCTTCCTTCTTAGGAGAAAAGTGACCTATTGTGAACAATGGTTCTTCCAATTCCTGATCAGAGCTTTCAGAGGGTCGCATAGAGGCTTTCGCACTCTTGAAATCCTCTGAATCATCCGATTCAGTTTCAGACTCAGAATCAGAACCTTCATCAGTGGGTGTGGGTTGTTGTTGTTTATCCTCAGTCTCATCACTGTCATCAGGATAACATTGGAAAATTCCCACATTCTCCCCCCACTTGGCATTGTACTCAACACTTCTTGTGAGCTTAATTGTCTTAGAGTCAGTCATCATTATTCTGTAAGAACCTTTCTGATAACCTAGAAAAATACCATGCAATCCACGTTTGCCTAACTTGGAGCTTTGTGGTGAATGAATCCACATGTCAGAACCAAAAATTTTCATGTGTTTGATGTACGGTTTCTTGCCAAACATCTTCTCATAGGGGGTACAACCAATCGCTGAAGATAACCTGCGATTGTAACTGTAAATAAAACATGAGAGAGATTCGGCCCAATAACTCTCTGGAAGATTGGCATCATGCAGCAAGGTTTTTAACCCTTGAAGCAATGTTTGATTTGCCCTTTCGCAAAGCCCATTCTGCCATGGCGAGCGAGGACTGGACAAATCGTGTTGAATTCCTTTCTCAGTCAGAAAAGCTTCAAACTGCTGAGAAGTGAATTCTCCCCCGCGATCTGTGAAAAGAATTTTTATCTTCTTACCATGCACATTTTCCAACCAAGCACAGAATTCCTTGAACCTTGGAAAAGCCTCTGATTTCTGCTTGAGATTATACACATAAATATACCTGGAAAATGCATCAATGAGAACCATGAAGAACCTATTTCCACCCAAAGAGGGCGATAGTGGACCAACTAAATCAGCATGAACAACCTGGTATGGTTCCATAGCTTGCCTACTAGACACCTTACCTTTTGCAGCCATTTTCACCTTGTTTGCTGCGCATGCTTTGCACTTCATGTGGTACCTGCAGGGTTTAATAGTCATACCTTCAACCAAGGCAGGCATTTTAGATACTGCCTCAAAATGCAAATGACCAAATTTCCTGTGAAAATCATGAATACATCCTGCATGCAAACTTTTGTTAGAACCTGCAATGCAACAAGTATCATTCTGCACAACATCATCATAATACAAAACAAACAAACGATCAACACATTCAGCATGCAATACATAATCGTCTTTCTTTGTGATGGTGCATTTCTTGTTCTTGAAGGAAACGTCAATGTTCCGTTCATTCAGCTGCATCACACTTAGAAGATTGTGTGTGGCATCCGGAACGTAAAGTACATCCTGTATCAATAAGTCCAAACTGTGAAGAACAACAGTTCCGTAGCCTTGACTGGGGATCGTGTGGTCATCCGCCTTCCTGCGGTGTAAAAGACACGAACAGTCGCTTATCGTTGCACATGTGGTGGGTAGCTGCTGAATCAACAACGAAGAAAGATCTAGACGTCTTCTGGACCTTTGCGACGTTTGGAGTGAAGCGTGAGACCATTGCCTTGTGCTGCGTTGTCCTGGACACCGGACCTTTGCCTTTGCTTTGGCCTTTTCCACGCGATGAGCTTCCGCTGCGCTGCTCTGTCTTGGCCTTGGGATATCTGCATTCCCTCTTCATATGGCCTAGATGTCCACACGAGTAGCATTTCTCTGCCTTCAAAGCTTTGGCGCCCTCTGGTGGTTCCACTGCACTCTGGGATGACGTCTGTGAAGACTCCCCCATACCCATGCAGCTAGCACCCCGGCGATCTGCTTCATTCTGGATCACGGCAGTAACATAGGCTACTGTGAGCTGAGCAGTTGGTTGAACAGCAATCTGAGTGGCAACGGACTCCCAACTTGGACCCAAAGAATGTAGTATCATGAAGGAATACACAGCCTCTGGAAAGTTGAGTCCTCTCTGTTGCAACTCGTGTCTCAGATTCTGCATCTCAGATGTTTACGCACATCTCCACCTTCAGCAAGAGCCATGCCATGCAGCTTGGCATAATAGTACATTGAGGAACCAGCTTCTGTCCTCAAGTGAGCCTCTCTTAAAGTGTTCCAAATTTCTCTGGCTGTGGTCTTGCCACGCAACAGACAGAGCTCTTCTGGGGATACTATCAATGTAAGCGTTCCCCGTGCTTTGGAATCCTTAGTAGCCCATTCAGCTGTAATTGGAGCTGGGGGGTTGTCTGTAATAACATTAAACAGACCTTCTTTCCGCAGAACAGCCTCTGCATAAAGTACCCACTCCGTATAATTTTTCTTATTGAGCTTAGGAATCCCAAAAGCATCAACCAGCTTTGCTTCAGCCATCATTGCTGCTTTAATCAAGCTGCGTCACAGTACAGCTGCTTCCAAAAGCACTTGTAAAAAGCACTTTCGCTTTCTCAGCCTCCAAGCCTGTGAGCTTGTGCCTTTGCCTGTATCGCGGCAAAACGGCTTTAAAAGTACAAAGTCCAGCCATAAAGCCATAAATTAGAAGCTGGCAGGCTGCCCGGAGCATGAGCACATACCTTCATCAATCAAACTTGACGCGCAGAGCAGATAACGCGATCCGTTTCTCTGTTCCTCTGCCGGCATTCCGACTCGGCTTCTGGAGTCTTCATTCTTCAGTTTGATTTATGTCTTTCTGGGCCCGGAACCAAAATGTTGTAATTGCAGAGTCCTTTGCACAACGGAATGATGAGCAGTACGTGCCACATGCTTAAAGTTGCTTTATTTTCAGTTCAAAGTGGAGAAATTACAAACATGCATCTTGCCTCTGCGGGAGCAGAGAAGCAACCGTCCTTCTCCTCGGAATAACGAACACCGAGAGAGACAGTGAAAAACAGGAAACCAGTGTACGTCACATCCAGCTTCCCATTCCCGTGGGAAAACCCAACAGTGCTCTGACTGTGGAATGTAAACATTGTCTTGTGACAAGCACTTCGCTGCACAGTGAAGAGAGCAGAAACCAACAGTGAACACCAGGTCTAAGGCATGCCCGTGGCTATGAGTTGGGCCAGACTTATTCAGGGACAGCCCCATGGAGGCCATGCTTTCCACGAAGTCCCGAGCGGCCCCTTGTAAGGTCGTGTCGGCATGGATGTTAAAATCCCCTACGACAACCAAACTAGGTGTCTCCACGAGGACATCTGCCACGACCTGAAGCAGCTCGGGCAGGGAATCCTTGGTGCAGCGAGGAGGTCGGTACACCAATAGGAATCCTGTACTGCCCCTATTGCCCAACTTCCAGAACATGCACTCAGAGAACTGGGTCTTTCCAATAGGACACCCGGTGCAAACTAATGACTTCCTAAAAATCACTGCAATCCCCCCTCCCCGCCCACAAGGCCTGGGTTGCTGTGCGTAAGAGAAACCTGGTGGACATGCAGCGGCAAGGACAGGCCCATCTGCTTCATCCAACCAGGTCTCTGTCACACATGCCAGGTCCAAGCCTCCATCCACAATCAGGTCGTGGATGGCAGTGGTTTTATTCATCATTGACCTGGTATTGCACAGCAACACTTTCAGGTCATGTGGGTTTCCCTTGTTGATTCCAGTATCCTTCCGGTCAGGACCAGACCTGGAGGCAGGGATAGTCCTCAGACAACGACTAAGCCTGCTTCCTCGGTAATGACATGGTCTTGTCTTAGCGTAACTCCTCCTCCTACCCATGATCACTGAGATCGGTTCTCCGAGTGCATCCCCCCCTGTGGAACCTGCCCCAGCCATTTTGCTTGCTGAGACCCACTCCCAGGCAGCCACAGCCTGAGTCTGCAACAGTACTTGATACAGTGCCGGAGCTGGAACCAGAGCCAGAGCCACAGCCAGAGCCAGAACAAAACCCTAATTCAGAACCAGAGCCTGAAAGAGAGCCAGACCCTGAAACATAGCTGGGTCAGAGGCAGAGGAAGAACCATCATGAGACCCTGAATCAGAGTCAGAACCAGATCTTCATTCAGAACCAGACCCTGAAAGAGAGCCAGAGCCACAGACAGAGCCACAGACGGAGCCTAGAGCCACAGCCGAGATCCACAGCCTGAGTCTGAAATAGTGCTTGATAGAGTGCTGGATCCTGCAACAGAGACACTGTCTGAAACTGAGCCTGACGCTTAAACGTAGCCAGGGGCAGAGGGAGAGGCAGAGCCTGATACAGTGCTTGATACAGCATAGGAGCCTGAAGCAGAGACACAGCCAGATCCAGAGACACAGCCAGAGCCAGAACAAATCCCTAATTCAGAACCAGAGCCTGAAAGAGAGCCAGAGCCAGAAACAGTGCTTGATAGAGTGCCAGAGCCTGAAACAGAGGCAGAGGCAGATACAGGGCTTGAAACAGCGCCAGAGCCTGAAACAGAGAAACAGCGTGAAACAGAGACAAAGGCTGAGACACAGGCCGAGCCTGAAATAGAGCTAGAATAAGTGCTAGAGCCAAAGACTGAGACAAAGCCTAATAAAGAGCAGAAGCCTGAGCCTGAGCCTGAAACAGTGCTTGATACAGTGCCAGAGCCTGAAACAGAACCAGAGCCACAGCTACAGCCATAGTGCCACAGCCTGAGTCTGCAACAGTGTTTGATACAGTAGGATGTTATGGTCGATGGTATCAAACGCCGCTGAGAGATCCAGCAGAACTAGGAAACAGCTCTCACCTTTGTCCCTAGTCCGCCGGAGATCATCAACCAGTGCGACCAAGGCAGTTTCAGTCCCATGATGAGGCCTGAATCCCGACTGGAAGGGATCCAAATGGTCCGCTTCTTCCAGGCGTGCCTGGAGTTGTTCAGCAACCACTCACTCAATCACCTTGCCCAAGAATGGAAGATTTGAGACTGGGCGATAGTTGGCTATCGTGGCCGCATCTAAAGATGGTTTTTTAAGAAGCGGTTTAATAACTGCCTCTTTCAGCGAGTCTGGGAAGGCTCCCTCACGGAGGGAAGCATTCACCACCCCATGAAGCCCATCGCCCAGTCCTTCCCGGCTAGCTTTTATAAGCCAGGATGGGCAAGGATCAAGGAGACAAGTGGTTGGTTTCACTCGTCCAAGCAGCCTGTCCACATCCTCGGGGGTAACAGATTGGAATTGATCCCACACAACTTGACTAGACAGGATTCTAGCACTCTCCCGCCCCGGCCCTGCTCCCACGGTGGAGTCTACCTCTTATCGAATCTGAGCGACTTTATCTGCAAAAAACTTTGCAAAGTCATTGCAGGAGATCATGTTGGCCCTACTGGGCCCTGATGGAGCAGGTGGTTCCGCTAAATTGCGTACCACCTGAAAGAGTCTCCTGCTGCTGTTTTCCGCAGATGCAATAGAGGCGGTGAAGAAAGTCTTCTTTGCCGTCGCTATCGCCACTTGGTACTCTCGACATTGAGCTCTAACCCGTGTCCGGTCAGATTCAGAATGGGTTATCCGCCACCGGCGCTCTAGCCGTCTCAACGATTGTTTCATTGCCCTCAGATCCGTGGAAAACCACGGGGCTGTCCGGGCTCCATACAATCGGAGAGGGCGCTTTGGAGCCAAACAGTCAATAGCCCTGGTTAACTCCACATTACAGCGGGCCACCAGGGAATCAGCTGAAAGGCCATCAACATGAGATAAAACATCCCCTACCGCTCTCTGGAAACCATTTGGATCCATTAAGTGGCGGGGGCGGACCATCCGAATCGGTCCCACCTCCCTGCAGAGGGGAAGGGTCGCGGAGAAGTCCAGTTGCACCAGGAAGTGATCTGACCATGGCACTTCTTTGGTTTCGCTTTTACTTAATGTCAGATCACCAACATCCATAGAGGTGTAGTTGTAATTGCAGAGTCCTTTGCACAACGGAATGATGAGCAGTACGTGCCACATGCTTAAAGTTGCTTTATTTTCAGTTCAAAGTGGAGAAATTACAAACATGCATCTTGCCTCTGCGGGAGCAGAGAAGCAACCGTCCTTCTCCTCGGAATAACGAACACCGAGAGAGACAGTGAAAAACAGGAAACCAGTGTACGTCACATCCAGCTTCCCATTCCCGTGGGAAAACCCAACAGTGCTCTGACTGTGGAATGTAAACATTGTCTTGTGACAAGCACTTCGCTGCACAGTGAAGAGAGCAGAAACCAACATCCTCCCCCTTTCTGTGAACATCACTGGGCAGCGTGTTCGTACAATATCAGTACAAACCCAACTTCTGTACATAGGTACAGTGTTGATCCCTTGATACAATCTTGGACAATACATCAGCAGGAATTTCTTTACCTGGCATATAGGACACCGTTACGAGTCCCTTCTGAATATGTTCCCTAGCATGTTGCACCTTCAATTGCAAGTGCTTCGTGCTTTGCTTACAACCTTCCGAATTCAGCAAAGCCAAACATGCTTTGTTGTCCTGGTAAACCTGGATTGGACATTTGACAGGAATTTTCATGTCTTTGCACAATTGTAACAACCATTCACAATCCTTAAGTGAATAAGACAGTGCATTCAGTTCAACTTCACAAGTACTTAAGCTAATTGTTGTTTGCTTCTTGCATGACCAATCAAATAGACCCTGATTGTACATGTAGCAAACTCCAGACGTACTTTTCCTGTCTGTGGTGTCACTTCCAAAACTTGCATCTGCAAAAATCTCAAGACCACCAGACTTCTGATTGTTAAATCTCAGTCTGTAATGCATAGTGCCTTTCAAATAGCGTGCTATGCGTTTCAGAGCTTTCCAATCCTTAACAGTAGGATTGTTAACTTGTCTGCTTAGCAAATTACAGCTAACAGCAATATCAGGTCTTGAACATCTGGCAATGAAGTTTAGCTTGCCTAGCACACTTCTGTACAGTGTAGTGTCAGAAAATGCTTCTTCAGTGTCTTCTACCTGATAACCTGTTGTCATCGGTGTGTCTACAGGGTTAGCATCCATCAGGTTTAGTTTGCTTAACACATCAGCAATTTTCCGTGACTGGTGTACTAGAATGTTTCCACTTTGATCTTTCTCTATTTCCAGAGATAGGTAGTTGTTTACCTCACCAAGATCTTTCATGTCAAAGTGCTCTTTCAGTTGAGCTAGGGCGTTATTATACATTGTGACATCTTTCCAAAAGAATAAAATATCATCAACATAAAACAAACAATACAGCTTCTTTTGCCCCTCCTCTTTGACAAATACACATGGATCAGCTTTCCCTTGCTGAAAACCTAGAGAAAACAATGCTTCAGTGAGTTTTGTGTGCCAACACCGTGCACTTTGTTTGAGACCATAAAGGGACTTCTTTAGAGCACAAACAAATCCCTGTTTTACCTGTACGCCATCAGGTGGAAGCATATAAAGTGATTCACCTAGAGATCCGTACAAAAACGCTGTATTCACGTGATAGTGACTAATGTGTAGATTTTCCTCTGCAGCTAGCTTGAGCATAAGCCTAATGCTCTCATATCTCACAGTGGGTGAGTAGGTCTCGTGATAGTCTTCACCTGGTACCTGTGCAAAACCTCTGGCTACCAATCTGGCTTTGTGTCTGACTATCTTGCCATTTTGATCAGTCTTCGCTTTGAAGACCCATTTGCTTCCAAGCAGTTTCATTCCTGGAACTACTGGAACTAGCTCCCAAGTTTTGTTCCTTTCTAAGGAATCAAGCTCAGCCTTCATGGCATTTAACCATGGCTCAGCTTCCTTAGAATCCAAATCCTGGATTTCTTTGAAACTTGAAGGTTCAAATACCTTCTTGGAGCTTTTAACAGCTGCTACTGCTGTCTTAGCAAATTCATCAGCAAATCTCTTTGGAGGTCTGCCTTTTGTGGCTCTTTGTGACCTGCGAATCAGCTTTTGGTCTTCAACACTCTCCTCTTCCTTCTTAGGAGAAAAGTGACCTATTGTGAACAATGGTTCTTCCAATTCCTGATCAGAGCTTTCAGAGGGTCGCATAGAGGCTTTCGCACTCTTGAAATCCTCTGAATCATCCGATTCAGTTTCAGACTCAGAATCAGAACCTTCATCAGTGGGTGTGGGTTGTTGTTGTTTATCCTCAGTCTCATCACTGTCATCAGGATAACATTGGAAAATTCCCACATTCTCCCCCCACTTGGCATTGTACTCAACACTTCTTGTGAGCTTAATTGTCTTAGAGTCAGTCATCATTATTCTGTAAGAACCTTTCTGATAACCTAGAAAAATACCATGCAATCCACGTTTGCCTAACTTGGAGCTTTGTGGTGAATGAATCCACATGTCAGAACCAAAAATTTTCATGTGTTTGATGTACGGTTTCTTGCCAAACATCTTCTCATAGGGGGTACAACCAATCGCTGAAGATAACCTGCGATTGTAACTGTAAATAAAACATGAGAGAGATTCGGCCCAATAACTCTCTGGAAGATTGGCATCATGCAGCAAGGTTTTTAACCCTTGAAGCAATGTTTGATTTGCCCTTTCGCAAAGCCCATTCTGCCATGGCGAGCGAGGACTGGACAAATCGTGTTGAATTCCTTTCTCAGTCAGAAAAGCTTCAAACTGCTGAGAAGTGAATTCTCCCCCGCGATCTGTGAAAAGAATTTTTATCTTCTTACCATGCACATTTTCCAACCAAGCACAGAATTCCTTGAACCTTGGAAAAGCCTCTGATTTCTGCTTGAGATTATACACATAAATATACCTGGAAAATGCATCAATGAGAACCATGAAGAACCTATTTCCACCCAAAGAGGGCGATAGTGGACCAACTAAATCAGCATGAACAACCTGGTATGGTTCCGTAGCTTGCCTACTAGACACCTTACCTTTTGCAGCCATTTTCACCTTGTTTGCTGCGCATGCTTTGCACTTCATGTGGTACCTGCAGGGTTTAATAGTCATACCTTCAACCAAGGCAGGCATTTTAGATACTGCCTCAAAATGCAAATGACCAAATTTCCTGTGAAAATCATGAATACATCCTGCATGCAAACTTTTGTTAGAACCTGCAATGCAACAAGTATCATTCTGCACAACATCATCATAATACAAAACAAACAAACGATCAACACATTCAGCATGCAATACATAATCGTCTTTCTTTGTGATGGTGCATTTCTTGTTCTTGAAGGAAACGTCAATGTTCCGTTCATTCAGCTGCATCACACTTAGAAGATTGTGTGTGGCATCCGGAACATAAAGTACATCCTGTATCGATAAGTCCAAACTGTGAAGAACAACAGTTCCGTAGCCTTGACTGGGGATCGTGTGGTCATCCGCCTGGTGAATCGCACCTTCCTGCGGTGTAAAAGACACGAACAGTCGCTTATCGTTGCACATGTGGTGGGTAGCTGCTGAATCAACAACGAAGAAAGATCTAGACGTCTTCTGGACCTTTGCGACGTTTGGAGTGAAGCGTGAGACCATTGCCTTGTGCTGCGTTGTCCTGGACACCGGACCTTTGCCTTTGCTTTGGCCTTTTCCACGCGATGAGCTTCCGCTGCGCTGCTCTGTCTTGGCCTTGGGATATCTGCATTCCCTCTTCATATGGCCTAGATGTCCACACGAGTAGCATTTCTCTGCCTTCAAAGCTTTGGCGCCCTCTGGTGGTTCCACTGCACTCTGGGATGACGTCTGTGAAGACTCCCCCATACCCATGCAGCTAGCACCCCGGCGATCTGCTTCATTCTGGATCACGGCAGTAACATAGGCTACTGTGAGCTGAGCAGTTGGTTGAACAGCAATCTGAGTGGCAACGGACTCCCAACTTGGACCCAAAGAATGTAGTATCATGAAGGAATACACAGCCTCTGGAAAGTTGAGTCCTCTCTGTTGCAACTCGTGTCTCAGATTCTGCATCTCAGATGTTTACGCACATCTCCACCTTCAGCAAGAGCCATGCCATGCAGCTTGGCATAATAGTACATTGAGGAACCAGCTTCTGTCCTCAAGTGAGCCTCTCTTAAAGTGTTCCAAATTTCTCTGGCTGTGGTCTTGCCACGCAACAGACAGAGCTCTTCTGGGGATACTATCAATGTAAGCGTTCCCCGTGCTTTGGAATCCTTAGTAGCCCATTCAGCTGTAATTGGAGCTGGGGGGTTGTCTGTAATAACATTAAACAGACCTTCTTTCCGCAGAACAGCCTCTGCATAAAGTACCCACTCCGTATAATTTTTCTTATTGAGCTTAGGAATCCCAAAAGCATCAACCAGCTTTGCTTCAGCCATCATTGCTGCTTTAATCAAGCTGCGTCACAGTACAGCTGCTTCCAAAAGCACTTGTAAAAAGCACTTTCGCTTTCTCAGCCTCCAAGCCTGTGAGCTTGTGCCTTTGCCTGTATCGCGGCAAAACGGCTTTAAAAGTACAAAGTCCAGCCATAAAGCCATAAATTAGAAGCTGGCAGGCTGCCCGGAGCATGAGCACATACCTTCATCAATCAAACTTGACGCGCAGAGCAGATAACGCGATCCGTTTCTCTGTTCCTCTGCCGGCATTCCGACTCGGCTTCTGGAGTCTTCATTCTTCAGTTTGATTTATGTCTTTCTGGGCCCGGAACCAAAATGTTGTAATTGCAGAGTCCTTTGCACAACGGAATGATGAGCAGTACGTGCCACATGCTTAAAGTTGCTTTATTTTCAGTTCAAAGTGGAGAAATTACAAACATGCATCTTGCCTCTGCGGGAGCAGAGAAGCAACCGTCCTTCTCCTCGGAATAACGAACACCGAGAGAGACAGTGAAAAACAGGAAACCAGTGTACGTCACATCCAGCTTCCCATTCCCGTGGGAAAACCCAACAGTGCTCTGACTGTGGAATGTAAACATTGTCTTGTGACAAGCACTTCGCTGCACAGTGAAGAGAGCAGAAACCAACAGTGAACACCAGGTCTAAGGCATGCCCGTGGCTATGAGTTGGGCCAGACTTATTCAGGGACAGCCCCATGGAGGCCATGCTTTCCACGAAGTCCCGAGCGGCCCCTTGTAAGGTCGTGTCGGCATGGATGTTAAAATCCCCTACGACAACCAAACTAGGTGTCTCCACGAGGACATCTGCCACGACCTGAAGCAGCTCGGGCAGGGAATCCTTGGTGCAGCGAGGAGGTCGGTACACCAATAGGAATCCTGTACTGCCCCTATTGCCCAACTTCCAGAACATGCACTCAGAGAACTGGGTCTTTCCAATAGGACACCCGGTGCAAACTAATGACTTCCTAAAAATCACTGCAATCCCCCCTCCCCGCCCACAAGGCCTGGGTTGCTGTGCGTAAGAGAAACCTGGTGGACATGCAGCGGCAAGGACAGGCCCATCCGCTTCATCCAACCAGGTCTCTGTCACACATGCCAGGTCCAAGCCTCCATCCACAATCAGGTCGTGGATGGCAGTGGTTTTATTCATCATTGACCTGGTATTGCACAGCAACACTTTCAGGTCATGTGGGTTTCCCTTGTTGATTCCAGTATCCTTCCGGTCAGGACCAGACCTGGAGGCAGGGATAGTCCTCAGACAACGACTAAGCCTGCTTCCTCGGTAATGACATGGTCTTGTCTTAGCGTAACTCCTCCTCCTACCCATGATCACTGAGATCGGTTCTCCGAGTGCATCCCCCCCTGTGGAACCTGCCCCAGCCATTTTGCTTGCTGAGACCCACTCCCAGGCAGCCACAGCCTGAGTCTGCAACAGTACTTGATACAGTGCCGGAGCTGGAACCAGAGCCAGAGCCACAGCCAGAGCCAGAACAAAACCCTAATTCAGAACCAGAGCCTGAAAGAGAGCCAGACCCTGAAACATAGCTGGGTCAGAGGCAGAGGAAGAACCATCATGAGACCCTGAATCAGAGTCAGAACCAGATCTTCATTCAGAACCAGACCCTGAAAGAGAGCCAGAGCCACAGACAGAGCCACAGACGGAGCCTAGAGCCACAGCCGAGATCCACAGCCTGAGTCTGAAATAGTGCTTGATAGAGTGCTGGATCCTGCAACAGAGACACTGTCTGAAACTGAGCCTGACGCTTAAACGTAGCCAGGGGCAGAGGGAGAGGCAGAGCCTGATACGTAGCCAGGGGCAGAGGGAGAGGCAGAGCCTGATACAGTGCTTGATACAGCATAGGAGCCTGAAGCAGAGACACAGCCAGATCCAGAGACACAGCCAGAGCCAGAACAAATCCCTAATTCAGAACCAGAGCCTGAAAGAGAGCCAGAGCCAGAAACAGTGCTTGATAGAGTGCCAGAGCCTGAAACAGAGGCAGAGGCAGATACAGGGCTTGAAACAGCGCCAGAGCCTGAAACAGAGAAACAGCGTGAAACAGAGACAAAGGCTGAGACACAGGCCGAGCCTGAAATAGAGCTAGAATAAGTGCTAGAGCCAAAGACTGAGACAAAGCCTAATAAAGAGCAGAAGCCTGAGCCTGAGCCTGAAACAGTGCTTGATACAGTGCCAGAGCCTGAAACAGAACCAGAGCCACAGCTACAGCCATAGTGCCACAGCCTGAGTCTGCAACAGTGTTTGATACAGTAGGATGTTATGGTCGATGGTATCAAACGCCGCTGAGAGATCCAGCAGAACTAGGAAACAGCTCTCACCTTTGTCCCTAGTCCGCCGGAGATCATCAACCAGTGCGACCAAGGCAGTTTCAGTCCCATGATGAGGCCTGAATCCCGACTGGAAGGGATCCAAATGGTCCGCTTCTTCCAGGCGTGCCTGGAGTTGTTCAGCAACCACTCACTCAATCACCTTGCCCAAGAATGGAAGATTTGAGACTGGGCGATAGTTGGCTATCGTGGCCGCATCTAAAGATGGTTTTTTAAGAAGCGGTTTAATAACTGCCTCTTTCAGCGAGTCTGGGAAGGCTCCCTCACGGAGGGAAGCATTCACCACCCCATGAAGCCCATCGCCCAGTCCTTCCCGGCTAGCTTTTATAAGCCAGGATGGGCAAGGATCAAGGAGACAAGTGGTTGGTTTCACTCGTCCAAGCAGCCTGTCCACATCCTCGGGGGTAACAGATTGGAATTGATCCCACACAACTTGACTAGACAGGATTCTAGCACTCTCCCGCCCCGGCCCTGCTCCCACGGTGGAGTCTACCTCTTATCGAATCTGAGCGACTTTATCTGCAAAAAACTTTGCAAAGTCATTGCAGGAGATCATGTTGGCCCTACTGGGCCCTGATGGAGCAGGTGGTTCCGCTAAATTGCGTACCACCTGAAAGAGTCTCCTGCTGCTGTTTTCCGCAGATGCAATAGAGGCGGTGAAGAAAGTCTCGACATTGAGCTCTAACCCGTGTCCGGTCAGATTCAGAATGGGTTATCCGCCACCGGCGCTCTAGCCGTCTCAACGATTGTTTCATTGCCCTCAGATCCGTGGAAAACCACGGGGCTGTCCGGGCTCCATACAATCGGAGAGGGCGCTTTGGAGCCAAACAGTCAATAGCCCTGGTTAACTCCACATTACAGCGGGCCACCAGGGAATCAGCTGAAAGGCCATCAACATGAGATAAAACATCCCCTACCGCTCTCTGGAAACCATTTGGATCCATTAAGTGGCGGGGGCGGACCATCCGAATCGGTCCCACCTCCCTGCAGAGGGGAAGGGTCGCGGAGAAGTCCAGTTGCACCAGGAAGTGATCTGACCATGGCACTTCTTTGGTTTCGCTTTTACTTAATGTCAGATCACCAACATCCATAGAGGTGTAGTTGTAATTGCAGAGTCCTTTGCACAACGGAATGATGAGCAGTACGTGCCACATGCTTAAAGTTGCTTTATTTTCAGTTCAAAGTGGAGAAATTACAAACATGCATCTTGCCTCTGCGGGAGCAGAGAAGCAACCGTCCTTCTCCTCGGAATAACGAACACCGAGAGAGACAGTGAAAAACAGGAAACCAGTGTACGTCACATCCAGCTTCCCATTCCCGTGGGAAAACCCAACAGTGCTCTGACTGTGGAATGTAAACATTGTCTTGTGACAAGCACTTCGCTGCACAGTGAAGAGAGCAGAAACCAACATCCTCCCCCTTTCTGTGAACATCACTGGGCAGCGTGTTCGTACAATATCAGTACAAACCCAACTTCTGTACATAGGTACAGTGTTGATCCCTTGATACAATCTTGGACAATACATCAGCAGGAATTTCTTTACCTGGCATATAGGACACCGTTACGAGTCCCTTCTGAATATGTTCCCTAGCATGTTGCACCTTCAATTGCAAGTGCTTCGTGCTTTGCTTACAACCTTCCGAATTCAGCAAAGCCAAACATGCTTTGTTGTCCTGGTAAACCTGGATTGGACATTTGACAGGAATTTTCATGTCTTTGCACAATTGTAACAACCATTCACAATCCTTAAGTGAATAAGACAGTGCATTCAGTTCAACTTCACAAGTACTTAAGCTAATTGTTGTTTGCTTCTTGCATGACCAATCAAATAGACCCTGATTGTACATGTAGCAAACTCCAGACGTACTTTTCCTGTCTGTGGTGTCACTTCCAAAACTTGCATCTGCAAAAATCTCAAGACCACCAGACTTCTGATTGTTAAATCTCAGTCTGTAATGCATAGTGCCTTTCAAATAGCGTGCTATGCGTTTCAGAGCTTTCCAATCCTTAACAGTAGGATTGTTAACTTGTCTGCTTAGCAAATTACAGCTAACAGCAATATCAGGTCTTGAACATCTGGCAATGAAGTTTAGCTTGCCTAGCACACTTCTGTACAGTGTAGTGTCAGAAAATGCTTCTTCAGTGTCTTCTACCTGATAACCTGTTGTCATCGGTGTGTCTACAGGGTTAGCATCCATCAGGTTTAGTTTGCTTAACACATCAGCAATTTTCCGTGACTGGTGTACTAGAATGTTTCCACTTTGATCTTTCTCTATTTCCAGAGATAGGTAGTTGTTTACCTCACCAAGATCTTTCATGTCAAAGTGCTCTTTCAGTTGAGCTAGGGCGTTATTATACATTGTGACATCTTTCCAAAAGAATAAAATATCATCAACATAAAACTGTTAGGATATTTCCGTTCCACCTTAAAGGGAGCAGGCTTTGTAAGCAACAGAGTCTGCGCATGTCCTAATCACAGGATGTTTATGGTTTGATATTCCTTTCGTTTTCAGTCGGCTCAGACACGCTGACAGAATGGACGTGTTTTCTTTGTTCTGTTCATGTCCTAAATAAAGTCTGTAAATATGCTCTTTTGCTCTTCTGCGGTGCAAGCTTTTGGCTGTGTTTTTATCTGCTGATAAACAGTGTGCACCAAGCCTAGGAATGTGGCTAGGAATTTCCAGAGGCTTCGTGTCCCTAACTGTTGGATCTGCGTGACTACGGGAGGCCGATGGATGTCCAGAACTCCGGCTTGGGGGCTCAGATGGACGTTATCTCCCTGGCAGTTTCCCAACAACAAGGTTTCGGGCCCAGATTCACGGCACCTACAGGAGAGTAAAGCTGCAACAGACTGCGTTTGAGAGGTATGAAGGGGGGAAAAGCAAAAGGGACGGACGCTTTTTCTGTTCTACCTCGCAAAGAGCCTTTGATCTCCGGCAGATTAATTGGCCTGGGAGCTGAGCCAAAAAGGCTTCGTGATTAATAGCTGCCAAGATAAGGAGTCTTTCAAGTTAAAATAGACTCACGGCTCAAGTAAAAAGCTGAGATGGATCTCTTACAGACCTCAGAAACTGCTCCGTGCCCTAAGTTGGATGGGCAGAATTATGAAACTTGGGCAAAATGGTGTGAGAGTTTGCTACGTCAGTTTGGGGTGTGGCATGTTGTTTCTGAAGCCCCCCCAGTTCCTCTGACAGAGAGATGGAAATCGCAGAATTCGAAAGCGATTGACGTAATAGTCTTATCCGTATCTCTTGAGGAAATTAAGACGCTGGCTGGCAACACCACTGCACGTGGAATGTGGACTGCTTTGTTCAAAGCTCACAAACCAATAATCCCAGCCCAGAGTTTGACTGCATCGGAGATCCTAGCTGTTTCCCAGAATGCGGGTGATTGCAGGGATGCTGAGGGCACCGGTTGCAAGCTGCAGGGGGAGCTGACCGTCACGTCATCCCAGGCAGCATTCCAGCCTCCAGAGGGAGCCAAGGAGTCGGCAGCTGAGAGCTCTGTTTCTCATGGGAACCAAGGCCATCGCCTTTGCAGAGGCCGGAAAGGCAAAGGTAAACAGAGCCAGACGCAGACGTCTGCAGATGGCCAGGAGCAGAGGGAGGGTGAAGAGCCCGCGCCAAACAAAGCGATGTTTGCTGGCACTGCTTCACCAAAGGCTACAGGCACGTCTGCTGACCAGAAGCAGGGGGGCAAGCTGCAAAAGCCCACGCCAGTGGAAAGCAAGGTTTTGCTTGCTGGCACAGCTTCACCAAAGGCTAAATGCAAGTCAGCTGGCCAGGAGGAGCAGGGGGGCAAGCTGCAAAAGCCCACACCCGTGGAGAACAAGGGTTTGCTTGCTGTAAAGACTGCTCCAACAGCCAAAGGCAGGTTTATTGTTGATTCAGGTGCCAGCCGCCATATTTCAAAGGACAGGCATCTCTTTATCTCCTTCAAGCCTCAGGAAGGTGAGATCCACCTGGCTGATGGAAGGACGTTGCAAATTGCAGGAGAAGGGACTGTGAAACTTGCAAGTCTGCACACTACCATCAGTAATGTACTTTATGTTCCAGGAGCGGCGAGCAACTTGTTGAGTGTCCCACAGCTTACTGGACGTGGTTTTCAGATTTCCTTCAAGAGGAGCGTCTGTGTCATCAGTAAAGGCAAAGAGGACTATTTGCATGCAAAGTTTATGGATGGTTTGTTCCATATAACTTATGATGACACTGCTGTTGTATCTAATGCTGATTCTTGTTGTGTTGCACAAACTAACAAAGTTCTTCATGCAGGTTGCATTCACGATGCGCATCGAAGGTTTTGTCACCTCTCTTGGAAGGCACTGGCCAAGATGCCAGAGGTGGTTGAAGGTTTGAACATCAAACCCTGTAAATTTCATATGAAATGTGTATCTTGTGCAGAGAACAAGGTGAAGGTTGCTCCAAAAGGCAAGGAGTCTAGCAGGCAGGCTTCCAAGCCCTACCAGCTAGTGCATGCGGACCTGGTTGGTCCACTTGCGCCCTCTATAGGAGGAGCAAGGTACTTCATGATTCTGATTGATTCTTTTTCCAGGTACATTCATGTGTATTTGCTCGAACAGAAATCGCAAGCGTTTCCGAAGTTTAGGGAATTCTGTGCTTGGTTGGAAAATGTGCACGGTAAACGAATTTCTTGTTTATTTACTGATCGGGGCGGGGAGTTCACTTCTCAGCAGTTTGAAGCTTTCCTGACTGAGAAGGGAATCCAGCATGACATGTCAACGCCCAGATCGCCATGGATGAATGGACTTGCGGAGAGAGCAAATCAAACTTTGCTGCAAGGGATAAAAACCTTGTTGCATGATGCCAATCTCCCTGATAAGTTTTGGGGGGAGGCTCTGGGGAATTTGGTTTATACCGTTAATCGAAGATTGTCATCACCCATTGGTTGTACCCCCTATGAGAAGATGTTTGGCAAGAAACCCAACACCAAACACATGAGAATCTTTGGTTCGGACATGTGGGTACGCACACAACAAACCAACAAGCTTGGGAAGCGTGGGGCACATGGTTTGTTCATGGGGTACGAAAAAGGTGCATACAGGGTATGGATGACTGACTCTAAGTCCATTAAGTTCACAAGGAGTGTTGAGTACAATCCTAAGTGGGGGGAAAATGTGGGAATTTTCCAGAGTTACCCAGAGGAGGATGAAGGTGATGTCAAGAAAGCAGCTAAAGATGAGAAAGCTGCTGCTGCTGATGATGATGATGAGGATGAGGATGATGATGATGATGATGATCAGAGTTCGGATTCCAGTTCAGTGGGCGGTGCTGCTGCTGGTGTCAGTGACAGTGATGACACAGCAGACTACCAGAGCGCAAAGGCCTCAGTCAGACCATCTGATGAGTCTGACAATGAACTGGAAGAACCACTGTTCACCATTGGTCACTTTTCTCCTAAGAAAGAGGAGATGAGTCCAGAAGACTTGCGTCTAGTACGTAGGTCTGAAAGGGCGACCAAGGGCAGACCTCCAAAGAGGTATGCTGATGAGTTTGCTAAGACAGCAACTGCTGTTCTTAGTAGCTCAGAGAAGGTATGGGAACCTTCAAGCTTCAAAGAGGTTCAGGAGTTAACCTCTAAAGATGCTGAGCCTTGGCTTAATGCCATGAAGGCTGAAGTTGATTCCTTGAACAGGAACCAAACTTGGGAACTGGTACCGGTAGTCCCAGGAATGAGACTGGTTGGCAGCAAATGGGTCTTCAAGGCCAAGACAGACCAGAATGGCAAGGTAGTCAGACACAAAGCCAGATTGGTTGCCAGAGGTTTTTCACAGGTACCAGGACAGGATTACCACGAGACCTATTCTCCCACAGTCAAATATGAGAGCATTCGGCTGATGCTCAAGGTCGCTGCGGAGGAGAAACTGCATGTTACCCACCATGACATTAATACAGCTTTTTTGTACGGGGTTTTGGGGGAGGAGCTGTTCATGCTTCCACCTGATGGGATGCAGATACAGAAGGGAATGGTCTGTAAACTGCGGAAATCCTTATATGGTCTCAAGCAGAGTGCCAGGTGTTGGAACACAAAACTCACTGAGACATTGCTTTCTCTAGGTTTTCACCAGGGCAAAGCTGATCCATGTGTGTTTGTCAAGGAGGAGGGGCAAAATAAACTGTATTGTTTATGTTTTGTTGATGATCTTCTGATGTTTTGGAAGAATCAGGCTTTTTATCAAAGCACCCTAGCTCAGCTGAAGGAGCACTTTGACATGAAGGATCTTGGTGAGGTATCCAACTATCTTTCTCTGCAGGTGGAGAAAGACCAAGCAGGTAATTTTCTGGTACATCAAACACAGAAAATTGCTGATGTATTAACCAGGTTGAATTTGGTTGATGCAAACCCAGCAGACACACCGATGGTGACAGGTTACCAGGTAGACAGTACTGCTGAAGCGTTTTCTGACACAACGCTGTACAGATGCATTCTAGGCAAACTGAATTTCATTGCCAGATGTTCAAGACCTGACATAGCTGTAAGCTGTAATCTGCTTAGCAGACATGCCAACAATCCTACGGTTCAGGATTGGAAAACTCTGAAGCGCATAGCCCGCTATTTGAAAGGGACTATGCACTACAGGCTGAGGTTCACCAGTCAGAAGACTGGAGGTCTTGAAATCTTTGCAGATGCAAGTTTTGGAAGTGACACCACGGATGGTACAAGCACTTCTGGAGTATGCTACATGTACAACCACTGCCTGTTTGACTGGTTGTGCAAGAAGCAGACAACAGTGAGCCTAAGTTCCTGTGAAGCAGAACTCAATGCTCTGTCATTTTCACTCATGGATTGTGAATGGTTGATGCAACTATTTAAGGACATCAGGGTGTCTGTGAAATGTCCTGTACAAGTGTATCAAGACAATAGATCGTGTTTGGCTTTGCTGAACTCCGAGAGTTGCAAGCAGAGAACCAAGTACTTGCAGATTAAGCTACATCGTGCAAGAGAGTGTATTCAGAAAGGACTGATTCAGGTGTCCTACATGGCAGGAAATGAAATTCCTGCTGATCTGTTGTCTAAGGTTGTTAACAAAGAACAACTTAAGGTTTATGTACAAAGGTTGCAATTGGGTGAACCACAGGTACAACAGGTTACACGGAAAGGGGGAGGATGTTAGGATATTTCCGTTCCACCTTAAAGGGAGCAGGCTTTGTAAGCAACAGAGTCTGCGCATGTCCTAATCACAGGATGTTTATGGTTTGATATTCCTTTCGTTTTCAGTCGGCTCAGACACGCTGACAGAATGGACGTGTTTTCTTTGTTCTGTTCATGTCCTAAATAAAGTCTGTAAATATGCTCTTTTGCTCTTCTGCGGTGCAAGCTTTTGGCTGTGTTTTTATCTGCTGATAAACAGTGTGCACCAAGCCTAGGAATGTGGCTAGGAATTTCCAGAGGCTTCGTGTCCCTAACTGTTGGATCTGCGTGACTACGGGAGGCCGATGGATGTCCAGAACTCCGGCTTGGGGGCTCAGATGGACGTTATCTCCCTGGCAGTTTCCCAACAAAAACAAACAATACAGCTTCTTTTGCCCCTCCTCTTTGACAAATACACATGGATCAGCTTTCCCTTGCTGAAAACCTAGAGAAAACAATGCTTCAGTGAGTTTTGTGTGCCAACACCGCGCACTTTGTTTGAGACCATAAAGGGACTTCTTTAGAGCACAAACAAATCCCTGTTTTACCTGTACGCCATCAGGTGGAAGCATATAAAGTGATTCACCTAGAGATCCGTACAAAAACGCTGTATTCACGTGATAGTGACTAATGTGTAGATTTTCCTCTGCAGCTAGCTTGAGCATAAGCCTAATGCTCTCATATCTCACAGTGGGTGAGTAGGTCTCGTGATAGTCTTCACCTGGTACCTGTGCAAAACCTCTGGCTACCAATCTGGCTTTGTGTCTGACTATCTTGCCATTTTGATCAGTCTTCGCTTTGAAGACCCATTTGCTTCCAAGCAGTTTCATTCCTGGAACTACTGGAACTAGCTCCCAAGTTTTGTTCCTTTCTAAGGAATCAAGCTCAGCCTTCATGGCATTTAACCATGGCTCAGCTTCCTTAGAATCCAAATCCTGGATTTCTTTGAAACTTGAAGGTTCAAATACCTTCTTGGAGCTTTTAACAGCTGCTACTGCTGTCTTAGCAAATTCATCAGCAAATCTCTTTGGAGGTCTGCCTTTTGTGGCTCTTTGTGACCTGCGAATCAGCTTTTGGTCTTCAACACTCTCCTCTTCCTTCTTAGGAGAAAAGTGACCTATTGTGAACAATGGTTCTTCCAATTCCTGATCAGAGCTTTCAGAGGGTCGCATAGAGGCTTTCGCACTCTTGAAATCCTCTGAATCATCCGATTCAGTTTCAGACTCAGAATCAGAACCTTCATCAGTGGGTGTGGGTTGTTGTTGTTTATCCTCAGTCTCATCACTGTCATCAGGATAACATTGGAAAATTCCCACATTCTCCCCCCACTTGGCATTGTACTCAACACTTCTTGTGAGCTTAATTGTCTTAGAGTCAGTCATCATTATTCTGTAAGAACCTTTCTGATAACCTAGAAAAATACCATGCAATCCACGTTTGCCTAACTTGGAGCTTTGTGGTGAATGAATCCACATGTCAGAACCAAAAATTTTCATGTGTTTGATGTACGGTTTCTTGCCAAACATCTTCTCATAGGGGGTACAACCAATCGCTGAAGATAACCTGCGATTGTAACTGTAAATAAAACATGAGAGAGATTCGGCCCAATAACTCTCTGGAAGATTGGCATCATGCAGCAAGGTTTTTAACCCTTGAAGCAATGTTTGATTTGCCCTTTCGCAAAGCCCATTCTGCCATGGCGAGCGAGGACTGGACAAATCGTGTTGAATTCCTTTCTCAGTCAGAAAAGCTTCAAACTGCTGAGAAGTGAATTCTCCCCCGCGATCTGTGAAAAGAATTTTTATCTTCTTACCATGCACATTTTCCAACCAAGCACAGAATTCCTTGAACCTTGGAAAAGCCTCTGATTTCTGCTTGAGATTATACACATAAATATACCTGGAAAATGCATCAATGAGAACCATGAAGAACCTATTTCCACCCAAAGAGGGCGATAGTGGACCAACTAAATCAGCATGAACAACCTGGTATGGTTCCGTAGCTTGCCTACTAGACACCTTACCTTTTGCAGCCATTTTCACCTTGTTTGCTGCGCATGCTTTGCACTTCATGTGGTACCTGCAGGGTTTAATAGTCATACCTTCAACCAAGGCAGGCATTTTAGATACTGCCTCAAAATGCAAATGACCAAATTTCCTGTGAAAATCATGAATACATCCTGCATGCAAACTTTTGTTAGAACCTGCAATGCAACAAGTATCATTCTGCACAACATCATCATAATACAAAACAAACAAACGATCAACACATTCAGCATGCAATACATAATCGTCTTTCTTTGTGATGGTGCATTTCTTGTTCTTGAAGGAAACGTCAATGTTCCGTTCATTCAGCTGCATCACACTTAGAAGATTGTGTGTGGCATCCGGAACATAAAGTACATCCTGTATCGATAAGTCCAAACTGTGAAGAACAACAGTTCCGTAGCCTTGACTGGGGATCGTGTGGTCATCCGCCTGGTGAATCGCACCTTCCTGCGGTGTAAAAGACACAAACAGTCGCTTATCGTTGCACATGTGGTGGGTAGCTGCTGAATCAACAACGAAGAAAGATCTAGACGTCTTCTGGACCTTTGCGACGTTTGGAGTGAAGCGTGAGACCATTGCCTTGTGCTGCGTTGTCCTGGACACCGGACCTTTGCCTTTGCTTTGGCCTTTTCCACGCGATGAGCTTCCGCTGCGCTGCTCTGTCTTGGCCTTGGGATATCTGCATTCCCTCTTCATATGGCCTAGATGTCCACACGAGTAGCATTTCTCTGCCTTCAAAGCTTTGGCGCCCTCTGGTGGTTCCACTGCACTCTGGGATGACGTCTGTGAAGACTCCCCCATACCCATGCAGCTAGCACCCCGGCGATCTGCTTCATTCTGGATCACGGCAGTAACATAGGCTACTGTGAGCTGAGCAGTTGGTTGAACAGCAATCTGAGTGGCAACGGACTCCCAACTTGGACCCAAAGAATGTAGTATCATGAAGGAATACACAGCCTCTGGAAAGTTGAGTCCTCTCTGTTGCAACTCGTGTCTCAGATTCTGCATCTCAGATGTTTACGCACATCTCCACCTTCAGCAAGAGCCATGCCATGCAGCTTGGCATAATAGTACATTGAGGAACCAGCTTCTGTCCTCAAGTGAGCCTCTCTTAAAGTGTTCCAAATTTCTCTGGCTGTGGTCTTGCCACGCAACAGACAGAGCTCTTCTGGGGATACTATCAATGTAAGCGTTCCCCGTGCTTTGGAATCCTTAGTAGCCCATTCAGCTGTAATTGGAGCTGGGGGGTTGTCTGTAATAACATTAAACAGACCTTCTTTCCGCAGAACAGCCTCTGCATAAAGTACCCACTCCGTATAATTTTTCTTATTGAGCTTAGGAATCCCAAAAGCATCAACCAGCTTTGCTTCAGCCATCATTGCTGCTTTAATCAAGCTGCGTCACAGTACAGCTGCTTCCAAAAGCACTTGTAAAAAGCACTTTCGCTTTCTCAGCCTCCAAGCCTGTGAGCTTGTGCCTTTGCCTGTATCGCGGCAAAACGGCTTTAAAAGTACAAAGTCCAGCCATAAAGCCATAAATTAGAAGCTGGCAGGCTGCCCGGAGCATGAGCACATACCTTCATCAATCAAACTTGACGCGCAGAGCAGATAACGCGATCCGTTTCTCTGTTCCTCTGCCGGCATTCCGACTCGGCTTCTGGAGTCTTCATTCTTCAGTTTGATTTATGTCTTTCTGGGCCCGGAACCAAAATGTTGTAATTGCAGAGTCCTTTGCACAACGGAATGATGAGCAGTACGTGCCACATGCTTAAAGTTGCTTTATTTTCAGTTCAAAGTGGAGAAATTACAAACATGCATCTTGCCTCTGCGGGAGCAGAGAAGCAACCGTCCTTCTCCTCGGAATAACGAACACCGAGAGAGACAGTGAAAAACAGGAAACCAGTGTACGTCACATCCAGCTTCCCATTCCCGTGGGAAAACCCAACAGTGCTCTGACTGTGGAATGTAAACATTGTCTTGTGACAAGCACTTCGCTGCACAGTGAAGAGAGCAGAAACCAACAGTGAACACCAGGTCTAAGGCATGCCCGTGGCTATGAGTTGGGCCAGACTTATTCAGGGACAGCCCCATGGAGGCCATGCTTTCCACGAAGTCCCGAGCGGCCCCTTGTAAGGTCGTGTCGGCATGGATGTTAAAATCCCCTACGACAACCAAACTAGGTGTCTCCACGAGGACATCTGCCACGACCTGAAGCAGCTCGGGCAGGGAATCCTTGGTGCAGCGAGGAGGTCGGTACACCAATAGGAATCCTGTACTGCCCCTATTGCCCAACTTCCAGAACATGCACTCAGAGAACTGGGTCTTTCCAATAGGACACCCGGTGCAAACTAATGACTTCCTAAAAATCACTGCAATCCCCCCTCCCCGCCCACAAGGCCTGGGTTGCTGTGCGTAAGAGAAACCTGGTGGACATGCAGCGGCAAGGACAGGCCCATCCGCTTCATCCAACCAGGTCTCTGTCACACATGCCAGGTCCAAGCCTCCATCCACAATCAGGTCGTGGATGGCAGTGGTTTTATTCATCATTGACCTGGTATTGCACAGCAACACTTTCAGGTCATGTGGGTTTCCCTTGTTGATTCCAGTATCCTTCCGGTCAGGACCAGACCTGGAGGCAGGGATAGTCCTCAGACAACGACTAAGCCTGCTTCCTCGGTAATGACATGGTCTTGTCTTAGCGTAACTCCTCCTCCTACCCATGATCACTGAGATCGGTTCTCCGAGTGCATCCCCCCCTGTGGAACCTGCCCCAGCCATTTTGCTTGCTGAGACCCACTCCCAGGCAGCCACAGCCTGAGTCTGCAACAGTACTTGATACAGTGCCGGAGCTGGAACCAGAGCCAGAGCCACAGCCAGAGCCAGAACAAAACCCTAATTCAGAACCAGAGCCTGAAAGAGAGCCAGACCCTGAAACATAGCTGGGTCAGAGGCAGAGGAAGAACCATCATGAGACCCTGAATCAGAGTCAGAACCAGATCTTCATTCAGAACCAGACCCTGAAAGAGAGCCAGAGCCACAGACAGAGCCACAGACGGAGCCTAGAGCCACAGCCGAGATCCACAGCCTGAGTCTGAAATAGTGCTTGATAGAGTGCTGGATCCTGCAACAGAGACACTGTCTGAAACTGAGCCTGACGCTTAAACGTAGCCAGGGGCAGAGGGAGAGGCAGAGCCTGATACGTAGCCAGGGGCAGAGGGAGAGGCAGAGCCTGATACAGTGCTTGATACAGCATAGGAGCCTGAAGCAGAGACACAGCCAGATCCAGAGACACAGCCAGAGCCAGAACAAATCCCTAATTCAGAACCAGAGCCTGAAAGAGAGCCAGAGCCAGAAACAGTGCTTGATAGAGTGCCAGAGCCTGAAACAGAGGCAGAGGCAGATACAGGGCTTGAAACAGCGCCAGAGCCTGAAACAGAGAAACAGCGTGAAACAGAGACAAAGGCTGAGACACAGGCCGAGCCTGAAATAGAGCTAGAATAAGTGCTAGAGCCAAAGACTGAGACAAAGCCTAATAAAGAGCAGAAGCCTGAGCCTGAGCCTGAAACAGTGCTTGATACAGTGCCAGAGCCTGAAACAGAACCAGAGCCACAGCTACAGCCATAGTGCCACAGCCTGAGTCTGCAACAGTGTTTGATACAGTAGGATGTTATGGTCGATGGTATCAAACGCCGCTGAGAGATCCAGCAGAACTAGGAAACAGCTCTCACCTTTGTCCCTAGTCCGCCGGAGATCATCAACCAGTGCGACCAAGGCAGTTTCAGTCCCATGATGAGGCCTGAATCCCGACTGGAAGGGATCCAAATGGTCCGCTTCTTCCAGGCGTGCCTGGAGTTGTTCAGCAACCACTCACTCAATCACCTTGCCCAAGAATGGAAGATTTGAGACTGGGCGATAGTTGGCTATCGTGGCCGCATCTAAAGATGGTTTTTTAAGAAGCGGTTTAATAACTGCCTCTTTCAGCGAGTCTGGGAAGGCTCCCTCACGGAGGGAAGCATTCACCACCCCATGAAGCCCATCGCCCAGTCCTTCCCGGCTAGCTTTTATAAGCCAGGATGGGCAAGGATCAAGGAGACAAGTGGTTGGTTTCACTCGTCCAAGCAGCCTGTCCACATCCTCGGGGGTAACAGATTGGAATTGATCCCACACAACTTGACTAGACAGGATTCTAGCACTCTCCCGCCCCGGCCCTGCTCCCACGGTGGAGTCTACCTCTTATCGAATCTGAGCGACTTTATCTGCAAAAAACTTTGCAAAGTCATTGCAGGAGATCATGTTGGCCCTACTGGGCCCTGATGGAGCAGGTGGTTCCGCTAAATTGCGTACCACCTGAAAGAGTCTCCTGCTGCTGTTTTCCGCAGATGCAATAGAGGCAGTGAAGAAAGTCTTCTTTGCCGTCGCTATCGCCACTTGGTACTCTCGACATTGAGCTCTAACCCGTGTCCGGTCAGATTCAGAATGGGTTATCCGCCACCGGCGCTCTAGCCGTCTCAACGATTGTTTCATTGCCCTCAGATCCGTGGAAAACCACGGGGCTGTCCGGGCTCCATACAATCGGAGAGGGCGCTTTGGAGCCAAACAGTCAATAGCCCTGGTTAACTCCACATTACAGCGGGCCACCAGGGAATCAGCTGAAAGGCCATCAACATGAGATAAAACATCCCCTACCGCTCTCTGGAAACCATTTGGATCCATTAAGTGGCGGGGGCGGACCATCCGAATCGGTCCCACCTCCCTGCAGAGGGGAAGGGTCGCGGAGAAGTCCAGTTGCACCAGGAAGTGATCTGACCATGGCACTTCTTTGGTTTCGCTTTTACTTAATGTCAGATCACCAACATCCATAGAGGTGTAGTTGTAATTGCAGAGTCCTTTGCACAACGGAATGATGAGCAGTACGTGCCACATGCTTAAAGTTGCTTTATTTTCAGTTCAAAGTGGAGAAATTACAAACATGCATCTTGCCTCTGCGGGAGCAGAGAAGCAACCGTCCTTCTCCTCGGAATAACGAACACCGAGAGAGACAGTGAAAAACAGGAAACCAGTGTACGTCACATCCAGCTTCCCATTCCCGTGGGAAAACCCAACAGTGCTCTGACTGTGGAATGTAAACATTGTCTTGTGACAAGCACTTCGCTGCACAGTGAAGAGAGCAGAAACCAACATCCTCCCCCTTTCTGTGAACATCACTGGGCAGCGTGTTCGTACAATATCAGTACAAACCCAACTTCTGTACATAGGTACAGTGTTGATCCCTTGATACAATCTTGGACAATACATCAGCAGGAATTTCTTTACCTGGCATATAGGACACCGTTACGAGTCCCTTCTGAATATGTTCCCTAGCATGTTGCACCTTCAATTGCAAGTGCTTCGTGCTTTGCTTACAACCTTCCGAATTCAGCAAAGCCAAACATGCTTTGTTGTCCTGGTAAACCTGGATTGGACATTTGACAGGAATTTTCATGTCTTTGCACAATTGTAACAACCATTCACAATCCTTAAGTGAATAAGACAGTGCATTCAGTTCAACTTCACAAGTACTTAAGCTAATTGTTGTTTGCTTCTTGCATGACCAATCAAATAGACCCTGATTGTACATGTAGCAAACTCCAGACGTACTTTTCCTGTCTGTGGTGTCACTTCCAAAACTTGCATCTGCAAAAATCTCAAGACCACCAGACTTCTGATTGTTAAATCTCAGTCTGTAATGCATAGTGCCTTTCAAATAGCGTGCTATGCGTTTCAGAGCTTTCCAATCCTTAACAGTAGGATTGTTAACTTGTCTGCTTAGCAAATTACAGCTAACAGCAATATCAGGTCTTGAACATCTGGCAATGAAGTTTAGCTTGCCTAGCACACTTCTGTACAGTGTAGTGTCAGAAAATGCTTCTTCAGTGTCTTCTACCTGATAACCTGTTGTCATCGGTGTGTCTACAGGGTTAGCATCCATCAGGTTTAGTTTGCTTAACACATCAGCAATTTTCCGTGACTGGTGTACTAGAATGTTTCCACTTTGATCTTTCTCTATTTCCAGAGATAGGTAGTTGTTTACCTCACCAAGATCTTTCATGTCAAAGTGCTCTTTCAGTTGAGCTAGGGCGTTATTATACATTGTGACATCTTTCCAAAAGAATAAAATATCATCAACATAAAACAAACAATACAGCTTCTTTTGCCCCTCCTCTTTGACAAATACACATGGATCAGCTTTCCCTTGCTGAAAACCTAGAGAAAACAATGCTTCAGTGAGTTTTGTGTGCCAACACCGTGCACTTTGTTTGAGACCATAAAGGGACTTCTTTAGAGCACAAACAAATCCCTGTTTTACCTGTACGCCATCAGGTGGAAGCATATAAAGTGATTCACCTAGAGATCCGTACAAAAACGCTGTATTCACGTGATAGTGACTAATGTGTAGATTTTCCTCTGCAGCTAGCTTGAGCATAAGCCTAATGCTCTCATATCTCACAGTGGGTGAGTAGGTCTCGTGATAGTCTTCACCTGGTACCTGTGCAAAACCTCTGGCTACCAATCTGGCTTTGTGTCTGACTATCTTGCCATTTTGATCAGTCTTCGCTTTGAAGACCCATTTGCTTCCAAGCAGTTTCATTCCTGGAACTACTGGAACTAGCTCCCAAGTTTTGTTCCTTTCTAAGGAATCAAGCTCAGCCTTCATGGCATTTAACCATGGCTCAGCTTCCTTAGAATCCAAATCCTGGATTTCTTTGAAACTTGAAGGTTCAAATACCTTCTTGGAGCTTTTAACAGCTGCTACTGCTGTCTTAGCAAATTCATCAGCAAATCTCTTTGGAGGTCTGCCTTTTGTGGCTCTTTGTGACCTGCGAATCAGCTTTTGGTCTTCAACACTCTCCTCTTCCTTCTTAGGAGAAAAGTGACCTATTGTGAACAATGGTTCTTCCAATTCCTGATCAGAGCTTTCAGAGGGTCGCATAGAGGCTTTCGCACTCTTGAAATCCTCTGAATCATCCGATTCAGTTTCAGACTCAGAATCAGAACCTTCATCAGTGGGTGTGGGTTGTTGTTGTTTATCCTCAGTCTCATCACTGTCATCAGGATAACATTGGAAAATTCCCACATTCTCCCCCCACTTGGCATTGTACTCAACACTTCTTGTGAGCTTAATTGTCTTAGAGTCAGTCATCATTATTCTGTAAGAACCTTTCTGATAACCTAGAAAAATACCATGCAATCCACGTTTGCCTAACTTGGAGCTTTGTGGTGAATGAATCCACATGTCAGAACCAAAAATTTTCATGTGTTTGATGTACGGTTTCTTGCCAAACATCTTCTCATAGGGGGTACAACCAATCGCTGAAGATAACCTGCGATTGTAACTGTAAATAAAACATGAGAGAGATTCGGCCCAATAACTCTCTGGAAGATTGGCATCATGCAGCAAGGTTTTTAACCCTTGAAGCAATGTTTGATTTGCCCTTTCGCAAAGCCCATTCTGCCATGGCGAGCGAGGACTGGACAAATCGTGTTGAATTCCTTTCTCAGTCAGAAAAGCTTCAAACTGCTGAGAAGTGAATTCTCCCCCGCGATCTGTGAAAAGAATTTTTATCTTCTTACCATGCACATTTTCCAACCAAGCACAGAATTCCTTGAACCTTGGAAAAGCCTCTGATTTCTGCTTGAGATTATACACATAAATATACCTGGAAAATGCATCAATGAGAACCATGAAGAACCTATTTCCACCCAAAGAGGGCGATAGTGGACCAACTAAATCAGCATGAACAACCTGGTATGGTTCCGTAGCTTGCCTACTAGACACCTTACCTTTTGCAGCCATTTTCACCTTGTTTGCTGCGCATGCTTTGCACTTCATGTGGTACCTGCAGGGTTTAATAGTCATACCTTCAACCAAGGCAGGCATTTTAGATACTGCCTCAAAATGCAAATGACCAAATTTCCTGTGAAAATCATGAATACATCCTGCATGCAAACTTTTGTTAGAACCTGCAATGCAACAAGTATCATTCTGCACAACATCATCATAATACAAAACAAACAAACGATCAACACATTCAGCATGCAATACATAATCGTCTTTCTTTGTGATGGTGCATTTCTTGTTCTTGAAGGAAACGTCAATGTTCCGTTCATTCAGCTGCATCACACTTAGAAGATTGTGTGTGGCATCCGGAACATAAAGTACATCCTGTATCGATAAGTCCAAACTGTGAAGAACAACAGTTCCGTAGCCTTGACTGGGGATCGTGTGGTCATCCGCCTGGTGAATCGCACCTTCCTGCGGTGTAAAAGACACGAACAGTCGCTTATCGTTGCACATGTGGTGGGTAGCTGCTGAATCAACAACGAAGAAAGATCTAGACGTCTTCTGGACCTTTGCGACGTTTGGAGTGAAGCGTGAGACCATTGCCTTGTGCTGCGTTGTCCTGGACACCGGACCTTTGCCTTTGCTTTGGCCTTTTCCACGCGATGAGCTTCCGCTGCGCTGCTCTGTCTTGGCCTTGGGATATCTGCATTCCCTCTTCATATGGCCTAGATGTCCACACGAGTAGCATTTCTCTGCCTTCAAAGCTTTGGCGCCCTCTGGTGGTTCCACTGCACTCTGGGATGACGTCTGTGAAGACTCCCCCATACCCATGCAGCTAGCACCCCGGCGATCTGCTTCATTCTGGATCACGGCAGTAACATAGGCTACTGTGAGCTGAGCAGTTGGTTGAACAGCAATCTGAGTGGCAACGGACTCCCAACTTGGACCCAAAGAATGTAGTATCATGAAGGAATACACAGCCTCTGGAAAGTTGAGTCCTCTCTGTTGCAACTCGTGTCTCAGATTCTGCATCTCAGATGTTTACGCACATCTCCACCTTCAGCAAGAGCCATGCCATGCAGCTTGGCATAATAGTACATTGAGGAACCAGCTTCTGTCCTCAAGTGAGCCTCTCTTAAAGTGTTCCAAATTTCTCTGGCTGTGGTCTTGCCACGCAACAGACAGAGCTCTTCTGGGGATACTATCAATGTAAGCGTTCCCCGTGCTTTGGAATCCTTAGTAGCCCATTCAGCTGTAATTGGAGCTGGGGGGTTGTCTGTAATAACATTAAACAGACCTTCTTTCCGCAGAACAGCCTCTGCATAAAGTACCCACTCCGTATAATTTTTCTTATTGAGCTTAGGAATCCCAAAAGCATCAACCAGCTTTGCTTCAGCCATCATTGCTGCTTTAATCAAGCTGCGTCACAGTACAGCTGCTTCCAAAAGCACTTGTAAAAAGCACTTTCGCTTTCTCAGCCTCCAAGCCTGTGAGCTTGTGCCTTTGCCTGTATCGCGGCAAAACGGCTTTAAAAGTACAAAGTCCAGCCATAAAGCCATAAATTAGAAGCTGGCAGGCTGCCCGGAGCATGAGCACATACCTTCATCAATCAAACTTGACGCGCAGAGCAGATAACGCGATCCGTTTCTCTGTTCCTCTGCCGGCATTCCGACTCGGCTTCTGGAGTCTTCATTCTTCAGTTTGATTTATGTCTTTCTGGGCCCGGAACCAAAATGTTGTAATTGCAGAGTCCTTTGCACAACGGAATGATGAGCAGTACGTGCCACATGCTTAAAGTTGCTTTATTTTCAGTTCAAAGTGGAGAAATTACAAACATGCATCTTGCCTCTGCGGGAGCAGAGAAGCAACCGTCCTTCTCCTCGGAATAACGAACACCGAGAGAGACAGTGAAAAACAGGAAACCAGTGTACGTCACATCCAGCTTCCCATTCCCGTGGGAAAACCCAACAGTGCTCTGACTGTGGAATGTAAACATTGTCTTGTGACAAGCACTTCGCTGCACAGTGAAGAGAGCAGAAACCAACAGTGAACACCAGGTCTAAGGCATGCCCGTGGCTATGAGTTGGGCCAGACTTATTCAGGGACAGCCCCATGGAGGCCATGCTTTCCACGAAGTCCCGAGCGGCCCCTTGTAAGGTCGTGTCGGCATGGATGTTAAAATCCCCTACGACAACCAAACTAGGTGTCTCCACGAGGACATCTGCCACGACCTGAAGCAGCTCGGGCAGGGAATCCTTGGTGCAGCGAGGAGGTCGGTACACCAATAGGAATCCTGTACTGCCCCTATTGCCCAACTTCCAGAACATGCACTCAGAGAACTGGGTCTTTCCAATAGGACACCCGGTGCAAACTAATGACTTCCTAAAAATCACTGCAATCCCCCCTCCCCGCCCACAAGGCCTGGGTTGCTGTGCGTAAGAGAAACCTGGTGGACATGCAGCGGCAAGGACAGGCCCATCCGCTTCATCCAACCAGGTCTCTGTCACACATGCCAGGTCCAAGCCTCCATCCACAATCAGGTCGTGGATGGCAGTGGTTTTATTCATCATTGACCTGGTATTGCACAGCAACACTTTCAGGTCATGTGGGTTTCCCTTGTTGATTCCAGTATCCTTCCGGTCAGGACCAGACCTGGAGGCAGGGATAGTCCTCAGACAACGACTAAGCCTGCTTCCTCGGTAATGACATGGTCTTGTCTTAGCGTAACTCCTCCTCCTACCCATGATCACTGAGATCGGTTCTCCGAGTGCATCCCCCCCTGTGGAACCTGCCCCAGCCATTTTGCTTGCTGAGACCCACTCCCAGGCAGCCACAGCCTGAGTCTGCAACAGTACTTGATACAGTGCCGGAGCTGGAACCAGAGCCAGAGCCACAGCCAGAGCCAGAACAAAACCCTAATTCAGAACCAGAGCCTGAAAGAGAGCCAGACCCTGAAACATAGCTGGGTCAGAGGCAGAGGAAGAACCATCATGAGACCCTGAATCAGAGTCAGAACCAGATCTTCATTCAGAACCAGACCCTGAAAGAGAGCCAGAGCCACAGACAGAGCCACAGACGGAGCCTAGAGCCACAGCCGAGATCCACAGCCTGAGTCTGAAATAGTGCTTGATAGAGTGCTGGATCCTGCAACAGAGACACTGTCTGAAACTGAGCCTGACGCTTAAACGTAGCCAGGGGCAGAGGGAGAGGCAGAGCCTGATACGTAGCCAGGGGCAGAGGGAGAGGCAGAGCCTGATACAGTGCTTGATACAGCATAGGAGCCTGAAGCAGAGACACAGCCAGATCCAGAGACACAGCCAGAGCCAGAACAAATCCCTAATTCAGAACCAGAGCCTGAAAGAGAGCCAGAGCCAGAAACAGTGCTTGATAGAGTGCCAGAGCCTGAAACAGAGGCAGAGGCAGATACAGGGCTTGAAACAGCGCCAGAGCCTGAAACAGAGAAACAGCGTGAAACAGAGACAAAGGCTGAGACACAGGCCGAGCCTGAAATAGAGCTAGAATAAGTGCTAGAGCC
This sequence comes from Podarcis bocagei, assembly GCF_964188305.1. Lineage (NCBI taxonomy): Eukaryota > Metazoa > Chordata > Lepidosauria > Squamata > Lacertidae > Podarcis > Podarcis bocagei. The sequence continues at coordinate 7,206,698 of NC_138131.1, forward strand.
AAAGACTGAGACAAAGCCTAATAAAGAGCAGAAGCCTGAGCCTGAGCCTGAAACAGTGCTTGATACAGTGCCAGAGCCTGAAACAGAACCAGAGCCACAGCTACAGCCATAGTGCCACAGCCTGAGTCTGCAACAGTGTTTGATACAGTAGGATGTTATGGTCGATGGTATCAAACGCCGCTGAGAGATCCAGCAGAACTAGGAAACAGCTCTCACCTTTGTCCCTAGTCCGCCGGAGATCATCAACCAGTGCGACCAAGGCAGTTTCAGTCCCATGATGAGGCCTGAATCCCGACTGGAAGGGATCCAAATGGTCCGCTTCTTCCAGGCGTGCCTGGAGTTGTTCAGCAACCACTCACTCAATCACCTTGCCCAAGAATGGAAGATTTGAGACTGGGCGATAGTTGGCTATCGTGGCCGCATCTAAAGATGGTTTTTTAAGAAGCGGTTTAATAACTGCCTCTTTCAGCGAGTCTGGGAAGGCTCCCTCACGGAGGGAAGCATTCACCACCCCATGAAGCCCATCGCCCAGTCCTTCCCGGCTAGCTTTTATAAGCCAGGATGGGCAAGGATCAAGGAGACAAGTGGTTGGTTTCACTCGTCCAAGCAGCCTGTCCACATCCTCGGGGGTAACAGATTGGAATTGATCCCACACAACTTGACTAGACAGGATTCTAGCACTCTCCCGCCCCGGCCCTGCTCCCACGGTGGAGTCTACCTCTTATCGAATCTGAGCGACTTTATCTGCAAAAAACTTTGCAAAGTCATTGCAGGAGATCATGTTGGCCCTACTGGGCCCTGATGGAGCAGGTGGTTCCGCTAAATTGCGTACCACCTGAAAGAGTCTCCTGCTGCTGTTTTCCGCAGATGCAATAGAGGCGGTGAAGAAAGTCTCGACATTGAGCTCTAACCCGTGTCCGGTCAGATTCAGAATGGGTTATCCGCCACCGGCGCTCTAGCCGTCTCAACGATTGTTTCATTGCCCTCAGATCCGTGGAAAACCACGGGGCTGTCCGGGCTCCATACAATCGGAGAGGGCGCTTTGGAGCCAAACAGTCAATAGCCCTGGTTAACTCCACATTACAGCGGGCCACCAGGGAATCAGCTGAAAGGCCATCAACATGAGATAAAACATCCCCTACCGCTCTCTGGAAACCATTTGGATCCATTAAGTGGCGGGGGCGGACCATCCGAATCGGTCCCACCTCCCTGCAGAGGGGAAGGGTCGCGGAGAAGTCCAGTTGCACCAGGAAGTGATCTGACCATGGCACTTCTTTGGTTTCGCTTTTACTTAATGTCAGATCACCAACATCCATAGAGGTGTAGTTGTAATTGCAGAGTCCTTTGCACAACGGAATGATGAGCAGTACGTGCCACATGCTTAAAGTTGCTTTATTTTCAGTTCAAAGTGGAGAAATTACAAACATGCATCTTGCCTCTGCGGGAGCAGAGAAGCAACCGTCCTTCTCCTCGGAATAACGAACACCGAGAGAGACAGTGAAAAACAGGAAACCAGTGTACGTCACATCCAGCTTCCCATTCCCGTGGGAAAACCCAACAGTGCTCTGACTGTGGAATGTAAACATTGTCTTGTGACAAGCACTTCGCTGCACAGTGAAGAGAGCAGAAACCAACATCCTCCCCCTTTCTGTGAACATCACTGGGCAGCGTGTTCGTACAATATCAGTACAAACCCAACTTCTGTACATAGGTACAGTGTTGATCCCTTGATACAATCTTGGACAATACATCAGCAGGAATTTCTTTACCTGGCATATAGGACACCGTTACGAGTCCCTTCTGAATATGTTCCCTAGCATGTTGCACCTTCAATTGCAAGTGCTTCGTGCTTTGCTTACAACCTTCCGAATTCAGCAAAGCCAAACATGCTTTGTTGTCCTGGTAAACCTGGATTGGACATTTGACAGGAATTTTCATGTCTTTGCACAATTGTAACAACCATTCACAATCCTTAAGTGAATAAGACAGTGCATTCAGTTCAACTTCACAAGTACTTAAGCTAATTGTTGTTTGCTTCTTGCATGACCAATCAAATAGACCCTGATTGTACATGTAGCAAACTCCAGACGTACTTTTCCTGTCTGTGGTGTCACTTCCAAAACTTGCATCTGCAAAAATCTCAAGACCACCAGACTTCTGATTGTTAAATCTCAGTCTGTAATGCATAGTGCCTTTCAAATAGCGTGCTATGCGTTTCAGAGCTTTCCAATCCTTAACAGTAGGATTGTTAACTTGTCTGCTTAGCAAATTACAGCTAACAGCAATATCAGGTCTTGAACATCTGGCAATGAAGTTTAGCTTGCCTAGCACACTTCTGTACAGTGTAGTGTCAGAAAATGCTTCTTCAGTGTCTTCTACCTGATAACCTGTTGTCATCGGTGTGTCTACAGGGTTAGCATCCATCAGGTTTAGTTTGCTTAACACATCAGCAATTTTCCGTGACTGGTGTACTAGAATGTTTCCACTTTGATCTTTCTCTATTTCCAGAGATAGGTAGTTGTTTACCTCACCAAGATCTTTCATGTCAAAGTGCTCTTTCAGTTGAGCTAGGGCGTTATTATACATTGTGACATCTTTCCAAAAGAATAAAATATCATCAACATAAAACAAACAATACAGCTTCTTTTGCCCCTCCTCTTTGACAAATACACATGGATCAGCTTTCCCTTGCTGAAAACCTAGAGAAAACAATGCTTCAGTGAGTTTTGTGTGCCAACACCGCGCACTTTGTTTGAGACCATAAAGGGACTTCTTTAGAGCACAAACAAATCCCTGTTTTACCTGTACGCCATCAGGTGGAAGCATATAAAGTGATTCACCTAGAGATCCGTACAAAAACGCTGTATTCACGTGATAGTGACTAATGTGTAGATTTTCCTCTGCAGCTAGCTTGAGCATAAGCCTAATGCTCTCATATCTCACAGTGGGTGAGTAGGTCTCGTGATAGTCTTCACCTGGTACCTGTGCAAAACCTCTGGCTACCAATCTGGCTTTGTGTCTGACTATCTTGCCATTTTGATCAGTCTTCGCTTTGAAGACCCATTTGCTTCCAAGCAGTTTCATTCCTGGAACTACTGGAACTAGCTCCCAAGTTTTGTTCCTTTCTAAGGAATCAAGCTCAGCCTTCATGGCATTTAACCATGGCTCAGCTTCCTTAGAATCCAAATCCTGGATTTCTTTGAAACTTGAAGGTTCAAATACCTTCTTGGAGCTTTTAACAGCTGCTACTGCTGTCTTAGCAAATTCATCAGCAAATCTCTTTGGAGGTCTGCCTTTTGTGGCTCTTTGTGACCTGCGAATCAGCTTTTGGTCTTCAACACTCTCCTCTTCCTTCTTAGGAGAAAAGTGACCTATTGTGAACAATGGTTCTTCCAATTCCTGATCAGAGCTTTCAGAGGGTCGCATAGAGGCTTTCGCACTCTTGAAATCCTCTGAATCATCCGATTCAGTTTCAGACTCAGAATCAGAACCTTCATCAGTGGGTGTGGGTTGTTGTTGTTTATCCTCAGTCTCATCACTGTCATCAGGATAACATTGGAAAATTCCCACATTCTCCCCCCACTTGGCATTGTACTCAACACTTCTTGTGAGCTTAATTGTCTTAGAGTCAGTCATCATTATTCTGTAAGAACCTTTCTGATAACCTAGAAAAATACCATGCAATCCACGTTTGCCTAACTTGGAGCTTTGTGGTGAATGAATCCACATGTCAGAACCAAAAATTTTCATGTGTTTGATGTACGGTTTCTTGCCAAACATCTTCTCATAGGGGGTACAACCAATCGCTGAAGATAACCTGCGATTGTAACTGTAAATAAAACATGAGAGAGATTCGGCCCAATAACTCTCTGGAAGATTGGCATCATGCAGCAAGGTTTTTAACCCTTGAAGCAATGTTTGATTTGCCCTTTCGCAAAGCCCATTCTGCCATGGCGAGCGAGGACTGGACAAATCGTGTTGAATTCCTTTCTCAGTCAGAAAAGCTTCAAACTGCTGAGAAGTGAATTCTCCCCCGCGATCTGTGAAAAGAATTTTTATCTTCTTACCATGCACATTTTCCAACCAAGCACAGAATTCCTTGAACCTTGGAAAAGCCTCTGATTTCTGCTTGAGATTATACACATAAATATACCTGGAAAATGCATCAATGAGAACCATGAAGAACCTATTTCCACCCAAAGAGGGCGATAGTGGACCAACTAAATCAGCATGAACAACCTGGTATGGTTCCGTAGCTTGCCTACTAGACACCTTACCTTTTGCAGCCATTTTCACCTTGTTTGCTGCGCATGCTTTGCACTTCATGTGGTACCTGCAGGGTTTAATAGTCATACCTTCAACCAAGGCAGGCATTTTAGATACTGCCTCAAAATGCAAATGACCAAATTTCCTGTGAAAATCATGAATACATCCTGCATGCAAACTTTTGTTAGAACCTGCAATGCAACAAGTATCATTCTGCACAACATCATCATAATACAAAACAAACAAACGATCAACACATTCCTGCTTGGCAGGGGGTTGGACTCGATGGCCCTTGTGGTCTCTTCCAACTCTATGATTCTATGATTCTATGATTCTATGATTCAGCATGCAATACATAATCGTCTTTCTTTGTGATGGTGCATTTCTTGTTCTTGAAGGAAACGTCAATGTTCCGTTCATTCAGCTGCATCACACTTAGAAGATTGTGTGTGGCATCCGGAACATAAAGTACATCCTGTATCGATAAGTCCAAACTGTGAAGAACAACAGTTCCGTAGCCTTGACTGGGGATCGTGTGGTCATCCGCCTGGTGAATCGCACCTTCCTGCGGTGTAAAAGACACGAACAGTCGCTTATCGTTGCACATGTGGTGGGTAGCTGCTGAATCAACAACGAAGAAAGATCTAGACGTCTTCTGGACCTTTGCGACGTTTGGAGTGAAGCGTGAGACCATTGCCTTGTGCTGCGTTGTCCTGGACACCGGACCTTTGCCTTTGCTTTGGCCTTTTCCACGCGATGAGCTTCCGCTGCGCTGCTCTGTCTTGGCCTTGGGATATCTGCATTCCCTCTTCATATGGCCTAGATGTCCACACGAGTAGCATTTCTCTGCCTTCAAAGCTTTGGCGCCCTCTGGTGGTTCCACTGCACTCTGGGATGACGTCTGTGAAGACTCCCCCATACCCATGCAGCTAGCACCCCGGCGATCTGCTTCATTCTGGATCACGGCAGTAACATAGGCTACTGTGAGCTGAGCAGTTGGTTGAACAGCAATCTGAGTGGCAACGGACTCCCAACTTGGACCCAAAGAATGTAGTATCATGAAGGAATACACAGCCTCTGGAAAGTTGAGTCCTCTCTGTTGCAACTCGTGTCTCAGATTCTGCATCTCAGATGTTTACGCACATCTCCACCTTCAGCAAGAGCCATGCCATGCAGCTTGGCATAATAGTACATTGAGGAACCAGCTTCTGTCCTCAAGTGAGCCTCTCTTAAAGTGTTCCAAATTTCTCTGGCTGTGGTCTTGCCACGCAACAGACAGAGCTCTTCTGGGGATACTATCAATGTAAGCGTTCCCCGTGCTTTGGAATCCTTAGTAGCCCATTCAGCTGTAATTGGAGCTGGGGGGTTGTCTGTAATAACATTAAACAGACCTTCTTTCCGCAGAACAGCCTCTGCATAAAGTACCCACTCCGTATAATTTTTCTTATTGAGCTTAGGAATCCCAAAAGCATCAACCAGCTTTGCTTCAGCCATCATTGCTGCTTTAATCAAGCTGCGTCACAGTACAGCTGCTTCCAAAAGCACTTGTAAAAAGCACTTTCGCTTTCTCAGCCTCCAAGCCTGTGAGCTTGTGCCTTTGCCTGTATCGCGGCAAAACGGCTTTAAAAGTACAAAGTCCAGCCATAAAGCCATAAATTAGAAGCTGGCAGGCTGCCCGGAGCATGAGCACATACCTTCATCAATCAAACTTGACGCGCAGAGCAGATAACGCGATCCGTTTCTCTGTTCCTCTGCCGGCATTCCGACTCGGCTTCTGGAGTCTTCATTCTTCAGTTTGATTTATGTCTTTCTGGGCCCGGAACCAAAATGTTGTAATTGCAGAGTCCTTTGCACAACGGAATGATGAGCAGTACGTGCCACATGCTTAAAGTTGCTTTATTTTCAGTTCAAAGTGGAGAAATTACAAACATGCATCTTGCCTCTGCGGGAGCAGAGAAGCAACCGTCCTTCTCCTCGGAATAACGAACACCGAGAGAGACAGTGAAAAACAGGAAACCAGTGTACGTCACATCCAGCTTCCCATTCCCGTGGGAAAACCCAACAGTGCTCTGACTGTGGAATGTAAACATTGTCTTGTGACAAGCACTTCGCTGCACAGTGAAGAGAGCAGAAACCAACAGTGAACACCAGGTCTAAGGCATGCCCGTGGCTATGAGTTGGGCCAGACTTATTCAGGGACAGCCCCATGGAGGCCATGCTTTCCACGAAGTCCCGAGCGGCCCCTTGTAAGGTCGTGTCGGCATGGATGTTAAAATCCCCTACGACAACCAAACTAGGTGTCTCCACGAGGACATCTGCCACGACCTGAAGCAGCTCGGGCAGGGAATCCTTGGTGCAGCGAGGAGGTCGGTACACCAATAGGAATCCTGTACTGCCCCTATTGCCCAACTTCCAGAACATGCACTCAGAGAACTGGGTCTTTCCAATAGGACACCCGGTGCAAACTAATGACTTCCTAAAAATCACTGCAATCCCCCCTCCCCGCCCACAAGGCCTGGGTTGCTGTGCGTAAGAGAAACCTGGTGGACATGCAGCGGCAAGGACAGGCCCATCTGCTTCATCCAACCAGGTCTCTGTCACACATGCCAGGTCCAAGCCTCCATCCACAATCAGGTCGTGGATGGCAGTGGTTTTATTCATCATTGACCTGGTATTGCACAGCAACACTTTCAGGTCATGTGGGTTTCCCTTGTTGATTCCAGTATCCTTCCGGTCAGGACCAGACCTGGAGGCAGGGATAGTCCTCAGACAACGACTAAGCCTGCTTCCTCGGTAATGACATGGTCTTGTCTTAGCGTAACTCCTCCTCCTACCCATGATCACTGAGATCGGTTCTCCGAGTGCATCCCCCCCTGTGGAACCTGCCCCAGCCATTTTGCTTGCTGAGACCCACTCCCAGGCAGCCACAGCCTGAGTCTGCAACAGTACTTGATACAGTGCCGGAGCTGGAACCAGAGCCAGAGCCACAGCCAGAGCCAGAACAAAACCCTAATTCAGAACCAGAGCCTGAAAGAGAGCCAGACCCTGAAACATAGCTGGGTCAGAGGCAGAGGAAGAACCATCATGAGACCCTGAATCAGAGTCAGAACCAGATCTTCATTCAGAACCAGACCCTGAAAGAGAGCCAGAGCCACAGACAGAGCCACAGACGGAGCCTAGAGCCACAGCCGAGATCCACAGCCTGAGTCTGAAATAGTGCTTGATAGAAGTGCTGGATCCTGCAACAGAGACACTGTCTGAAACTGAGCCTGACGCTTAAACGTAGCCAGGGGCAGAGGGAGAGGCAGAGCCTGATACGTAGCCAGGGGCAGAGGGAGAGGCAGAGCCTGATACAGTGCTTGATACAGCATAGGAGCCTGAAGCAGAGACACAGCCAGATCCAGAGACACAGCCAGAGCCAGAACAAATCCCTAATTCAGAACCAGAGCCTGAAAGAGAGCCAGAGCCAGAAACAGTGCTTGATAGAGTGCCAGAGCCTGAAACAGAGGCAGAGGCAGATACAGGGCTTGAAACAGCGCCAGAGCCTGAAACAGAGAAACAGCGTGAAACAGAGACAAAGGCTGAGACACAGGCCGAGCCTGAAATAGAGCTAGAATAAGTGCTAGAGCCAAAGACTGAGACAAAGCCTAATAAAGAGCAGAAGCCTGAGCCTGAGCCTGAAACAGTGCTTGATACAGTGCCAGAGCCTGAAACAGAACCAGAGCCACAGCTACAGCCATAGTGCCACAGCCTGAGTCTGCAACAGTGTTTGATACAGTAGGATGTTATGGTCGATGGTATCAAACGCCGCTGAGAGATCCAGCAGAACTAGGAAACAGCTCTCACCTTTGTCCCTAGTCCGCCGGAGATCATCAACCAGTGCGACCAAGGCAGTTTCAGTCCCATGATGAGGCCTGAATCCCGACTGGAAGGGATCCAAATGGTCCGCTTCTTCCAGGCGTGCCTGGAGTTGTTCAGCAACCACTCACTCAATCACCTTGCCCAAGAATGGAAGATTTGAGACTGGGCAATAGTTGGCTATCGTGGCCGCATCTAAAGATGGTTTTTTAAGAAGCGGTTTAATAACTGCCTCTTTCAGCGAGTCTGGGAAGGCTCCCTCACGGAGGGAAGCATTCACCACCCCATGAAGCCCATCGCCCAGTCCTTCCCGGCTAGCTTTTATAAGCCAGGATGGGCAAGGATCAAGGAGACAAGTGGTTGGTTTCACTCGTCCAAGCAGCCTGTCCACATCCTCGGGGGTAACAGATTGGAATTGATCCCACACAACTTGACTAGACAGGATTCTAGCACTCTCCCGCCCCGGCCCTGCTCCCACGGTGGAGTCTACCTCTTATCGAATCTGAGCGACTTTATCTGCAAAAAACTTTGCAAAGTCATTGCAGGAGATCATGTTGGCCCTACTGGGCCCTGATGGAGCAGGTGGTTCCGCTAAATTGCGTACCACCTGAAAGAGTCTCCTGCTGCTGTTTTCCGCAGATGCAATAGAGGCGGTGAAGAAAGTCTTCTTTGCCGTCGCTATCGCCACTTGGTACTCTCGACATTGAGCTCTAACCCGTGTCCGGTCAGATTCAGAATGGGTTATCCGCCACCGGCGCTCTAGCCGTCTCAACGATTGTTTCATTGCCCTCAGATCCGTGGAAAACCACGGGGCTGTCCGGGCTCCATACAATCGGAGAGGGCGCTTTGGAGCCAAACAGTCAATAGCCCTGGTTAACTCCACATTACAGCGGGCCACCAGGGAATCAGCTGAAAGGCCATCAACATGAGATAAAACATCCCCTACCGCTCTCTGGAAACCATTTGGATCCATTAAGTGGCGGGGGCGGACCATCCGAATCGGTCCCACCTCCCTGCAGAGGGGAAGGGTCGCGGAGAAGTCCAGTTGCACCAGGAAGTGATCTGACCATGGCACTTCTTTGGTTTCGCTTTTACTTAATGTCAGATCACCAACATCCATAGAGGTGTAGTTGTAATTGCAGAGTCCTTTGCACAACGGAATGATGAGCAGTACGTGCCACATGCTTAAAGTTGCTTTATTTTCAGTTCAAAGTGGAGAAATTACAAACATGCATCTTGCCTCTGCGGGAGCAGAGAAGCAACCGTCCTTCTCCTCGGAATAACGAACACCGAGAGAGACAGTGAAAAACAGGAAACCAGTGTACGTCACATCCAGCTTCCCATTCCCGTGGGAAAACCCAACAGTGCTCTGACTGTGGAATGTAAACATTGTCTTGTGACAAGCACTTCGCTGCACAGTGAAGAGAGCAGAAACCAACATCCTCCCCCTTTCTGTGAACATCACTGGGCAGCGTGTTCGTACAATATCAGTACAAACCCAACTTCTGTACATAGGTACAGTGTTGATCCCTTGATACAATCTTGGACAATACATCAGCAGGAATTTCTTTACCTGGCATATAGGACACCGTTACGAGTCCCTTCTGAATATGTTCCCTAGCATGTTGCACCTTCAATTGCAAGTGCTTCGTGCTTTGCTTACAACCTTCCGAATTCAGCAAAGCCAAACATGCTTTGTTGTCCTGGTAAACCTGGATTGGACATTTGACAGGAATTTTCATGTCTTTGCACAATTGTAACAACCATTCACAATCCTTAAGTGAATAAGACAGTGCATTCAGTTCAACTTCACAAGTACTTAAGCTAATTGTTGTTTGCTTCTTGCATGACCAATCAAATAGACCCTGATTGTACATGTAGCAAACTCCAGACGTACTTTTCCTGTCTGTGGTGTCACTTCCAAAACTTGCATCTGCAAAAATCTCAAGACCACCAGACTTCTGATTGTTAAATCTCAGTCTGTAATGCATAGTGCCTTTCAAATAGCGTGCTATGCGTTTCAGAGCTTTCCAATCCTTAACAGTAGGATTGTTAACTTGTCTGCTTAGCAAATTACAGCTAACAGCAATATCAGGTCTTGAACATCTGGCAATGAAGTTTAGCTTGCCTAGCACACTTCTGTACAGTGTAGTGTCAGAAAATGCTTCTTCAGTGTCTTCTACCTGATAACCTGTTGTCATCGGTGTGTCTACAGGGTTAGCATCCATCAGGTTTAGTTTGCTTAACACATCAGCAATTTTCCGTGACTGGTGTACTAGAATGTTTCCACTTTGATCTTTCTCTATTTCCAGAGATAGGTAGTTGTTTACCTCACCAAGATCTTTCATGTCAAAGTGCTCTTTCAGTTGAGCTAGGGCGTTATTATACATTGTGACATCTTTCCAAAAGAATAAAATATCATCAACATAAAACAAACAATACAGCTTCTTTTGCCCCTCCTCTTTGACAAATACACATGGATCAGCTTTCCCTTGCTGAAAACCTAGAGAAAACAATGCTTCAGTGAGTTTTGTGTGCCAACACCGTGCACTTTGTTTGAGACCATAAAGGGACTTCTTTAGAGCACAAACAAATCCCTGTTTTACCTGTACGCCATCAGGTGGAAGCATATAAAGTGATTCACCTAGAGATCCGTACAAAAACGCTGTATTCACGTGATAGTGACTAATGTGTAGATTTTCCTCTGCAGCTAGCTTGAGCATAAGCCTAATGCTCTCATATCTCACAGTGGGTGAGTAGGTCTCGTGATAGTCTTCACCTGGTACCTGTGCAAAACCTCTGGCTACCAATCTGGCTTTGTGTCTGACTATCTTGCCATTTTGATCAGTCTTCGCTTTGAAGACCCATTTGCTTCCAAGCAGTTTCATTCCTGGAACTACTGGAACTAGCTCCCAAGTTTTGTTCCTTTCTAAGGAATCAAGCTCAGCCTTCATGGCATTTAACCATGGCTCAGCTTCCTTAGAATCCAAATCCTGGATTTCTTTGAAACTTGAAGGTTCAAATACCTTCTTGGAGCTTTTAACAGCTGCTACTGCTGTCTTAGCAAATTCATCAGCAAATCTCTTTGGAGGTCTGCCTTTTGTGGCTCTTTGTGACCTGCGAATCAGCTTTTGGTCTTCAACACTCTCCTCTTCCTTCTTAGGAGAAAAGTGACCTATTGTGAACAATGGTTCTTCCAATTCCTGATCAGAGCTTTCAGAGGGTCGCATAGAGGCTTTCGCACTCTTGAAATCCTCTGAATCATCCGATTCAGTTTCAGACTCAGAATCAGAACCTTCATCAGTGGGTGTGGGTTGTTGTTGTTTATCCTCAGTCTCATCACTGTCATCAGGATAACATTGGAAAATTCCCACATTCTCCCCCCACTTGGCATTGTACTCAACACTTCTTGTGAGCTTAATTGTCTTAGAGTCAGTCATCATTATTCTGTAAGAACCTTTCTGATAACCTAGAAAAATACCATGCAATCCACGTTTGCCTAACTTGGAGCTTTGTGGTGAATGAATCCACATGTCAGAACCAAAAATTTTCATGTGTTTGATGTACGGTTTCTTGCCAAACATCTTCTCATAGGGGGTACAACCAATCGCTGAAGATAACCTGCGATTGTAACTGTAAATAAAACATGAGAGAGATTCGGCCCAATAACTCTCTGGAAGATTGGCATCATGCAGCAAGGTTTTTAACCCTTGAAGCAATGTTTGATTTGCCCTTTCGCAAAGCCCATTCTGCCATGGCGAGCGAGGACTGGACAAATCGTGTTGAATTCCTTTCTCAGTCAGAAAAGCTTCAAACTGCTGAGAAGTGAATTCTCCCCCGCGATCTGTGAAAAGAATTTTTATCTTCTTACCATGCACATTTTCCAACCAAGCACAGAATTCCTTGAACCTTGGAAAAGCCTCTGATTTCTGCTTGAGATTATACACATAAATATACCTGGAAAATGCATCAATGAGAACCATGAAGAACCTATTTCCACCCAAAGAGGGCGATAGTGGACCAACTAAATCAGCATGAACAACCTGGTATGGTTCCGTAGCTTGCCTACTAGACACCTTACCTTTTGCAGCCATTTTCACCTTGTTTGCTGCGCATGCTTTGCACTTCATGTGGTACCTGCAGGGTTTAATAGTCATACCTTCAACCAAGGCAGGCATTTTAGATACTGCCTCAAAATGCAAATGACCAAATTTCCTGTGAAAATCATGAATACATCCTGCATGCAAACTTTTGTTAGAACCTGCAATGCAACAAGTATCATTCTGCACAACATCATCATAATACAAAACAAACAAACGATCAACACATTCAGCATGCAATACATAATCGTCTTTCTTTGTGATGGTGCATTTCTTGTTCTTGAAGGAAACGTCAATGTTCCGTTCATTCAGCTGCATCACACTTAGAAGATTGTGTGTGGCATCCGGAACATAAAGTACATCCTGTATCGATAAGTCCAAACTGTGAAGAACAACAGTTCCGTAGCCTTGACTGGGGATCGTGTGGTCATCCGCCTGGTGAATCGCACCTTCCTGCGGTGTAAAAGACACAAACAGTCGCTTATCGTTGCACATGTGGTGGGTAGCTGCTGAATCAACAACGAAGAAAGATCTAGACGTCTTCTGGACCTTTGCGACGTTTGGAGTGAAGCGTGAGACCATTGCCTTGTGCTGCGTTGTCCTGGACACCGGACCTTTGCCTTTGCTTTGGCCTTTTCCACGCGATGAGCTTCCGCTGCGCTGCTCTGTCTTGGCCTTGGGATATCTGCATTCCCTCTTCATATGGCCTAGATGTCCACACGAGTAGCATTTCTCTGCCTTCAAAGCTTTGGCGCCCTCTGGTGGTTCCACTGCACTCTGGGATGACGTCTGTGAAGACTCCCCCATACCCATGCAGCTAGCACCCCGGCGATCTGCTTCATTCTGGATCACGGCAGTAACATAGGCTACTGTGAGCTGAGCAGTTGGTTGAACAGCAATCTGAGTGGCAACGGACTCCCAACTTGGACCCAAAGAATGTAGTATCATGAAGGAATACACAGCCTCTGGAAAGTTGAGTCCTCTCTGTTGCAACTCGTGTCTCAGATTCTGCATCTCAGATGTTTACGCACATCTCCACCTTCAGCAAGAGCCATGCCATGCAGCTTGGCATAATAGTACATTGAGGAACCAGCTTCTGTCCTCAAGTGAGCCTCTCTTAAAGTGTTCCAAATTTCTCTGGCTGTGGTCTTGCCACGCAACAGACAGAGCTCTTCTGGGGATACTATCAATGTAAGCGTTCCCCGTGCTTTGGAATCCTTAGTAGCCCATTCAGCTGTAATTGGAGCTGGGGGGTTGTCTGTAATAACATTAAACAGACCTTCTTTCCGCAGAACAGCCTCTGCATAAAGTACCCACTCCGTATAATTTTTCTTATTGAGCTTAGGAATCCCAAAAGCATCAACCAGCTTTGCTTCAGCCATCATTGCTGCTTTAATCAAGCTGCGTCACAGTACAGCTGCTTCCAAAAGCACTTGTAAAAAGCACTTTCGCTTTCTCAGCCTCCAAGCCTGTGAGCTTGTGCCTTTGCCTGTATCGCGGCAAAACGGCTTTAAAAGTACAAAGTCCAGCCATAAAGCCATAAATTAGAAGCTGGCAGGCTGCCCGGAGCATGAGCACATACCTTCATCAATCAAACTTGACGCGCAGAGCAGATAACGCGATCCGTTTCTCTGTTCCTCTGCCGGCATTCCGACTCGGCTTCTGGAGTCTTCATTCTTCAGTTTGATTTATGTCTTTCTGGGCCCGGAACCAAAATGTTGTAATTGCAGAGTCCTTTGCACAACGGAATGATGAGCAGTACGTGCCACATGCTTAAAGTTGCTTTATTTTCAGTTCAAAGTGGAGAAATTACAAACATGCATCTTGCCTCTGCGGGAGCAGAGAAGCAACCGTCCTTCTCCTCTGAATAACGAACACCGAGAGAGACAGTGAAAAACAGGAAACCAGTGTACGTCACATCCAGCTTCCCATTCCCGTGGGAAAACCCAACAGTGCTCTGACTGTGGAATGTAAACATTGTCTTGTGACAAGCACTTCGCTGCACAGTGAAGAGAGCAGAAACCAACAGTGAACACCAGGTCTAAGGCATGCCCGTGGCTATGAGTTGGGCCAGACTTATTCAGGGACAGCCCCATGGAGGCCATGCTTTCCACGAAGTCCCGAGCGGCCCCTTGTAAGGTCGTGTCGGCATGGATGTTAAAATCCCCTACGACAACCAAACTAGGTGTCTCCACGAGGACATCTGCCACGACCTGAAGCAGCTCGGGCAGGGAATCCTTGGTGCAGCGAGGAGGTCGGTACACCAATAGGAATCCTGTACTGCCCCTATTGCCCAACTTCCAGAACATGCACTCAGAGAACTGGGTCTTTCCAATAGGACACCCGGTGCAAACTAATGACTTCCTAAAAATCACTGCAATCCCCCCTCCCCGCCCACAAGGCCTGGGTTGCTGTGCGTAAGAGAAACCTGGTGGACATGCAGCGGCAAGGACAGGCCCATCTGCTTCATCCAACCAGGTCTCTGTCACACATGCCAGGTCCAAGCCTCCATCCACAATCAGGTCGTGGATGGCAGTGGTTTTATTCATCATTGACCTGGTATTGCACAGCAACACTTTCAGGTCATGTGGGTTTCCCTTGTTGATTCCAGTATCCTTCCGGTCAGGACCAGACCTGGAGGCAGGGATAGTCCTCAGACAACGACTAAGCCTGCTTCCTCGGTAATGACATGGTCTTGTCTTAGCGTAACTCCTCCTCCTACCCATGATCACTGAGATCGGTTCTCCGAGTGCATCCCCCCCTGTGGAACCTGCCCCAGCCATTTTGCTTGCTGAGACCCACTCCCAGGCAGCCACAGCCTGAGTCTGCAACAGTACTTGATACAGTGCCGGAGCTGGAACCAGAGCCAGAGCCACAGCCAGAGCCAGAACAAAACCCTAATTCAGAACCAGAGCCTGAAAGAGAGCCAGACCCTGAAACATAGCTGGGTCAGAGGCAGAGGAAGAACCATCATGAGACCCTGAATCAGAGTCAGAACCAGATCTTCATTCAGAACCAGACCCTGAAAGAGAGCCAGAGCCACAGACAGAGCCACAGACGGAGCCTAGAGCCACAGCCGAGATCCACAGCCTGAGTCTGAAATAGTGCTTGATAGAGTGCTGGATCCTGCAACAGAGACACTGTCTGAAACTGAGCCTGACGCTTAAACGTAGCCAGGGGCAGAGGGAGAGGCAGAGCCTGATACGTAGCCAGGGGCAGAGGGAGAGGCAGAGCCTGATACAGTGCTTGATACAGCATAGGAGCCTGAAGCAGAGACACAGCCAGATCCAGAGACACAGCCAGAGCCAGAACAAATCCCTAATTCAGAACCAGAGCCTGAAAGAGAGCCAGAGCCAGAAACAGTGCTTGATAGAGTGCCAGAGCCTGAAACAGAGGCAGAGGCAGATACAGGGCTTGAAACAGCGCCAGAGCCTGAAACAGAGAAACAGCGTGAAACAGAGACAAAGGCTGAGACACAGGCCGAGCCTGAAATAGAGCTAGAATAAGTGCTAGAGCCAAAGACTGAGACAAAGCCTAATAAAGAGCAGAAGCCTGAGCCTGAGCCTGAAACAGTGCTTGATACAGTGCCAGAGCCTGAAACAGAACCAGAGCCACAGCTACAGCCATAGTGCCACAGCCTGAGTCTGCAACAGTGTTTGATACAGTAGGATGTTATGGTCGATGGTATCAAACGCCGCTGAGAGATCCAGCAGAACTAGGAAACAGCTCTCACCTTTGTCCCTAGTCCGCCGGAGATCATCAACCAGTGCGACCAAGGCAGTTTCAGTCCCATGATGAGGCCTGAATCCCGACTGGAAGGGATCCAAATGGTCCGCTTCTTCCAGGCGTGCCTGGAGTTGTTCAGCAACCACTCACTCAATCACCTTGCCCAAGAATGGAAGATTTGAGACTGGGCAATAGTTGGCTATCGTGGCCGCATCTAAAGATGGTTTTTTAAGAAGCGGTTTAATAACTGCCTCTTTCAGCGAGTCTGGGAAGGCTCCCTCACGGAGGGAAGCATTCACCACCCCATGAAGCCCATCGCCCAGTCCTTCCCGGCTAGCTTTTATAAGCCAGGATGGGCAAGGATCAAGGAGACAAGTGGTTGGTTTCACTCGTCCAAGCAGCCTGTCCACATCCTCGGGGGTAACAGATTGGAATTGATCCCACACAACTTGACTAGACAGGATTCTAGCACTCTCCCGCCCCGGCCCTGCTCCCACGGTGGAGTCTACCTCTTATCGAATCTGAGCGACTTTATCTGCAAAAAACTTTGCAAAGTCATTGCAGGAGATCATGTTGGCCCTACTGGGCCCTGATGGAGCAGGTGGTTCCGCTAAATTGCGTACCACCTGAAAGAGTCTCCTGCTGCTGTTTTCCGCAGATGCAATAGAGGCGGTGAAGAAAGTCTTCTTTGCCGTCGCTATCGCCACTTGGTACTCTCGACATTGAGCTCTAACCCGTGTCCGGTCAGATTCAGAATGGGTTATCCGCCACCGGCGCTCTAGCCGTCTCAACGATTGTTTCATTGCCCTCAGATCCGTGGAAAACCACGGGGCTGTCCGGGCTCCATACAATCGGAGAGGGCGCTTTGGAGCCAAACAGTCAATAGCCCTGGTTAACTCCACATTACAGCGGGCCACCAGGGAATCAGCTGAAAGGCCATCAACATGAGATAAAACATCCCCTACCGCTCTCTGGAAACCATTTGGATCCATTAAGTGGCGGGGGCGGACCATCCGAATCGGTCCCACCTCCCTGCAGAGGGGAAGGGTCGTGGAGAAGTCCAGTTGCACCAGGAAGTGATCTGACCATGGCACTTCTTTGGTTTCGCTTTTACTTAATGTCAGATCACCAACATCCATAGAGGTGTAGTTGTAATTGCAGAGTCCTTTGCACAACGGAATGATGAGCAGTACGTGCCACATGCTTAAAGTTGCTTTATTTTCAGTTCAAAGTGGAGAAATTACAAACATGCATCTTGCCTCTGCGGGAGCAGAGAAGCAACCGTCCTTCTCCTCGGAATAACGAACACCGAGAGAGACAGTGAAAAACAGGAAACCAGTGTACGTCACATCCAGCTTCCCATTCCCGTGGGAAAACCCAACAGTGCTCTGACTGTGGAATGTAAACATTGTCTTGTGACAAGCACTTCGCTGCACAGTGAAGAGAGCAGAAACCAACATCCTCCCCCTTTCTGTGAACATCACTGGGCAGCGTGTTCGTACAATATCAGTACAAACCCAACTTCTGTACATAGGTACAGTGTTGATCCCTTGATACAATCTTGGACAATACATCAGCAGGAATTTCTTTACCTGGCATATAGGACACCGTTACGAGTCCCTTCTGAATATGTTCCCTAGCATGTTGCACCTTCAATTGCAAGTGCTTCGTGCTTTGCTTACAACCTTCCGAATTCAGCAAAGCCAAACATGCTTTGTTGTCCTGGTAAACCTGGATTGGACATTTGACAGGAATTTTCATGTCTTTGCACAATTGTAACAACCATTCACAATCCTTAAGTGAATAAGACAGTGCATTCAGTTCAACTTCACAAGTACTTAAGCTAATTGTTGTTTGCTTCTTGCATGACCAATCAAATAGACCCTGATTGTACATGTAGCAAACTCCAGACGTACTTTTCCTGTCTGTGGTGTCACTTCCAAAACTTGCATCTGCAAAAATCTCAAGACCACCAGACTTCTGATTGTTAAATCTCAGTCTGTAATGCATAGTGCCTTTCAAATAGCGTGCTATGCGTTTCAGAGCTTTCCAATCCTTAACAGTAGGATTGTTAACTTGTCTGCTTAGCAAATTACAGCTAACAGCAATATCAGGTCTTGAACATCTGGCAATGAAGTTTAGCTTGCCTAGCACACTTCTGTACAGTGTAGTGTCAGAAAATGCTTCTTCAGTGTCTTCTACCTGATAACCTGTTGTCATCGGTGTGTCTACAGGGTTAGCATCCATCAGGTTTAGTTTGCTTAACACATCAGCAATTTTCCGTGACTGGTGTACTAGAATGTTTCCACTTTGATCTTTCTCTATTTCCAGAGATAGGTAGTTGTTTACCTCACCAAGATCTTTCATGTCAAAGTGCTCTTTCAGTTGAGCTAGGGCGTTATTATACATTGTGACATCTTTCCAAAAGAATAAAATATCATCAACATAAAACAAACAATACAGCTTCTTTTGCCCCTCCTCTTTGACAAATACACATGGATCAGCTTTCCCTTGCTGAAAACCTAGAGAAAACAATGCTTCAGTGAGTTTTGTGTGCCAACACCGTGCACTTTGTTTGAGACCATAAAGGGACTTCTTTAGAGCACAAACAAATCCCTGTTTTACCTGTACGCCATCAGGTGGAAGCATATAAAGTGATTCACCTAGAGATCCGTACAAAAACGCTGTATTCACGTGATAGTGACTAATGTGTAGATTTTCCTCTGCAGCTAGCTTGAGCATAAGCCTAATGCTCTCATATCTCACAGTGGGTGAGTAGGTCTCGTGATAGTCTTCACCTGGTACCTGTGCAAAACCTCTGGCTACCAATCTGGCTTTGTGTCTGACTATCTTGCCATTTTGATCAGTCTTCGCTTTGAAGACCCATTTGCTTCCAAGCAGTTTCATTCCTGGAACTACTGGAACTAGCTCCCAAGTTTTGTTCCTTTCTAAGGAATCAAGCTCAGCCTTCATGGCATTTAACCATGGCTCAGCTTCCTTAGAATCCAAATCCTGGATTTCTTTGAAACTTGAAGGTTCAAATACCTTCTTGGAGCTTTTAACAGCTGCTACTGCTGTCTTAGCAAATTCATCAGCAAATCTCTTTGGAGGTCTGCCTTTTGTGGCTCTTTGTGACCTGCGAATCAGCTTTTGGTCTTCAACACTCTCCTCTTCCTTCTTAGGAGAAAAGTGACCTATTGTGAACAATGGTTCTTCCAATTCCTGATCAGAGCTTTCAGAGGGTCGCATAGAGGCTTTCGCACTCTTGAAATCCTCTGAATCATCCGATTCAGTTTCAGACTCAGAATCAGAACCTTCATCAGTGGGTGTGGGTTGTTGTTGTTTATCCTCAGTCTCATCACTGTCATCAGGATAACATTGGAAAATTCCCACATTCTCCCCCCACTTGGCATTGTACTCAACACTTCTTGTGAGCTTAATTGTCTTAGAGTCAGTCATCATTATTCTGTAAGAACCTTTCTGATAACCTAGAAAAATACCATGCAATCCACGTTTGCCTAACTTGGAGCTTTGTGGTGAATGAATCCACATGTCAGAACCAAAAATTTTCATGTGTTTGATGTACGGTTTCTTGCCAAACATCTTCTCATAGGGGGTACAACCAATCGCTGAAGATAACCTGCGATTGTAACTGTAAATAAAACATGAGAGAGATTCGGCCCAATAACTCTCTGGAAGATTGGCATCATGCAGCAAGGTTTTTAACCCTTGAAGCAATGTTTGATTTGCCCTTTCGCAAAGCCCATTCTGCCATGGCGAGCGAGGACTGGACAAATCGTGTTGAATTCCTTTCTCAGTCAGAAAAGCTTCAAACTGCTGAGAAGTGAATTCTCCCCCGCGATCTGTGAAAAGAATTTTTATCTTCTTACCATGCACATTTTCCAACCAAGCACAGAATTCCTTGAACCTTGGAAAAGCCTCTGATTTCTGCTTGAGATTATACACATAAATATACCTGGAAAATGCATCAATGAGAACCATGAAGAACCTATTTCCACCCAAAGAGGGCGATAGTGGACCAACTAAATCAGCATGAACAACCTGGTATGGTTCCGTAGCTTGCCTACTAGACACCTTACCTTTTGCAGCCATTTTCACCTTGTTTGCTGCGCATGCTTTGCACTTCATGTGGTACCTGCAGGGTTTAATAGTCATACCTTCAACCAAGGCAGGCATTTTAGATACTGCCTCAAAATGCAAATGACCAAATTTCCTGTGAAAATCATGAATACATCCTGCATGCAAACTTTTGTTAGAACCTGCAATGCAACAAGTATCATTCTGCACAACATCATCATAATACAAAACAAACAAACGATCAACACATTCAGCATGCAATACATAATCGTCTTTCTTTGTGATGGTGCATTTCTTGTTCTTGAAGGAAACGTCAATGTTCCGTTCATTCAGCTGCATCACACTTAGAAGATTGTGTGTGGCATCCGGAACATAAAGTACATCCTGTATCGATAAGTCCAAACTGTGAAGAACAACAGTTCCGTAGCCTTGACTGGGGATCGTGTGGTCATCCGCCTGGTGAATCGCACCTTCCTGCGGTGTAAAAGACACGAACAGTCGCTTATCGTTGCACATGTGGTGGGTAGCTGCTGAATCAACAACGAAGAAAGATCTAGACGTCTTCTGGACCTTTGCGACGTTTGGAGTGAAGCGTGAGACCATTGCCTTGTGCTGCGTTGTCCTGGACACCGGACCTTTGCCTTTGCTTTGGCCTTTTCCACGCGATGAGCTTCCGCTGCGCTGCTCTGTCTTGGCCTTGGGATATCTGCATTCCCTCTTCATATGGCCTAGATGTCCACACGAGTAGCATTTCTCTGCCTTCAAAGCTTTGGCGCCCTCTGGTGGTTCCACTGCACTCTGGGATGACGTCTGTGAAGACTCCCCCATACCCATGCAGCTAGCACCCCGGCGATCTGCTTCATTCTGGATCACGGCAGTAACATAGGCTACTGTGAGCTGAGCAGTTGGTTGAACAGCAATCTGAGTGGCAACGGACTCCCAACTTGGACCCAAAGAATGTAGTATCATGAAGGAATACACAGCCTCTGGAAAGTTGAGTCCTCTCTGTTGCAACTCGTGTCTCAGATTCTGCATCTCAGATGTTTACGCACATCTCCACCTTCAGCAAGAGCCATGCCATGCAGCTTGGCATAATAGTACATTGAGGAACCAGCTTCTGTCCTCAAGTGAGCCTCTCTTAAAGTGTTCCAAATTTCTCTGGCTGTGGTCTTGCCACGCAACAGACAGAGCTCTTCTGGGGATACTATCAATGTAAGCGTTCCCCGTGCTTTGGAATCCTTAGTAGCCCATTCAGCTGTAATTGGAGCTGGGGGGTTGTCTGTAATAACATTAAACAGACCTTCTTTCCGCAGAACAGCCTCTGCATAAAGTACCCACTCCGTATAATTTTTCTTATTGAGCTTAGGAATCCCAAAAGCATCAACCAGCTTTGCTTCAGCCATCATTGCTGCTTTAATCAAGCTGCGTCACAGTACAGCTGCTTCCAAAAGCACTTGTAAAAAGCACTTTCGCTTTCTCAGCCTCCAAGCCTGTGAGCTTGTGCCTTTGCCTGTATCGCGGCAAAACGGCTTTAAAAGTACAAAGTCCAGCCATAAAGCCATAAATTAGAAGCTGGCAGGCTGCCCGGAGCATGAGCACATACCTTCATCAATCAAACTTGACGCGCAGAGCAGATAACGCGATCCGTTTCTCTGTTCCTCTGCCGGCATTCCGACTCGGCTTCTGGAGTCTTCATTCTTCAGTTTGATTTATGTCTTTCTGGGCCCGGAACCAAAATGTTGTAATTGCAGAGTCCTTTGCACAACGGAATGATGAGCAGTACGTGCCACATGCTTAAAGTTGCTTTATTTTCAGTTCAAAGTGGAGAAATTACAAACATGCATCTTGCCTCTGCGGGAGCAGAGAAGCAACCGTCCTTCTCCTCGGAATAACGAACACCGAGAGAGACAGTGAAAAACAGGAAACCAGTGTACGTCACATCCAGCTTCCCATTCCCGTGGGAAAACCCAACAGTGCTCTGACTGTGGAATGTAAACATTGTCTTGTGACAAGCACTTCGCTGCACAGTGAAGAGAGCAGAAACCAACAGTGAACACCAGGTCTAAGGCATGCCCGTGGCTATGAGTTGGGCCAGACTTATTCAGGGACAGCCCCATGGAGGCCATGCTTTCCACGAAGTCCCGAGCGGCCCCTTGTAAGGTCGTGTCGGCATGGATGTTAAAATCCCCTACGACAACCAAACTAGGTGTCTCCACGAGGACATCTGCCACGACCTGAAGCAGCTCGGGCAGGGAATCCTTGGTGTAGCGAGGAGGTCGGTACACCAATAGGAATCCTGTACTGCCCCTATTGCCCAACTTCCAGAACATGCACTCAGAGAACTGGGTCTTTCCAATAGGACACCCGGTGCAAACTAATGACTTCCTAAAAATCACTGCAATCCCCCCTCCCCGCCCACAAGGCCTGGGTTGCTGTGCGTAAGAGAAACCTGGTGGACATGCAGCGGCAAGGACAGGCCCATCTGCTTCATCCAACCAGGTCTCTGTCACACATGCCAGGTCCAAGCCTCCATCCACAATCAGGTCGTGGATGGCAGTGGTTTTATTCATCATTGACCTGGTATTGCACAGCAACACTTTCAGGTCATGTGGGTTTCCCTTGTTGATTCCAGTATCCTTCCGGTCAGGACCAGACCTGGAGGCAGGGATAGTCCTCAGACAACGACTAAGCCTGCTTCCTCGGTAATGACATGGTCTTGTCTTAGCGTAACTCCTCCTCCTACCCATGATCACTGAGATCGGTTCTCCGAGTGCATCCCCCCCTGTGGAACCTGCCCCAGCCATTTTGCTTGCTGAGACCCACTCCCAGGCAGCCACAGCCTGAGTCTGCAACAGTACTTGATACAGTGCCGGAGCTGGAACCAGAGCCAGAGCCACAGCCAGAGCCAGAACAAAACCCTAATTCAGAACCAGAGCCTGAAAGAGAGCCAGACCCTGAAACATAGCTGGGTCAGAGGCAGAGGAAGAACCATCATGAGACCCTGAATCAGAGTCAGAACCAGATCTTCATTCAGAACCAGACCCTGAAAGAGAGCCAGAGCCACAGACAGAGCCACAGACGGAGCCTAGAGCCACAGCCGAGATCCACAGCCTGAGTCTGAAATAGTGCTTGATAGAGTGCTGGATCCTGCAACAGAGACACTGTCTGAAACTGAGCCTGACGCTTAAACGTAGCCAGGGGCAGAGGGAGAGGCAGAGCCTGATACAGTGCTTGATACAGCATAGGAGCCTGAAGCAGAGACACAGCCAGATCCAGAGACACAGCCAGAGCCAGAACAAATCCCTAATTCAGAACCAGAGCCTGAAAGAGAGCCAGAGCCAGAAACAGTGCTTGATAGAGTGCCAGAGCCTGAAACAGAGGCAGAGGCAGATACAGGGCTTGAAACAGCGCCAGAGCCTGAAACAGAGAAACAGCGTGAAACAGAGACAAAGGCTGAGACACAGGCCGAGCCTGAAATAGAGCTAGAATAAGTGCTAGAGCCAAAGACTGAGACAAAGCCTAATAAAGAGCAGAAGCCTGAGCCTGAGCCTGAAACAGTGCTTGATACAGTGCCAGAGCCTGAAACAGAACCAGAGCCACAGCTACAGCCATAGTGCCACAGCCTGAGTCTGCAACAGTGTTTGATACAGTAGGATGTTATGGTCGATGGTATCAAACGCCGCTGAGAGATCCAGCAGAACTAGGAAACAGCTCTCACCTTTGTCCCTAGTCCGCCGGAGATCATCAACCAGTGCGACCAAGGCAGTTTCAGTCCCATGATGAGGCCTGAATCCCGACTGGAAGGGATCCAAATGGTCCGCTTCTTCCAGGCGTGCCTGGAGTTGTTCAGCAACCACTCACTCAATCACCTTGCCCAAGAATGGAAGATTTGAGACTGGGCGATAGTTGGCTATCGTGGCCGCATCTAAAGATGGTTTTTTAAGAAGCGGTTTAATAACTGCCTCTTTCAGCGAGTCTGGGAAGGCTCCCTCACGGAGGGAAGCATTCACCACCCCATGAAGCCCATCGCCCAGTCCTTCCCGGCTAGCTTTTATAAGCCAGGATGGGCAAGGATCAAGGAGACAAGTGGTTGGTTTCACTCGTCCAAGCAGCCTGTCCACATCCTCGGGGGTAACAGATTGGAATTGATCCCACACAACTTGACTAGACAGGATTCTAGCACTCTCCCGCCCCGGCCCTGCTCCCACGGTGGAGTCTACCTCTTATCGAATCTGAGCGACTTTATCTGCAAAAAACTTTGCAAAGTCATTGCAGGAGATCATGTTGGCCCTACTGGGCCCTGATGGAGCAGGTGGTTCCGCTAAATTGCGTACCACCTGAAAGAGTCTCCTGCTGCTGTTTTCCGCAGATGCAATAGAGGCGGTGAAGAAAGTCTTCTTTGCCGTCGCTATCGCCACTTGGTACTCTCGACATTGAGCTCTAACCCGTGTCCGGTCAGATTCAGAATGGGTTATCCGCCACCGGCGCTCTAGCCGTCTCAACGATTGTTTCATTGCCCTCAGATCCGTGGAAAACCACGGGGCTGTCCGGGCTCCATACAATCGGAGAGGGCGCTTTGGAGCCAAACAGTCAATAGCCCTGGTTAACTCCACATTACAGCGGGCCACCAGGGAATCAGCTGAAAGGCCATCAACATGAGATAAAACATCCCCTACCGCTCTCTGGAAACCATTTGGATCCATTAAGTGGCGGGGGCGGACCATCCGAATCGGTCCCACCTCCCTGCAGAGGGGAAGGGTCGCGGAGAAGTCCAGTTGCACCAGGAAGTGATCTGACCATGGCACTTCTTTGGTTTCGCTTTTACTTAATGTCAGATCACCAACATCCATAGAGGTGTAGTTGTAATTGCAGAGTCCTTTGCACAACGGAATGATGAGCAGTACGTGCCACATGCTTAAAGTTGCTTTATTTTCAGTTCAAAGTGGAGAAATTACAAACATGCATCTTGCCTCTGCGGGAGCAGAGAAGCAACCGTCCTTCTCCTCGGAATAACGAACACCGAGAGAGACAGTGAAAAACAGGAAACCAGTGTACGTCACATCCAGCTTCCCATTCCCGTGGGAAAACCCAACAGTGCTCTGACTGTGGAATGTAAACATTGTCTTGTGACAAGCACTTCGCTGCACAGTGAAGAGAGCAGAAACCAACATCCTCCCCCTTTCTGTGAACATCACTGGGCAGCGTGTTCGTACAATATCAGTACAAACCCAACTTCTGTACATAGGTACAGTGTTGATCCCTTGATACAATCTTGGACAATACATCAGCAGGAATTTCTTTACCTGGCATATAGGACACCGTTACGAGTCCCTTCTGAATATGTTCCCTAGCATGTTGCACCTTCAATTGCAAGTGCTTCGTGCTTTGCTTACAACCTTCCGAATTCAGCAAAGCCAAACATGCTTTGTTGTCCTGGTAAACCTGGATTGGACATTTGACAGGAATTTTCATGTCTTTGCACAATTGTAACAACCATTCACAATCCTTAAGTGAATAAGACAGTGCATTCAGTTCAACTTCACAAGTACTTAAGCTAATTGTTGTTTGCTTCTTGCATGACCAATCAAATAGACCCTGATTGTACATGTAGCAAACTCCAGACGTACTTTTCCTGTCTGTGGTGTCACTTCCAAAACTTGCATCTGCAAAAATCTCAAGACCACCAGACTTCTGATTGTTAAATCTCAGTCTGTAATGCATAGTGCCTTTCAAATAGCGTGCTATGCGTTTCAGAGCTTTCCAATCCTTAACAGTAGGATTGTTAACTTGTCTGCTTAGCAAATTACAGCTAACAGCAATATCAGGTCTTGAACATCTGGCAATGAAGTTTAGCTTGCCTAGCACACTTCTGTACAGTGTAGTGTCAGAAAATGCTTCTTCAGTGTCTTCTACCTGATAACCTGTTGTCATCGGTGTGTCTACAGGGTTAGCATCCATCAGGTTTAGTTTGCTTAACACATCAGCAATTTTCCGTGACTGGTGTACTAGAATGTTTCCACTTTGATCTTTCTCTATTTCCAGAGATAGGTAGTTGTTTACCTCACCAAGATCTTTCATGTCAAAGTGCTCTTTCAGTTGAGCTAGGGCGTTATTATACATTGTGACATCTTTCCAAAAGAATAAAATATCATCAACATAAAACAAACAATACAGCTTCTTTTGCCCCTCCTCTTTGACAAATACACATGGATCAGCTTTCCCTTGCTGAAAACCTAGAGAAAACAATGCTTCAGTGAGTTTTGTGTGCCAACACCGTGCACTTTGTTTGAGACCATAAAGGGACTTCTTTAGAGCACAAACAAATCCCTGTTTTACCTGTACGCCATCAGGTGGAAGCATATAAAGTGATTCACCTAGAGATCCGTACAAAAACGCTGTATTCACGTGATAGTGACTAATGTGTAGATTTTCCTCTGCAGCTAGCTTGAGCATAAGCCTAATGCTCTCATATCTCACAGTGGGTGAGTAGGTCTCGTGATAGTCTTCACCTGGTACCTGTGCAAAACCTCTGGCTACCAATCTGGCTTTGTGTCTGACTATCTTGCCATTTTGATCAGTCTTCGCTTTGAAGACCCATTTGCTTCCAAGCAGTTTCATTCCTGGAACTACTGGAACTAGCTCCCAAGTTTTGTTCCTTTCTAAGGAATCAAGCTCAGCCTTCATGGCATTTAACCATGGCTCAGCTTCCTTAGAATCCAAATCCTGGATTTCTTTGAAACTTGAAGGTTCAAATACCTTCTTGGAGCTTTTAACAGCTGCTACTGCTGTCTTAGCAAATTCATCAGCAAATCTCTTTGGAGGTCTGCCTTTTGTGGCTCTTTGTGACCTGCGAATCAGCTTTTGGTCTTCAACACTCTCCTCTTCCTTCTTAGGAGAAAAGTGACCTATTGTGAACAATGGTTCTTCCAATTCCTGATCAGAGCTTTCAGAGGGTCGCATAGAGGCTTTCGCACTCTTGAAATCCTCTGAATCATCCGATTCAGTTTCAGACTCAGAATCAGAACCTTCATCAGTGGGTGTGGGTTGTTGTTGTTTATCCTCAGTCTCATCACTGTCATCAGGATAACATTGGAAAATTCCCACATTCTCCCCCCACTTGGCATTGTACTCAACACTTCTTGTGAGCTTAATTGTCTTAGAGTCAGTCATCATTATTCTGTAAGAACCTTTCTGATAACCTAGAAAAATACCATGCAATCCACGTTTGCCTAACTTGGAGCTTTGTGGTGAATGAATCCACATGTCAGAACCAAAAATTTTCATGTGTTTGATGTACGGTTTCTTGCCAAACATCTTCTCATAGGGGGTACAACCAATCGCTGAAGATAACCTGCGATTGTAACTGTAAATAAAACATGAGAGAGATTCGGCCCAATAACTCTCTGGAAGATTGGCATCATGCAGCAAGGTTTTTAACCCTTGAAGCAATGTTTGATTTGCCCTTTCGCAAAGCCCATTCTGCCATGGCGAGCGAGGACTGGACAAATCGTGTTGAATTCCTTTCTCAGTCAGAAAAGCTTCAAACTGCTGAGAAGTGAATTCTCCCCCGCGATCTGTGAAAAGAATTTTTATCTTCTTACCATGCACATTTTCCAACCAAGCACAGAATTCCTTGAACCTTGGAAAAGCCTCTGATTTCTGCTTGAGATTATACACATAAATATACCTGGAAAATGCATCAATGAGAACCATGAAGAACCTATTTCCACCCAAAGAGGGCGATAGTGGACCAACTAAATCAGCATGAACAACCTGGTATGGTTCCGTAGCTTGCCTACTAGACACCTTACCTTTTGCAGCCATTTTCACCTTGTTTGCTGCGCATGCTTTGCACTTCATGTGGTACCTGCAGGGTTTAATAGTCATACCTTCAACCAAGGCAGGCATTTTAGATACTGCCTCAAAATGCAAATGACCAAATTTCCTGTGAAAATCATGAATACATCCTGCATGCAAACTTTTGTTAGAACCTGCAATGCAACAAGTATCATTCTGCACAACATCATCATAATACAAAACAAACAAACGATCAACACATTCAGCATGCAATACATAATCGTCTTTCTTTGTGATGGTGCATTTCTTGTTCTTGAAGGAAACGTCAATGTTCCGTTCATTCAGCTGCATCACACTTAGAAGATTGTGTGTGGCATCCGGAACATAAAGTACATCCTGTATCGATAAGTCCAAACTGTGAAGAACAACAGTTCCGTAGCCTTGACTGGGGATCGTGTGGTCATCCGCCTGGTGAATCGCACCTTCCTGCGGTGTAAAAGACACAAACAGTCGCTTATCGTTGCACATGTGGTGGGTAGCTGCTGAATCAACAACGAAGAAAGATCTAGACGTCTTCTGGACCTTTGCGACGTTTGGAGTGAAGCGTGAGACCATTGCCTTGTGCTGCGTTGTCCTGGACACCGGACCTTTGCCTTTGCTTTGGCCTTTTCCACGCGATGAGCTTCCGCTGCGCTGCTCTGTCTTGGCCTTGGGATATCTGCATTCCCTCTTCATATGGCCTAGATGTCCACACGAGTAGCATTTCTCTGCCTTCAAAGCTTTGGCGCCCTCTGGTGGTTCCACTGCACTCTGGGATGACGTCTGTGAAGACTCCCCCATACCCATGCAGCTAGCACCCCGGCGATCTGCTTCATTCTGGATCACGGCAGTAACATAGGCTACTGTGAGCTGAGCAGTTGGTTGAACAGCAATCTGAGTGGCAACGGACTCCCAACTTGGACCCAAAGAATGTAGTATCATGAAGGAATACACAGCCTCTGGAAAGTTGAGTCCTCTCTGTTGCAACTCGTGTCTCAGATTCTGCATCTCAGATGTTTACGCACATCTCCACCTTCAGCAAGAGCCATGCCATGCAGCTTGGCATAATAGTACATTGAGGAACCAGCTTCTGTCCTCAAGTGAGCCTCTCTTAAAGTGTTCCAAATTTCTCTGGCTGTGGTCTTGCCACGCAACAGACAGAGCTCTTCTGGGGATACTATCAATGTAAGCGTTCCCCGTGCTTTGGAATCCTTAGTAGCCCATTCAGCTGTAATTGGAGCTGGGGGGTTGTCTGTAATAACATTAAACAGACCTTCTTTCCGCAGAACAGCCTCTGCATAAAGTACCCACTCCGTATAATTTTTCTTATTGAGCTTAGGAATCCCAAAAGCATCAACCAGCTTTGCTTCAGCCATCATTGCTGCTTTAATCAAGCTGCGTCACAGTACAGCTGCTTCCAAAAGCACTTGTAAAAAGCACTTTCGCTTTCTCAGCCTCCAAGCCTGTGAGCTTGTGCCTTTGCCTGTATCGCGGCAAAACGGCTTTAAAAGTACAAAGTCCAGCCATAAAGCCATAAATTAGAAGCTGGCAGGCTGCCCGGAGCATGAGCACATACCTTCATCAATCAAACTTGACGCGCAGAGCAGATAACGCGATCCGTTTCTCTGTTCCTCTGCCGGCATTCCGACTCGGCTTCTGGAGTCTTCATTCTTCAGTTTGATTTATGTCTTTCTGGGCCCGGAACCAAAATGTTGTAATTGCAGAGTCCTTTGCACAACGGAATGATGAGCAGTACGTGCCACATGCTTAAAGTTGCTTTATTTTCAGTTCAAAGTGGAGAAATTACAAACATGCATCTTGCCTCTGCGGGAGCAGAGAAGCAACCGTCCTTCTCCTCGGAATAACGAACACCGAGAGAGACAGTGAAAAACAGGAAACCAGTGTACGTCACATCCAGCTTCCCATTCCCGTGGGAAAACCCAACAGTGCTCTGACTGTGGAATGTAAACATTGTCTTGTGACAAGCACTTCGCTGCACAGTGAAGAGAGCAGAAACCAACAGTGAACACCAGGTCTAAGGCATGCCCGTGGCTATGAGTTGGGCCAGACTTATTCAGGGACAGCCCCATGGAGGCCATGCTTTCCACGAAGTCCCGAGCGGCCCCTTGTAAGGTCGTGTCGGCATGGATGTTAAAATCCCCTACGACAACCAAACTAGGTGTCTCCACGAGGACATCTGCCACGACCTGAAGCAGCTCGGGCAGGGAATCCTTGGTGTAGCGAGGAGGTCGGTACACCAATAGGAATCCTGTACTGCCCCTATTGCCCAACTTCCAGAACATGCACTCAGAGAACTGGGTCTTTCCAATAGGACACCCGGTGCAAACTAATGACTTCCTAAAAATCACTGCAATCCCCCCTCCCCGCCCACAAGGCCTGGGTTGCTGTGCGTAAGAGAAACCTGGTGGACATGCAGCGGCAAGGACAGGCCCATCTGCTTCATCCAACCAGGTCTCTGTCACACATGCCAGGTCCAAGCCTCCATCCACAATCAGGTCGTGGATGGCAGTGGTTTTATTCATCATTGACCTGGTATTGCACAGCAACACTTTCAGGTCATGTGGGTTTCCCTTGTTGATTCCAGTATCCTTCCGGTCAGGACCAGACCTGGAGGCAGGGATAGTCCTCAGACAACGACTAAGCCTGCTTCCTCGGTAATGACATGGTCTTGTCTTAGCGTAACTCCTCCTCCTACCCATGATCACTGAGATCGGTTCTCCGAGTGCATCCCCCCCTGTGGAACCTGCCCCAGCCATTTTGCTTGCTGAGACCCACTCCCAGGCAGCCACAGCCTGAGTCTGCAACAGTACTTGATACAGTGCCGGAGCTGGAACCAGAGCCAGAGCCACAGCCAGAGCCAGAACAAAACCCTAATTCAGAACCAGAGCCTGAAAGAGAGCCAGACCCTGAAACATAGCTGGGTCAGAGGCAGAGGAAGAACCATCATGAGACCCTGAATCAGAGTCAGAACCAGATCTTCATTCAGAACCAGACCCTGAAAGAGAGCCAGAGCCACAGACAGAGCCACAGACGGAGCCTAGAGCCACAGCCGAGATCCACAGCCTGAGTCTGAAATAGTGCTTGATAGAGTGCTGGATCCTGCAACAGAGACACTGTCTGAAACTGAGCCTGACGCTTAAACGTAGCCAGGGGCAGAGGGAGAGGCAGAGCCTGATACAGTGCTTGATACAGCATAGGAGCCTGAAGCAGAGACACAGCCAGATCCAGAGACACAGCCAGAGCCAGAACAAATCCCTAATTCAGAACCAGAGCCTGAAAGAGAGCCAGAGCCAGAAACAGTGCTTGATAGAGTGCCAGAGCCTGAAACAGAGGCAGAGGCAGATACAGGGCTTGAAACAGCGCCAGAGCCTGAAACAGAGAAACAGCGTGAAACAGAGACAAAGGCTGAGACACAGGCCGAGCCTGAAATAGAGCTAGAATAAGTGCTAGAGCCAAAGACTGAGACAAAGCCTAATAAAGAGCAGAAGCCTGAGCCTGAGCCTGAAACAGTGCTTGATACAGTGCCAGAGCCTGAAACAGAACCAGAGCCACAGCTACAGCCATAGTGCCACAGCCTGAGTCTGCAACAGTGTTTGATACAGTAGGATGTTATGGTCGATGGTATCAAACGCCGCTGAGAGATCCAGCAGAACTAGGAAACAGCTCTCACCTTTGTCCCTAGTCCGCCGGAGATCATCAACCAGTGCGACCAAGGCAGTTTCAGTCCCATGATGAGGCCTGAATCCCGACTGGAAGGGATCCAAATGGTCCGCTTCTTCCAGGCGTGCCTGGAGTTGTTCAGCAACCACTCACTCAATCACCTTGCCCAAGAATGGAAGATTTGAGACTGGGCGATAGTTGGCTATCGTGGCCGCATCTAAAGATGGTTTTTTAAGAAGCGGTTTAATAACTGCCTCTTTCAGCGAGTCTGGGAAGGCTCCCTCACGGAGGGAAGCATTCACCACCCCATGAAGCCCATCGCCCAGTCCTTCCCGGCTAGCTTTTATAAGCCAGGATGGGCAAGGATCAAGGAGACAAGTGGTTGGTTTCACTCGTCCAAGCAGCCTGTCCACATCCTCGGGGGTAACAGATTGGAATTGATCCCACACAACTTGACTAGACAGGATTCTAGCACTCTCCCGCCCCGGCCCTGCTCCCACGGTGGAGTCTACCTCTTATCGAATCTGAGCGACTTTATCTGCAAAAAACTTTGCAAAGTCATTGCAGGAGATCATGTTGGCCCTACTGGGCCCTGATGGAGCAGGTGGTTCCGCTAAATTGCGTACCACCTGAAAGAGTCTCCTGCTGCTGTTTTCCGCAGATGCAATAGAGGCGGTGAAGAAAGTCTTCTTTGCCGTCGCTATCGCCACTTGGTACTCTCGACATTGAGCTCTAACCCGTGTCCGGTCAGATTCAGAATGGGTTATCCGCCACCGGCGCTCTAGCCGTCTCAACGATTGTTTCATTGCCCTCAGATCCGTGGAAAACCACGGGGCTGTCCGGGCTCCATACAATCGGAGAGGGCGCTTTGGAGCCAAACAGTCAATAGCCCTGGTTAACTCCACATTACAGCGGGCCACCAGGGAATCAGCTGAAAGGCCATCAACATGAGATAAAACATCCCCTACCGCTCTCTGGAAACCATTTGGATCCATTAAGTGGCGGGGGCGGACCATCTGAATCGGTCCCACCTCCCTGCAGAGGGGAAGGGTCGCGGAGAAGTCCAGTTGCACCAGGAAGTGATCTGACCATGGCACTTCTTTGGTTTCGCTTTTACTTAATGTCAGATCACCAACATCCATAGAGGTGTAGTTGTAATTGCAGAGTCCTTTGCACAACGGAATGATGAGCAGTACGTGCCACATGCTTAAAGTTGCTTTATTTTCAGTTCAAAGTGGAGAAATTACAAACATGCATCTTGCCTCTGCGGGAGCAGAGAAGCAACCGTCCTTCTCCTCGGAATAACGAACACCGAGAGAGACAGTGAAAAACAGGAAACCAGTGTACGTCACATCCAGCTTCCCATTCCCGTGGGAAAACCCAACAGTGCTCTGACTGTGGAATGTAAACATTGTCTTGTGACAAGCACTTCGCTGCACAGTGAAGAGAGCAGAAACCAACATCCTCCCCCTTTCTGTGAACATCACTGGGCAGCGTGTTCGTACAATATCAGTACAAACCCAACTTCTGTACATAGGTACAGTGTTGATCCCTTGATACAATCTTGGACAATACATCAGCAGGAATTTCTTTACCTGGCATATAGGACACCGTTACGAGTCCCTTCTGAATATGTTCCCTAGCATGTTGCACCTTCAATTGCAAGTGCTTCGTGCTTTGCTTACAACCTTCCGAATTCAGCAAAGCCAAACATGCTTTGTTGTCCTGGTAAACCTGGATTGGACATTTGACAGGAATTTTCATGTCTTTGCACAATTGTAACAACCATTCACAATCCTTAAGTGAATAAGACAGTGCATTCAGTTCAACTTCACAAGTACTTAAGCTAATTGTTGTTTGCTTCTTGCATGACCAATCAAATAGACCCTGATTGTACATGTAGCAAACTCCAGACGTACTTTTCCTGTCTGTGGTGTCACTTCCAAAACTTGCATCTGCAAAAATCTCAAGACCACCAGACTTCTGATTGTTAAATCTCAGTCTGTAATGCATAGTGCCTTTCAAATAGCGTGCTATGCGTTTCAGAGCTTTCCAATCCTTAACAGTAGGATTGTTAACTTGTCTGCTTAGCAAATTACAGCTAACAGCAATATCAGGTCTTGAACATCTGGCAATGAAGTTTAGCTTGCCTAGCACACTTCTGTACAGTGTAGTGTCAGAAAATGCTTCTTCAGTGTCTTCTACCTGATAACCTGTTGTCATCGGTGTGTCTACAGGGTTAGCATCCATCAGGTTTAGTTTGCTTAACACATCAGCAATTTTCCGTGACTGGTGTACTAGAATGTTTCCACTTTGATCTTTCTCTATTTCCAGAGATAGGTAGTTGTTTACCTCACCAAGATCTTTCATGTCAAAGTGCTCTTTCAGTTGAGCTAGGGCGTTATTATACATTGTGACATCTTTCCAAAAGAATAAAATATCATCAACATAAAACAAACAATACAGCTTCTTTTGCCCCTCCTCTTTGACAAATACACATGGATCAGCTTTCCCTTGCTGAAAACCTAGAGAAAACAATGCTTCAGTGAGTTTTGTGTGCCAACACCGTGCACTTTGTTTGAGACCATAAAGGGACTTCTTTAGAGCACAAACAAATCCCTGTTTTACCTGTACGCCATCAGGTGGAAGCATATAAAGTGATTCACCTAGAGATCCGTACAAAAACGCTGTATTCACGTGATAGTGACTAATGTGTAGATTTTCCTCTGCAGCTAGCTTGAGCATAAGCCTAATGCTCTCATATCTCACAGTGGGTGAGTAGGTCTCGTGATAGTCTTCACCTGGTACCTGTGCAAAACCTCTGGCTACCAATCTGGCTTTGTGTCTGACTATCTTGCCATTTTGATCAGTCTTCGCTTTGAAGACCCATTTGCTTCCAAGCAGTTTCATTCCTGGAACTACTGGAACTAGCTCCCAAGTTTTGTTCCTTTCTAAGGAATCAAGCTCAGCCTTCATGGCATTTAACCATGGCTCAGCTTCCTTAGAATCCAAATCCTGGATTTCTTTGAAACTTGAAGGTTCAAATACCTTCTTGGAGCTTTTAACAGCTGCTACTGCTGTCTTAGCAAATTCATCAGCAAATCTCTTTGGAGGTCTGCCTTTTGTGGCTCTTTGTGACCTGCGAATCAGCTTTTGGTCTTCAACACTCTCCTCTTCCTTCTTAGGAGAAAAGTGACCTATTGTGAACAATGGTTCTTCCAATTCCTGATCAGAGCTTTCAGAGGGTCGCATAGAGGCTTTCGCACTCTTGAAATCCTCTGAATCATCCGATTCAGTTTCAGACTCAGAATCAGAACCTTCATCAGTGGGTGTGGGTTGTTGTTGTTTATCCTCAGTCTCATCACTGTCATCAGGATAACATTGGAAAATTCCCACATTCTCCCCCCACTTGGCATTGTACTCAACACTTCTTGTGAGCTTAATTGTCTTAGAGTCAGTCATCATTATTCTGTAAGAACCTTTCTGATAACCTAGAAAAATACCATGCAATCCACGTTTGCCTAACTTGGAGCTTTGTGGTGAATGAATCCACATGTCAGAACCAAAAATTTTCATGTGTTTGATGTACGGTTTCTTGCCAAACATCTTCTCATAGGGGGTACAACCAATCGCTGAAGATAACCTGCGATTGTAACTGTAAATAAAACATGAGAGAGATTCGGCCCAATAACTCTCTGGAAGATTGGCATCATGCAGCAAGGTTTTTAACCCTTGAAGCAATGTTTGATTTGCCCTTTCGCAAAGCCCATTCTGCCATGGCGAGCGAGGACTGGACAAATCGTGTTGAATTCCTTTCTCAGTCAGAAAAGCTTCAAACTGCTGAGAAGTGAATTCTCCCCCGCGATCTGTGAAAAGAATTTTTATCTTCTTACCATGCACATTTTCCAACCAAGCACAGAATTCCTTGAACCTTGGAAAAGCCTCTGATTTCTGCTTGAGATTATACACATAAATATACCTGGAAAATGCATCAATGAGAACCATGAAGAACCTATTTCCACCCAAAGAGGGCGATAGTGGACCAACTAAATCAGCATGAACAACCTGGTATGGTTCCGTAGCTTGCCTACTAGACACCTTACCTTTTGCAGCCATTTTCACCTTGTTTGCTGCGCATGCTTTGCACTTCATGTGGTACCTGCAGGGTTTAATAGTCATACCTTCAACCAAGGCAGGCATTTTAGATACTGCCTCAAAATGCAAATGACCAAATTTCCTGTGAAAATCATGAATACATCCTGCATGCAAACTTTTGTTAGAACCTGCAATGCAACAAGTATCATTCTGCACAACATCATCATAATACAAAACAAACAAACGATCAACACATTCAGCATGCAATACATAATCGTCTTTCTTTGTGATGGTGCATTTCTTGTTCTTGAAGGAAACGTCAATGTTCCGTTCATTCAGCTGCATCACACTTAGAAGATTGTGTGTGGCATCCGGAACATAAAGTACATCCTGTATCGATAAGTCCAAACTGTGAAGAACAACAGTTCCGTAGCCTTGACTGGGGATCGTGTGGTCATCCGCCTGGTGAATCGCACCTTCCTGCGGTGTAAAAGACACGAACAGTCGCTTATCGTTGCACATGTGGTGGGTAGCTGCTGAATCAACAACGAAGAAAGATCTAGACGTCTTCTGGACCTTTGCGACGTTTGGAGTGAAGCGTGAGACCATTGCCTTGTGCTGCGTTGTCCTGGACACCGGACCTTTGCCTTTGCTTTGGCCTTTTCCACGCGATGAGCTTCCGCTGCGCTGCTCTGTCTTGGCCTTGGGATATCTGCATTCCCTCTTCATATGGCCTAGATGTCCACACGAGTAGCATTTCTCTGCCTTCAAAGCTTTGGCGCCCTCTGGTGGTTCCACTGCACTCTGGGATGACGTCTGTGAAGACTCCCCCATACCCATGCAGCTAGCACCCCGGCGATCTGCTTCATTCTGGATCACGGCAGTAACATAGGCTACTGTGAGCTGAGCAGTTGGTTGAACAGCAATCTGAGTGGCAACGGACTCCCAACTTGGACCCAAAGAATGTAGTATCATGAAGGAATACACAGCCTCTGGAAAGTTGAGTCCTCTCTGTTGCAACTCGTGTCTCAGATTCTGCATCTCAGATGTTTACGCACATCTCCACCTTCAGCAAGAGCCATGCCATGCAGCTTGGCATAATAGTACATTGAGGAACCAGCTTCTGTCCTCAAGTGAGCCTCTCTTAAAGTGTTCCAAATTTCTCTGGCTGTGGTCTTGCCACGCAACAGACAGAGCTCTTCTGGGGATACTATCAATGTAAGCGTTCCCCGTGCTTTGGAATCCTTAGTAGCCCATTCAGCTGTAATTGGAGCTGGGGGGTTGTCTGTAATAACATTAAACAGACCTTCTTTCCGCAGAACAGCCTCTGCATAAAGTACCCACTCCGTATAATTTTTCTTATTGAGCTTAGGAATCCCAAAAGCATCAACCAGCTTTGCTTCAGCCATCATTGCTGCTTTAATCAAGCTGCGTCACAGTACAGCTGCTTCCAAAAGCACTTGTAAAAAGCACTTTCGCTTTCTCAGCCTCCAAGCCTGTGAGCTTGTGCCTTTGCCTGTATCGCGGCAAAACGGCTTTAAAAGTACAAAGTCCAGCCATAAAGCCATAAATTAGAAGCTGGCAGGCTGCCCGGAGCATGAGCACATACCTTCATCAATCAAACTTGACGCGCAGAGCAGATAACGCGATCCGTTTCTCTGTTCCTCTGCCGGCATTCCGACTCGGCTTCTGGAGTCTTCATTCTTCAGTTTGATTTATGTCTTTCTGGGCCCGGAACCAAAATGTTGTAATTGCAGAGTCCTTTGCACAACGGAATGATGAGCAGTACGTGCCACATGCTTAAAGTTGCTTTATTTTCAGTTCAAAGTGGAGAAATTACAAACATGCATCTTGCCTCTGCGGGAGCAGAGAAGCAACCGTCCTTCTCCTCTGAATAACGAACACCGAGAGAGACAGTGAAAAACAGGAAACCAGTGTACGTCACATCCAGCTTCCCATTCCCGTGGGAAAACCCAACAGTGCTCTGACTGTGGAATGTAAACATTGTCTTGTGACAAGCACTTCGCTGCACAGTGAAGAGAGCAGAAACCAACAGTGAACACCAGGTCTAAGGCATGCCCGTGGCTATGAGTTGGGCCAGACTTATTCAGGGACAGCCCCATGGAGGCCATGCTTTCCACGAAGTCCCGAGCGGCCCCTTGTAAGGTCGTGTCGGCATGGATGTTAAAATCCCCTACGACAACCAAACTAGGTGTCTCCACGAGGACATCTGCCACGACCTGAAGCAGCTCGGGCAGGGAATCCTTGGTGCAGCGAGGAGGTCGGTACACCAATAGGAATCCTGTACTGCCCCTATTGCCCAACTTCCAGAACATGCACTCAGAGAACTGGGTCTTTCCAATAGGACACCCGGTGCAAACTAATGACTTCCTAAAAATCACTGCAATCCCCCCTCCCCGCCCACAAGGCCTGGGTTGCTGTGCGTAAGAGAAACCTGGTGGACATGCAGCGGCAAGGACAGGCCCATCTGCTTCATCCAACCAGGTCTCTGTCACACATGCCAGGTCCAAGCCTCCATCCACAATCAGGTCGTGGATGGCAGTGGTTTTATTCATCATTGACCTGGTATTGCACAGCAACACTTTCAGGTCATGTGGGTTTCCCTTGTTGATTCCAGTATCCTTCCGGTCAGGACCAGACCTGGAGGCAGGGATAGTCCTCAGACAACGACTAAGCCTGCTTCCTCGGTAATGACATGGTCTTGTCTTAGCGTAACTCCTCCTCCTACCCATGATCACTGAGATCGGTTCTCCGAGTGCATCCCCCCCTGTGGAACCTGCCCCAGCCATTTTGCTTGCTGAGACCCACTCCCAGGCAGCCACAGCCTGAGTCTGCAACAGTACTTGATACAGTGCCGGAGCTGGAACCAGAGCCAGAGCCACAGCCAGAGCCAGAACAAAACCCTAATTCAGAACCAGAGCCTGAAAGAGAGCCAGACCCTGAAACATAGCTGGGTCAGAGGCAGAGGAAGAACCATCATGAGACCCTGAATCAGAGTCAGAACCAGATCTTCATTCAGAACCAGACCCTGAAAGAGAGCCAGAGCCACAGACAGAGCCACAGACGGAGCCTAGAGCCACAGCCGAGATCCACAGCCTGAGTCTGAAATAGTGCTTGATAGAGTGCTGGATCCTGCAACAGAGACACTGTCTGAAACTGAGCCTGACGCTTAAACGTAGCCAGGGGCAGAGGGAGAGGCAGAGCCTGATACAGTGCTTGATACAGCATAGGAGCCTGAAGCAGAGACACAGCCAGATCCAGAGACACAGCCAGAGCCAGAACAAATCCCTAATTCAGAACCAGAGCCTGAAAGAGAGCCAGAGCCAGAAACAGTGCTTGATAGAGTGCCAGAGCCTGAAACAGAGGCAGAGGCAGATACAGGGCTTGAAACAGCGCCAGAGCCTGAAACAGAGAAACAGCGTGAAACAGAGACAAAGGCTGAGACACAGGCCGAGCCTGAAATAGAGCTAGAATAAGTGCTAGAGCCAAAGACTGAGACAAAGCCTAATAAAGAGCAGAAGCCTGAGCCTGAGCCTGAAACAGTGCTTGATACAGTGCCAGAGCCTGAAACAGAACCAGAGCCACAGCTACAGCCATAGTGCCACAGCCTGAGTCTGCAACAGTGTTTGATACAGTAGGATGTTATGGTCGATGGTATCAAACGCCGCTGAGAGATCCAGCAGAACTAGGAAACAGCTCTCACCTTTGTCCCTAGTCCGCCGGAGATCATCAACCAGTGCGACCAAGGCAGTTTCAGTCCCATGATGAGGCCTGAATCCCGACTGGAAGGGATCCAAATGGTCTGCTTCTTCCAGGCGTGCCTGGAGTTGTTCAGCAACCACTCACTCAATCACCTTGCCCAAGAATGGAAGATTTGAGACTGGGCGATAGTTGGCTATCGTGGCCGCATCTAAAGATGGTTTTTTAAGAAGCGGTTTAATAACTGCCTCTTTCAGCGAGTCTGGGAAGGCTCCCTCACGGAGGGAAGCATTCACCACCCCATGAAGCCCATCGCCCAGTCCTTCCCGGCTAGCTTTTATAAGCCAGGATGGGCAAGGATCAAGGAGACAAGTGGTTGGTTTCACTCGTCCAAGCAGCCTGTCCACATCCTCGGGGGTAACAGATTGGAATTGATCCCACACAACTTGACTAGACAGGATTCTAGCACTCTCCCGCCCCGGCCCTGCTCCCACGGTGGAGTCTACCTCTTATCGAATCTGAGCGACTTTATCTGCAAAAAACTTTGCAAAGTCATTGCAGGAGATCATGTTGGCCCTACTGGGCCCTGATGGAGCAGGTGGTTCCGCTAAATTGCGTACCACCTGAAAGAGTCTCCTGCTGCTGTTTTCCGCAGATGCAATAGAGGCGGTGAAGAAAGTCTTCTTTGCCGTCGCTATCGCCACTTGGTACTCTCGACATTGAGCTCTAACCCGTGTCCGGTCAGATTCAGAATGGGTTATCCGCCACCGGCGCTCTAGCCGTCTCAACGATTGTTTCATTGCCCTCAGATCCGTGGAAAACCACGGGGCTGTCCGGGCTCCATACAATCGGAGAGGGCGCTTTGGAGCCAAACAGTCAATAGCCCTGGTTAACTCCACATTACAGCGGGCCACCAGGGAATCAGCTGAAAGGCCATCAACATGAGATAAAACATCCCCTACCGCTCTCTGGAAACCATTTGGATCCATTAAGTGGCGGGGGCGGACCATCCGAATCGGTCCCACCTCCCTGCAGAGGGGAAGGGTCGCGGAGAAGTCCAGTTGCACCAGGAAGTGATCTGACCATGGCACTTCTTTGGTTTCGCTTTTACTTAATGTCAGATCACCAACATCCATAGAGGTGTAGTTGTAATTGCAGAGTCCTTTGCACAACGGAATGATGAGCAGTACGTGCCACATGCTTAAAGTTGCTTTATTTTCAGTTCAAAGTGGAGAAATTACAAACATGCATCTTGCCTCTGCGGGAGCAGAGAAGCAACCGTCCTTCTCCTCGGAATAACGAACACCGAGAGAGACAGTGAAAAACAGGAAACCAGTGTACGTCACATCCAGCTTCCCATTCCCGTGGGAAAACCCAACAGTGCTCTGACTGTGGAATGTAAACATTGTCTTGTGACAAGCACTTCGCTGCACAGTGAAGAGAGCAGAAACCAACATCCTCCCCCTTTCTGTGAACATCACTGGGCAGCGTGTTCGTACAATATCAGTACAAACCCAACTTCTGTACATAGGTACAGTGTTGATCCCTTGATACAATCTTGGACAATACATCAGCAGGAATTTCTTTACCTGGCATATAGGACACCGTTACGAGTCCCTTCTGAATATGTTCCCTAGCATGTTGCACCTTCAATTGCAAGTGCTTCGTGCTTTGCTTACAACCTTCCGAATTCAGCAAAGCCAAACATGCTTTGTTGTCCTGGTAAACCTGGATTGGACATTTGACAGGAATTTTCATGTCTTTGCACAATTGTAACAACCATTCACAATCCTTAAGTGAATAAGACAGTGCATTCAGTTCAACTTCACAAGTACTTAAGCTAATTGTTGTTTGCTTCTTGCATGACCAATCAAATAGACCCTGATTGTACATGTAGCAAACTCCAGACGTACTTTTCCTGTCTGTGGTGTCACTTCCAAAACTTGCATCTGCAAAAATCTCAAGACCACCAGACTTCTGATTGTTAAATCTCAGTCTGTAATGCATAGTGCCTTTCAAATAGCGTGCTATGCGTTTCAGAGCTTTCCAATCCTTAACAGTAGGATTGTTAACTTGTCTGCTTAGCAAATTACAGCTAACAGCAATATCAGGTCTTGAACATCTGGCAATGAAGTTTAGCTTGCCTAGCACACTTCTGTACAGTGTAGTGTCAGAAAATGCTTCTTCAGTGTCTTCTACCTGATAACCTGTTGTCATCGGTGTGTCTACAGGGTTAGCATCCATCAGGTTTAGTTTGCTTAACACATCAGCAATTTTCCGTGACTGGTGTACTAGAATGTTTCCACTTTGATCTTTCTCTATTTCCAGAGATAGGTAGTTGTTTACCTCACCAAGATCTTTCATGTCAAAGTGCTCTTTCAGTTGAGCTAGGGCGTTATTATACATTGTGACATCTTTCCAAAAGAATAAAATATCATCAACATAAAACAAACAATACAGCTTCTTTTGCCCCTCCTCTTTGACAAATACACATGGATCAGCTTTCCCTTGCTGAAAACCTAGAGAAAACAATGCTTCAGTGAGTTTTGTGTGCCAACACCGTGCACTTTGTTTGAGACCATAAAGGGACTTCTTTAGAGCACAAACAAATCCCTGTTTTACCTGTACGCCATCAGGTGGAAGCATATAAAGTGATTCACCTAGAGATCCGTACAAAAACGCTGTATTCACGTGATAGTGACTAATGTGTAGATTTTCCTCTGCAGCTAGCTTGAGCATAAGCCTAATGCTCTCATATCTCACAGTGGGTGAGTAGGTCTCGTGATAGTCTTCACCTGGTACCTGTGCAAAACCTCTGGCTACCAATCTGGCTTTGTGTCTGACTATCTTGCCATTTTGATCAGTCTTCGCTTTGAAGACCCATTTGCTTCCAAGCAGTTTCATTCCTGGAACTACTGGAACTAGCTCCCAAGTTTTGTTCCTTTCTAAGGAATCAAGCTCAGCCTTCATGGCATTTAACCATGGCTCAGCTTCCTTAGAATCCAAATCCTGGATTTCTTTGAAACTTGAAGGTTCAAATACCTTCTTGGAGCTTTTAACAGCTGCTACTGCTGTCTTAGCAAATTCATCAGCAAATCTCTTTGGAGGTCTGCCTTTTGTGGCTCTTTGTGACCTGCGAATCAGCTTTTGGTCTTCAACACTCTCCTCTTCCTTCTTAGGAGAAAAGTGACCTATTGTGAACAATGGTTCTTCCAATTCCTGATCAGAGCTTTCAGAGGGTCGCATAGAGGCTTTCGCACTCTTGAAATCCTCTGAATCATCCGATTCAGTTTCAGACTCAGAATCAGAACCTTCATCAGTGGGTGTGGGTTGTTGTTGTTTATCCTCAGTCTCATCACTGTCATCAGGATAACATTGGAAAATTCCCACATTCTCCCCCCACTTGGCATTGTACTCAACACTTCTTGTGAGCTTAATTGTCTTAGAGTCA
This sequence comes from Podarcis bocagei, assembly GCF_964188305.1. NCBI lineage: Eukaryota > Metazoa > Chordata > Lepidosauria > Squamata > Lacertidae > Podarcis > Podarcis bocagei. The sequence goes on from NC_138131.1 coordinate 7,249,529, forward strand.
GTCATCATTATTCTGTAAGAACCTTTCTGATAACCTAGAAAAATACCATGCAATCCACGTTTGCCTAACTTGGAGCTTTGTGGTGAATGAATCCACATGTCAGAACCAAAAATTTTCATGTGTTTGATGTACGGTTTCTTGCCAAACATCTTCTCATAGGGGGTACAACCAATCGCTGAAGATAACCTGCGATTGTAACTGTAAATAAAACATGAGAGAGATTCGGCCCAATAACTCTCTGGAAGATTGGCATCATGCAGCAAGGTTTTTAACCCTTGAAGCAATGTTTGATTTGCCCTTTCGCAAAGCCCATTCTGCCATGGCGAGCGAGGACTGGACAAATCGTGTTGAATTCCTTTCTCAGTCAGAAAAGCTTCAAACTGCTGAGAAGTGAATTCTCCCCCGCGATCTGTGAAAAGAATTTTTATCTTCTTACCATGCACATTTTCCAACCAAGCACAGAATTCCTTGAACCTTGGAAAAGCCTCTGATTTCTGCTTGAGATTATACACATAAATATACCTGGAAAATGCATCAATGAGAACCATGAAGAACCTATTTCCACCCAAAGAGGGCGATAGTGGACCAACTAAATCAGCATGAACAACCTGGTATGGTTCCGTAGCTTGCCTACTAGACACCTTACCTTTTGCAGCCATTTTCACCTTGTTTGCTGCGCATGCTTTGCACTTCATGTGGTACCTGCAGGGTTTAATAGTCATACCTTCAACCAAGGCAGGCATTTTAGATACTGCCTCAAAATGCAAATGACCAAATTTCCTGTGAAAATCATGAATACATCCTGCATGCAAACTTTTGTTAGAACCTGCAATGCAACAAGTATCATTCTGCACAACATCATCATAATACAAAACAAACAAACGATCAACACATTCAGCATGCAATACATAATCGTCTTTCTTTGTGATGGTGCATTTCTTGTTCTTGAAGGAAACGTCAATGTTCCGTTCATTCAGCTGCATCACACTTAGAAGATTGTGTGTGGCATCCGGAACATAAAGTACATCCTGTATCGATAAGTCCAAACTGTGAAGAACAACAGTTCCGTAGCCTTGACTGGGGATCGTGTGGTCATCCGCCTGGTGAATCGCACCTTCCTGCGGTGTAAAAGACACGAACAGTCGCTTATCGTTGCACATGTGGTGGGTAGCTGCTGAATCAACAACGAAGAAAGATCTAGACGTCTTCTGGACCTTTGCGACGTTTGGAGTGAAGCGTGAGACCATTGCCTTGTGCTGCGTTGTCCTGGACACCGGACCTTTGCCTTTGCTTTGGCCTTTTCCACGCGATGAGCTTCCGCTGCGCTGCTCTGTCTTGGCCTTGGGATATCTGCATTCCCTCTTCATATGGCCTAGATGTCCACACGAGTAGCATTTCTCTGCCTTCAAAGCTTTGGCGCCCTCTGGTGGTTCCACTGCACTCTGGGATGACGTCTGTGAAGACTCCCCCATACCCATGCAGCTAGCACCCCGGCGATCTGCTTCATTCTGGATCACGGCAGTAACATAGGCTACTGTGAGCTGAGCAGTTGGTTGAACAGCAATCTGAGTGGCAACGGACTCCCAACTTGGACCCAAAGAATGTAGTATCATGAAGGAATACACAGCCTCTGGAAAGTTGAGTCCTCTCTGTTGCAACTCGTGTCTCAGATTCTGCATCTCAGATGTTTACGCACATCTCCACCTTCAGCAAGAGCCATGCCATGCAGCTTGGCATAATAGTACATTGAGGAACCAGCTTCTGTCCTCAAGTGAGCCTCTCTTAAAGTGTTCCAAATTTCTCTGGCTGTGGTCTTGCCACGCAACAGACAGAGCTCTTCTGGGGATACTATCAATGTAAGCGTTCCCCGTGCTTTGGAATCCTTAGTAGCCCATTCAGCTGTAATTGGAGCTGGGGGGTTGTCTGTAATAACATTAAACAGACCTTCTTTCCGCAGAACAGCCTCTGCATAAAGTACCCACTCCGTATAATTTTTCTTATTGAGCTTAGGAATCCCAAAAGCATCAACCAGCTTTGCTTCAGCCATCATTGCTGCTTTAATCAAGCTGCGTCACAGTACAGCTGCTTCCAAAAGCACTTGTAAAAAGCACTTTCGCTTTCTCAGCCTCCAAGCCTGTGAGCTTGTGCCTTTGCCTGTATCGCGGCAAAACGGCTTTAAAAGTACAAAGTCCAGCCATAAAGCCATAAATTAGAAGCTGGCAGGCTGCCCGGAGCATGAGCACATACCTTCATCAATCAAACTTGACGCGCAGAGCAGATAACGCGATCCGTTTCTCTGTTCCTCTGCCGGCATTCCGACTCGGCTTCTGGAGTCTTCATTCTTCAGTTTGATTTATGTCTTTCTGGGCCCGGAACCAAAATGTTGTAATTGCAGAGTCCTTTGCACAACGGAATGATGAGCAGTACGTGCCACATGCTTAAAGTTGCTTTATTTTCAGTTCAAAGTGGAGAAATTACAAACATGCATCTTGCCTCTGCGGGAGCAGAGAAGCAACCGTCCTTCTCCTCGGAATAACGAACACCGAGAGAGACAGTGAAAAACAGGAAACCAGTGTACGTCACATCCAGCTTCCCATTCCCGTGGGAAAACCCAACAGTGCTCTGACTGTGGAATGTAAACATTGTCTTGTGACAAGCACTTCGCTGCACAGTGAAGAGAGCAGAAACCAACAGTGAACACCAGGTCTAAGGCATGCCCGTGGCTATGAGTTGGGCCAGACTTATTCAGGGACAGCCCCATGGAGGCCATGCTTTCCACGAAGTCCCGAGCGGCCCCTTGTAAGGTCGTGTCGGCATGGATGTTAAAATCCCCTACGACAACCAAACTAGGTGTCTCCACGAGGACATCTGCCACGACCTGAAGCAGCTCGGGCAGGGAATCCTTGGTGCAGCGAGGAGGTCGGTACACCAATAGGAATCCTGTACTGCCCCTATTGCCCAACTTCCAGAACATGCACTCAGAGAACTGGGTCTTTCCAATAGGACACCCGGTGCAAACTAATGACTTCCTAAAAATCACTGCAATCCCCCCTCCCCGCCCACAAGGCCTGGGTTGCTGTGCGTAAGAGAAACCTGGTGGACATGCAGCGGCAAGGACAGGCCCATCCGCTTCATCCAACCAGGTCTCTGTCACACATGCCAGGTCCAAGCCTCCATCCACAATCAGGTCGTGGATGGCAGTGGTTTTATTCATCATTGACCTGGTATTGCACAGCAACACTTTCAGGTCATGTGGGTTTCCCTTGTTGATTCCAGTATCCTTCCGGTCAGGACCAGACCTGGAGGCAGGGATAGTCCTCAGACAACGACTAAGCCTGCTTCCTCGGTAATGACATGGTCTTGTCTTAGCGTAACTCCTCCTCCTACCCATGATCACTGAGATCGGTTCTCCGAGTGCATCCCCCCCTGTGGAACCTGCCCCAGCCATTTTGCTTGCTGAGACCCACTCCCAGGCAGCCACAGCCTGAGTCTGCAACAGTACTTGATACAGTGCCGGAGCTGGAACCAGAGCCAGAGCCACAGCCAGAGCCAGAACAAAACCCTAATTCAGAACCAGAGCCTGAAAGAGAGCCAGACCCTGAAACATAGCTGGGTCAGAGGCAGAGGAAGAGCCATCATGAGACCCTGAATCAGAGTCAGAACCAGATCTTCATTCAGAACCAGACCCTGAAAGAGAGCCAGAGCCACAGACAGAGCCACAGACGGAGCCTAGAGCCACAGCCGAGATCCACAGCCTGAGTCTGAAATAGTGCTTGATAGAGTGCTGGATCCTGCAACAGAGACACTGTCTGAAACTGAGCCTGACGCTTAAACGTAGCCAGGGGCAGAGGGAGAGGCAGAGCCTGATACGTAGCCAGGGGCAGAGGGAGAGGCAGAGCCTGATACAGTGCTTGATACAGCATAGGAGCCTGAAGCAGAGACACAGCCAGATCCAGAGACACAGCCAGAGCCAGAACAAATCCCTAATTCAGAACCAGAGCCTGAAAGAGAGCCAGAGCCAGAAACAGTGCTTGATAGAGTGCCAGAGCCTGAAACAGAGGCAGAGGCAGATACAGGGCTTGAAACAGCGCCAGAGCCTGAAACAGAGAAACAGCGTGAAACAGAGACAAAGGCTGAGACACAGGCCGAGCCTGAAATAGAGCTAGAATAAGTGCTAGAGCCAAAGACTGAGACAAAGCCTAATAAAGAGCAGAAGCCTGAGCCTGAGCCTGAAACAGTGCTTGATACAGTGCCAGAGCCTGAAACAGAACCAGAGCCACAGCTACAGCCATAGTGCCACAGCCTGAGTCTGCAACAGTGTTTGATACAGTAGGATGTTATGGTCGATGGTATCAAACGCCGCTGAGAGATCCAGCAGAACTAGGAAACAGCTCTCACCTTTGTCCCTAGTCCGCCGGAGATCATCAACCAGTGCGACCAAGGCAGTTTCAGTCCCATGATGAGGCCTGAATCCCGACTGGAAGGGATCCAAATGGTCCGCTTCTTCCAGGCGTGCCTGGAGTTGTTCAGCAACCACTCACTCAATCACCTTGCCCAAGAATGGAAGATTTGAGACTGGGCGATAGTTGGCTATCGTGGCCGCATCTAAAGATGGTTTTTTAAGAAGCGGTTTAATAACTGCCTCTTTCAGCGAGTCTGGGAAGGCTCCCTCACGGAGGGAAGCATTCACCACCCCATGAAGCCCATCGCCCAGTCCTTCCCGGCTAGCTTTTATAAGCCAGGATGGGCAAGGATCAAGGAGACAAGTGGTTGGTTTCACTCGTCCAAGCAGCCTGTCCACATCCTCGGGGGTAACAGATTGGAATTGATCCCACACAACTTGACTAGACAGGATTCTAGCACTCTCCCGCCCCGGCCCTGCTCCCACGGTGGAGTCTACCTCTTATCGAATCTGAGCGACTTTATCTGCAAAAAACTTTGCAAAGTCATTGCAGGAGATCATGTTGGCCCTACTGGGCCCTGATGGAGCAGGTGGTTCCGCTAAATTGCGTACCACCTGAAAGAGTCTCCTGCTGCTGTTTTCCGCAGATGCAATAGAGGCGGTGAAGAAAGTCTTCTTTGCCGTCGCTATCGCCACTTGGTACTCTCGACATTGAGCTCTAACCCGTGTCCGGTCAGATTCAGAATGGGTTATCCGCCACCGGCGCTCTAGCCGTCTCAACGATTGTTTCATTGCCCTCAGATCCGTGGAAAACCACGGGGCTGTCCGGGCTCCATACAATCGGAGAGGGCGCTTTGGAGCCAAACAGTCAATAGCCCTGGTTAACTCCACATTACAGCGGGCCACCAGGGAATCAGCTGAAAGGCCATCAACATGAGATAAAACATCCCCTACCGCTCTCTGGAAACCATTTGGATCCATTAAGTGGCGGGGGCGGACCATCCGAATCGGTCCCACCTCCCTGCAGAGGGGAAGGGTCGCGGAGAAGTCCAGTTGCACCAGGAAGTGATCTGACCATGGCACTTCTTTGGTTTCGCTTTTACTTAATGTCAGATCACCAACATCCATAGAGGTGTAGTTGTAATTGCAGAGTCCTTTGCACAACGGAATGATGAGCAGTACGTGCCACATGCTTAAAGTTGCTTTATTTTCAGTTCAAAGTGGAGAAATTACAAACATGCATCTTGCCTCTGCGGGAGCAGAGAAGCAACCGTCCTTCTCCTCGGAATAACGAACACCGAGAGAGACAGTGAAAAACAGGAAACCAGTGTACGTCACATCCAGCTTCCCATTCCCGTGGGAAAACCCAACAGTGCTCTGACTGTGGAATGTAAACATTGTCTTGTGACAAGCACTTCGCTGCACAGTGAAGAGAGCAGAAACCAACATCCTCCCCCTTTCTGTGAACATCACTGGGCAGCGTGTTCGTACAATATCAGTACAAACCCAACTTCTGTACATAGGTACAGTGTTGATCCCTTGATACAATCTTGGACAATACATCAGCAGGAATTTCTTTACCTGGCATATAGGACACCGTTACGAGTCCCTTCTGAATATGTTCCCTAGCATGTTGCACCTTCAATTGCAAGTGCTTCGTGCTTTGCTTACAACCTTCCGAATTCAGCAAAGCCAAACATGCTTTGTTGTCCTGGTAAACCTGGATTGGACATTTGACAGGAATTTTCATGTCTTTGCACAATTGTAACAACCATTCACAATCCTTAAGTGAATAAGACAGTGCATTCAGTTCAACTTCACAAGTACTTAAGCTAATTGTTGTTTGCTTCTTGCATGACCAATCAAATAGACCCTGATTGTACATGTAGCAAACTCCAGACGTACTTTTCCTGTCTGTGGTGTCACTTCCAAAACTTGCATCTGCAAAAATCTCAAGACCACCAGACTTCTGATTGTTAAATCTCAGTCTGTAATGCATAGTGCCTTTCAAATAGCGTGCTATGCGTTTCAGAGCTTTCCAATCCTTAACAGTAGGATTGTTAACTTGTCTGCTTAGCAAATTACAGCTAACAGCAATATCAGGTCTTGAACATCTGGCAATGAAGTTTAGCTTGCCTAGCACACTTCTGTACAGTGTAGTGTCAGAAAATGCTTCTTCAGTGTCTTCTACCTGATAACCTGTTGTCATCGGTGTGTCTACAGGGTTAGCATCCATCAGGTTTAGTTTGCTTAACACATCAGCAATTTTCCGTGACTGGTGTACTAGAATGTTTCCACTTTGATCTTTCTCTATTTCCAGAGATAGGTAGTTGTTTACCTCACCAAGATCTTTCATGTCAAAGTGCTCTTTCAGTTGAGCTAGGGCGTTATTATACATTGTGACATCTTTCCAAAAGAATAAAATATCATCAACATAAAACAAACAATACAGCTTCTTTTGCCCCTCCTCTTTGACAAATACACATGGATCAGCTTTCCCTTGCTGAAAACCTAGAGAAAACAATGCTTCAGTGAGTTTTGTGTGCCAACACCGTGCACTTTGTTTGAGACCATAAAGGGACTTCTTTAGAGCACAAACAAATCCCTGTTTTACCTGTACGCCATCAGGTGGAAGCATATAAAGTGATTCACCTAGAGATCCGTACAAAAACGCTGTATTCACGTGATAGTGACTAATGTGTAGATTTTCCTCTGCAGCTAGCTTGAGCATAAGCCTAATGCTCTCATATCTCACAGTGGGTGAGTAGGTCTCGTGATAGTCTTCACCTGGTACCTGTGCAAAACCTCTGGCTACCAATCTGGCTTTGTGTCTGACTATCTTGCCATTTTGATCAGTCTTCGCTTTGAAGACCCATTTGCTTCCAAGCAGTTTCATTCCTGGAACTACTGGAACTAGCTCCCAAGTTTTGTTCCTTTCTAAGGAATCAAGCTCAGCCTTCATGGCATTTAACCATGGCTCAGCTTCCTTAGAATCCAAATCCTGGATTTCTTTGAAACTTGAAGGTTCAAATACCTTCTTGGAGCTTTTAACAGCTGCTACTGCTGTCTTAGCAAATTCATCAGCAAATCTCTTTGGAGGTCTGCCTTTTGTGGCTCTTTGTGACCTGCGAATCAGCTTTTGGTCTTCAACACTCTCCTCTTCCTTCTTAGGAGAAAAGTGACCTATTGTGAACAATGGTTCTTCCAATTCCTGATCAGAGCTTTCAGAGGGTCGCATAGAGGCTTTCGCACTCTTGAAATCCTCTGAATCATCCGATTCAGTTTCAGACTCAGAATCAGAACCTTCATCAGTGGGTGTGGGTTGTTGTTGTTTATCCTCAGTCTCATCACTGTCATCAGGATAACATTGGAAAATTCCCACATTCTCCCCCCACTTGGCATTGTACTCAACACTTCTTGTGAGCTTAATTGTCTTAGAGTCAGTCATCATTATTCTGTAAGAACCTTTCTGATAACCTAGAAAAATACCATGCAATCCACGTTTGCCTAACTTGGAGCTTTGTGGTGAATGAATCCACATGTCAGAACCAAAAATTTTCATGTGTTTGATGTACGGTTTCTTGCCAAACATCTTCTCATAGGGGGTACAACCAATCGCTGAAGATAACCTGCGATTGTAACTGTAAATAAAACATGAGAGAGATTCGGCCCAATAACTCTCTGGAAGATTGGCATCATGCAGCAAGGTTTTTAACCCTTGAAGCAATGTTTGATTTGCCCTTTCGCAAAGCCCATTCTGCCATGGCGAGCGAGGACTGGACAAATCGTGTTGAATTCCTTTCTCAGTCAGAAAAGCTTCAAACTGCTGAGAAGTGAATTCTCCCCCGCGATCTGTGAAAAGAATTTTTATCTTCTTACCATGCACATTTTCCAACCAAGCACAGAATTCCTTGAACCTTGGAAAAGCCTCTGATTTCTGCTTGAGATTATACACATAAATATACCTGGAAAATGCATCAATGAGAACCATGAAGAACCTATTTCCACCCAAAGAGGGCGATAGTGGACCAACTAAATCAGCATGAACAACCTGGTATGGTTCCGTAGCTTGCCTACTAGACACCTTACCTTTTGCAGCCATTTTCACCTTGTTTGCTGCGCATGCTTTGCACTTCATGTGGTACCTGCAGGGTTTAATAGTCATACCTTCAACCAAGGCAGGCATTTTAGATACTGCCTCAAAATGCAAATGACCAAATTTCCTGTGAAAATCATGAATACATCCTGCATGCAAACTTTTGTTAGAACCTGCAATGCAACAAGTATCATTCTGCACAACATCATCATAATACAAAACAAACAAACGATCAACACATTCAGCATGCAATACATAATCGTCTTTCTTTGTGATGGTGCATTTCTTGTTCTTGAAGGAAACGTCAATGTTCCGTTCATTCAGCTGCATCACACTTAGAAGATTGTGTGTGGCATCCGGAACATAAAGTACATCCTGTATCGATAAGTCCAAACTGTGAAGAACAACAGTTCCGTAGCCTTGACTGGGGATCGTGTGGTCATCCGCCTGGTGAATCGCACCTTCCTGCGGTGTAAAAGACACGAACAGTCGCTTATCGTTGCACATGTGGTGGGTAGCTGCTGAATCAACAACGAAGAAAGATCTAGACGTCTTCTGGACCTTTGCGACGTTTGGAGTGAAGCGTGAGACCATTGCCTTGTGCTGCGTTGTCCTGGACACCGGACCTTTGCCTTTGCTTTGGCCTTTTCCACGCGATGAGCTTCCGCTGCGCTGCTCTGTCTTGGCCTTGGGATATCTGCATTCCCTCTTCATATGGCCTAGATGTCCACACGAGTAGCATTTCTCTGCCTTCAAAGCTTTGGCGCCCTCTGGTGGTTCCACTGCACTCTGGGATGACGTCTGTGAAGACTCCCCCATACCCATGCAGCTAGCACCCCGGCGATCTGCTTCATTCTGGATCACGGCAGTAACATAGGCTACTGTGAGCTGAGCAGTTGGTTGAACAGCAATCTGAGTGGCAACGGACTCCCAACTTGGACCCAAAGAATGTAGTATCATGAAGGAATACACAGCCTCTGGAAAGTTGAGTCCTCTCTGTTGCAACTCGTGTCTCAGATTCTGCATCTCAGATGTTTACGCACATCTCCACCTTCAGCAAGAGCCATGCCATGCAGCTTGGCATAATAGTACATTGAGGAACCAGCTTCTGTCCTCAAGTGAGCCTCTCTTAAAGTGTTCCAAATTTCTCTGGCTGTGGTCTTGCCACGCAACAGACAGAGCTCTTCTGGGGATACTATCAATGTAAGCGTTCCCCGTGCTTTGGAATCCTTAGTAGCCCATTCAGCTGTAATTGGAGCTGGGGGGTTGTCTGTAATAACATTAAACAGACCTTCTTTCCGCAGAACAGCCTCTGCATAAAGTACCCACTCCGTATAATTTTTCTTATTGAGCTTAGGAATCCCAAAAGCATCAACCAGCTTTGCTTCAGCCATCATTGCTGCTTTAATCAAGCTGCGTCACAGTACAGCTGCTTCCAAAAGCACTTGTAAAAAGCACTTTCGCTTTCTCAGCCTCCAAGCCTGTGAGCTTGTGCCTTTGCCTGTATCGCGGCAAAACGGCTTTAAAAGTACAAAGTCCAGCCATAAAGCCATAAATTAGAAGCTGGCAGGCTGCCCGGAGCATGAGCACATACCTTCATCAATCAAACTTGACGCGCAGAGCAGATAACGCGATCCGTTTCTCTGTTCCTCTGCCGGCATTCCGACTCGGCTTCTGGAGTCTTCATTCTTCAGTTTGATTTATGTCTTTCTGGGCCCGGAACCAAAATGTTGTAATTGCAGAGTCCTTTGCACAACGGAATGATGAGCAGTACGTGCCACATGCTTAAAGTTAATAATAATAATAATAATAATAATAATAATAATTTATTATTTATACCCCGCCCATCTGGCTGGGCCTCCCCAGCCACTCTGGGCGGCTTCCATAAAAACCAAAAATACAATAAAATATCACACGTTAAAAACTTCCCTGAACAGGGCTGCCTTAAGATGTCTCCTGAATGTCAGATAGTTATTTATCACTTTGACATCTGCTGGAAGGGCGTTCCACAGGGCGGGCGCCACTACCGAGAAGGCCCTCTGCCTGGTTCCCTGTAGCCTTGCTTCTCGCAATGAGGGAACCGCCAGAAGGCCCTCGGCGCTGGACCTCAGCGTCCGGGCAGAATGATGGGGGTGGAGACGCTCCTTCAGGTATACTGGACCGAGGCCGTTTAGGGCTTTAAAGGTCAGCACCAACACTTTGAATTGTGCTCGGAAACGTACTGGGAGCCAATGCAGGTCTTTCAAGACCGGTGTTATATGGTCTCGGCGGCCGCTCCCAGTCACCAGTCTAGCTGCCGCATTCTGGATTAGTTGTAGTTTCCGAGTCACCTTCAAAGGTAGCCCCACGTAGAGTGCATTGCAGTAGTCCAAGCGGGAGATAACCAGAGCATGCACCACTCTGGCGAGACAGTCCGCAGGCAGGTAGGGTCTCAGCCTACGTACCAGATGGAGCTGGTAAACAGCTGCCCTGGACACAGATTTGACCTGCGCCTCCATGGACAGCTGTGAGTCCAAAATGACTCCCAGGCTGCGCACCTGGTCCTTCAGGGGCACAGTTACCCCATTCAGGACCAGGGAATCCTCCACACCTGCCCGCCTCCTGTCCCCCAAAAACAGTACTTCTGTCTTGTCAGGATTCAACCTCAATCTGTTAGCCGCCATCCATCCTCCAACCGCCTCCAGACACTCACACAGGACCTTCACCGCCTTCACTGGTTCTGATTTAAAAGAGAGGTAGAGCTGGGTATCATCGGCATACTGATGAACACCCAGCCCAAACCTCCTGATGATCTCTCCCAGCGGCCGCATGTAGATGTTGAAAAGCATGGGGGAGAGGACAGAACCCTGAGGCACCCCACAAGTGAGAGCCCAGGGGTCTGAACACTCATCCCCCACCACCACTTTCTGAACACGGCCCAGAAGGAAGGAGCAGAACCACTGTATGACAGTGCCCCCAGCTCCCAGCCCCTCAAGACGGTCCAGAAGGATGCTATGGTCGATGGTATCGAACGCCGCTGAGAGATCCAGCAGAACTAGGAAACAGCTCTCACCTTTGTCCCTAGCCCGCCGGAGATCATCAACCAGTGCGACCAAGGCAGTTTCAGTCCCATGATGAGGCCTGAATCCCGACTGGAAGGGATCCAAATGGTCCGCTTCTTCCAGGCGTGCCTGGAGTTGCTTTATTTTCAGTTCAAAGTGGAGAAATTACAAACATGCATCTTGCCTCTGCGGGAGCAGAGAAGCAACCGTCCTTCTCCTCGGAATAACGAACACCGAGAGAGACAGTGAAAAACAGGAAACCAGTGTACGTCACATCCAGCTTCCCATTCCCGTGGGAAAACCCAACAGTGCTCTGACTGTGGAATGTAAACATTGTCTTGTGACAAGCACTTCGCTGCACAGTGAAGAGAGCAGAAACCAACAGTGAACACCAGGTCTAAGGCATGCCCGTGGCTATGAGTTGGGCCAGACTTATTCAGGGACAGCCCCATGGAGGCCATGCTTTCCACGAAGTCCCGAGCGGCCCCTTGTAAGGTCGTGTCGGCATGGATGTTAAAATCCCCTACGACAACCAAACTAGGTGTCTCCACGAGGACATCTGCCACGACCTGAAGCAGCTCGGGCAGGGAATCCTTGGTGCAGCGAGGAGGTCGGTACACCAATAGGAATCCTGTACTGCCCCTATTGCCCAACTTCCAGAACATGCACTCAGAGAACTGGGTCTTTCCAATAGGACACCCGGTGCAAACTAATGACTTCCTAAAAATCACTGCAATCCCCCCTCCCCGCCCACAAGGCCTGGGTTGCTGTGCGTAAGAGAAACCTGGTGGACATGCAGCGGCAAGGACAGGCCCATCCGCTTCATCCAACCAGGTCTCTGTCACACATGCCAGGTCCAAGCCTCCATCCACAATCAGGTCGTGGATGGCAGTGGTTTTATTCATCATTGACCTGGTATTGCACAGCAACACTTTCAGGTCATGTGGGTTTCCCTTGTTGATTCCAGTATCCTTCCGGTCAGGACCAGACCTGGAGGCAGGGATAGTCCTCAGACAACGACTAAGCCTGCTTCCTCGGTAATGACGTGGTCTTGTCTTAGCGTAACTCCTCCTCCTACCCATGATCACTGAGATCGGTTCTCCGAGTGCATCCCCCCCTGTGGAACCTGCCCCAGCCATTTTGCTTGCTGAGACCCACTCCCAGGCAGCCACAGCCTGAGTCTGCAACAGTACTTGATACAGTGCCGGAGCTGGAACCAGAGCCAGAGCCACAGCCAGAGCCAGAACAAAACCCTAATTCAGAACCAGAGCCTGAAAGAGAGCCAGACCCTGAAACATAGCTGGGTCAGAGGCAGAGGAAGAACCATCATGAGACCCTGAATCAGAGTCAGAACCAGATCTTCATTCAGAACCAGACCCTGAAAGAGAGCCAGAGCCACAGACAGAGCCACAGACGGAGCCTAGAGCCACAGCCGAGATCCACAGCCTGAGTCTGAAATAGTGCTTGATAGAGTGCTGGATCCTGCAACAGAGACACTGTCTGAAACTGAGCCTGATGCTTAAACGTAGCCAGGGGCAGAGGGAGAGGCAGAGCCTGATACGTAGCCAGGGGCAGAGGGAGAGGCAGAGCCTGATACAGTGCTTGATACAGCATAGGAGCCTGAAGCAGAGACACAGCCAGATCCAGAGACACAGCCAGAGCCAGAACAAATCCCTAATTCAGAACCAGAGCCTGAAAGAGAGCCAGAGCCAGAAACAGTGCTTGATAGAGTGCCAGAGCCTGAAACAGAGGCAGAGGCAGATACAGGGCTTGAAACAGCGCCAGAGCCTGAAACAGAGAAACAGCGTGAAACAGAGACAAAGGCTGAGACACAGGCCGAGCCTGAAATAGAGCTAGAATAAGTGCTAGAGCCAAAGACTGAGACAAAGCCTAATAAAGAGCAGAAGCCTGAGCCTGAGCCTGAAACAGTGCTTGATACAGTGCCAGAGCCTGAAACAGAACCAGAGCCACAGCTACAGCCATAGTGCCACAGCCTGAGTCTGCAACAGTGTTTGATACAGTAGGATGTTATGGTCGATGGTATCAAACGCCGCTGAGAGATCCAGCAGAACTAGGAAACAGCTCTCACCTTTGTCCCTAGTCCGCCGGAGATCATCAACCAGTGCGACCAAGGCAGTTTCAGTCCCATGATGAGGCCTGAATCCCGACTGGAAGGGATCCAAATGGTCCGCTTCTTCCAGGCGTGCCTGGAGTTGTTCAGCAACCACTCACTCAATCACCTTGCCCAAGAATGGAAGATTTGAGACTGGGCGATAGTTGGCTATCGTGGCCGCATCTAAAGATGGTTTTTTAAGAAGCGGTTTAATAACTGCCTCTTTCAGCGAGTCTGGGAAGGCTCCCTCACGGAGGGAAGCATTCACCACCCCATGAAGCCCATCGCCCAGTCCTTCCCGGCTAGCTTTTATAAGCCAGGATGGGCAAGGATCAAGGAGACAAGTGGTTGGTTTCACTCGTCCAAGCAGCCTGTCCACATCCTCGGGGGTAACAGATTGGAATTGATCCCACACAACTTGACTAGACAGGATTCTAGCACTCTCCCGCCCCGGCCCTGCTCCCACGGTGGAGTCTACCTCTTATCGAATCTGAGCGACTTTATCTGCAAAAAACTTTGCAAAGTCATTGCAGGAGATCATGTTGGCCCTACTGGGCCCTGATGGAGCAGGTGGTTCCGCTAAATTGCGTACCACCTGAAAGAGTCTCCTGCTGCTGTTTTCCGCAGATGCAATAGAGGCGGTGAAGAAAGTCTTCTTTGCCGTCGCTATCGCCACTTGGTACTCTCGACATTGAGCTCTAACCCGTGTCCGGTCAGATTCAGAATGGGTTATCCGCCACCGGCGCTCTAGCCGTCTCAACGATTGTTTCATTGCCCTCAGATCCGTGGAAAACCACGGGGCTGTCCGGGCTCCATACAATCGGAGAGGGCGCTTTGGAGCCAAACAGTCAATAGCCCTGGTTAACTCCACATTACAGCGGGCCACCAGGGAATCAGCTGAAAGGCCATCAACATGAGATAAAACATCCCCTACCGCTCTCTGGAAACCATTTGGATCCATTAAGTGGCGGGGGCGGACCATCCGAATCGGTCCCACCTCCCTGCAGAGGGGAAGGGTCGCGGAGAAGTCCAGTTGCACCAGGAAGTGATCTGACCATGGCACTTCTTTGGTTTCGCTTTTACTTAATGTCAGATCACCAACATCCATAGAGGTGTAGTTGTAATTGCAGAGTCCTTTGCACAACGGAATGATGAGCAGTACGTGCCACATGCTTAAAGTTGCTTTATTTTCAGTTCAAAGTGGAGAAATTACAAACATGCATCTTGCCTCTGCGGGAGCAGAGAAGCAACCGTCCTTCTCCTCGGAATAACGAACACCGAGAGAGACAGTGAAAAACAGGAAACCAGTGTACGTCACATCCAGCTTCCCATTCCCGTGGGAAAACCCAACAGTGCTCTGACTGTGGAATGTAAACATTGTCTTGTGACAAGCACTTCGCTGCACAGTGAAGAGAGCAGAAACCAACATCCTCCCCCTTTCTGTGAACATCACTGGGCAGCGTGTTCGTACAATATCAGTACAAACCCAACTTCTGTACATAGGTACAGTGTTGATCCCTTGATACAATCTTGGACAATACATCAGCAGGAATTTCTTTACCTGGCATATAGGACACCGTTACGAGTCCCTTCTGAATATGTTCCCTAGCATGTTGCACCTTCAATTGCAAGTGCTTCGTGCTTTGCTTACAACCTTCCGAATTCAGCAAAGCCAAACATGCTTTGTTGTCCTGGTAAACCTGGATTGGACATTTGACAGGAATTTTCATGTCTTTGCACAATTGTAACAACCATTCACAATCCTTAAGTGAATAAGACAGTGCATTCAGTTCAACTTCACAAGTACTTAAGCTAATTGTTGTTTGCTTCTTGCATGACCAATCAAATAGACCCTGATTGTACATGTAGCAAACTCCAGACGTACTTTTCCTGTCTGTGGTGTCACTTCCAAAACTTGCATCTGCAAAAATCTCAAGACCACCAGACTTCTGATTGTTAAATCTCAGTCTGTAATGCATAGTGCCTTTCAAATAGCGTGCTATGCGTTTCAGAGCTTTCCAATCCTTAACAGTAGGATTGTTAACTTGTCTGCTTAGCAAATTACAGCTAACAGCAATATCAGGTCTTGAACATCTGGCAATGAAGTTTAGCTTGCCTAGCACACTTCTGTACAGTGTAGTGTCAGAAAATGCTTCTTCAGTGTCTTCTACCTGATAACCTGTTGTCATCGGTGTGTCTACAGGGTTAGCATCCATCAGGTTTAGTTTGCTTAACACATCAGCAATTTTCCGTGACTGGTGTACTAGAATGTTTCCACTTTGATCTTTCTCTATTTCCAGAGATAGGTAGTTGTTTACCTCACCAAGATCTTTCATGTCAAAGTGCTCTTTCAGTTGAGCTAGGGCGTTATTATACATTGTGACATCTTTCCAAAAGAATAAAATATCATCAACATAAAACAAACAATACAGCTTCTTTTGCCCCTCCTCTTTGACAAATACACATGGATCAGCTTTCCCTTGCTGAAAACCTAGAGAAAACAATGCTTCAGTGAGTTTTGTGTGCCAACACCGTGCACTTTGTTTGAGACCATAAAGGGACTTCTTTAGAGCACAAACAAATCCCTGTTTTACCTGTACGCCATCAGGTGGAAGCATATAAAGTGATTCACCTAGAGATCCGTACAAAAACGCTGTATTCACGTGATAGTGACTAATGTGTAGATTTTCCTCTGCAGCTAGCTTGAGCATAAGCCTAATGCTCTCATATCTCACAGTGGGTGAGTAGGTCTCGTGATAGTCTTCACCTGGTACCTGTGCAAAACCTCTGGCTACCAATCTGGCTTTGTGTCTGACTATCTTGCCATTTTGATCAGTCTTCGCTTTGAAGACCCATTTGCTTCCAAGCAGTTTCATTCCTGGAACTACTGGAACTAGCTCCCAAGTTTTGTTCCTTTCTAAGGAATCAAGCTCAGCCTTCATGGCATTTAACCATGGCTCAGCTTCCTTAGAATCCAAATCCTGGATTTCTTTGAAACTTGAAGGTTCAAATACCTTCTTGGAGCTTTTAACAGCTGCTACTGCTGTCTTAGCAAATTCATCAGCAAATCTCTTTGGAGGTCTGCCTTTTGTGGCTCTTTGTGACCTGCGAATCAGCTTTTGGTCTTCAACACTCTCCTCTTCCTTCTTAGGAGAAAAGTGACCTATTGTGAACAATGGTTCTTCCAATTCCTGATCAGAGCTTTCAGAGGGTCGCATAGAGGCTTTCGCACTCTTGAAATCCTCTGAATCATCCGATTCAGTTTCAGACTCAGAATCAGAACCTTCATCAGTGGGTGTGGGTTGTTGTTGTTTATCCTCAGTCTCATCACTGTCATCAGGATAACATTGGAAAATTCCCACATTCTCCCCCCACTTGGCATTGTACTCAACACTTCTTGTGAGCTTAATTGTCTTAGAGTCAGTCATCATTATTCTGTAAGAACCTTTCTGATAACCTAGAAAAATACCATGCAATCCACGTTTGCCTAACTTGGAGCTTTGTGGTGAATGAATCCACATGTCAGAACCAAAAATTTTCATGTGTTTGATGTACGGTTTCTTGCCAAACATCTTCTCATAGGGGGTACAACCAATCGCTGAAGATAACCTGCGATTGTAACTGTAAATAAAACATGAGAGAGATTCGGCCCAATAACTCTCTGGAAGATTGGCATCATGCAGCAAGGTTTTTAACCCTTGAAGCAATGTTTGATTTGCCCTTTCGCAAAGCCCATTCTGCCATGGCGAGCGAGGACTGGACAAATCGTGTTGAATTCCTTTCTCAGTCAGAAAAGCTTCAAACTGCTGAGAAGTGAATTCTCCCCCGCGATCTGTGAAAAGAATTTTTATCTTCTTACCATGCACATTTTCCAACCAAGCACAGAATTCCTTGAACCTTGGAAAAGCCTCTGATTTCTGCTTGAGATTATACACATAAATATACCTGGAAAATGCATCAATGAGAACCATGAAGAACCTATTTCCACCCAAAGAGGGCGATAGTGGACCAACTAAATCAGCATGAACAACCTGGTATGGTTCCGTAGCTTGCCTACTAGACACCTTACCTTTTGCAGCCATTTTCACCTTGTTTGCTGCGCATGCTTTGCACTTCATGTGGTACCTGCAGGGTTTAATAGTCATACCTTCAACCAAGGCAGGCATTTTAGATACTGCCTCAAAATGCAAATGACCAAATTTCCTGTGAAAATCATGAATACATCCTGCATGCAAACTTTTGTTAGAACCTGCAATGCAACAAGTATCATTCTGCACAACATCATCATAATACAAAACAAACAAACGATCAACACATTCAGCATGCAATACATAATCGTCTTTCTTTGTGATGGTGCATTTCTTGTTCTTGAAGGAAACGTCAATGTTCCGTTCATTCAGCTGCATCACACTTAGAAGATTGTGTGTGGCATCCGGAACATAAAGTACATCCTGTATCGATAAGTCCAAACTGTGAAGAACAACAGTTCCGTAGCCTTGACTGGGGATCGTGTGGTCATCCGCCTGGTGAATCGCACCTTCCTGCGGTGTAAAAGACACGAACAGTCGCTTATCGTTGCACATGTGGTGGGTAGCTGCTGAATCAACAACGAAGAAAGATCTAGACGTCTTCTGGACCTTTGCGACGTTTGGAGTGAAGCGTGAGACCATTGCCTTGTGCTGCGTTGTCCTGGACACCGGACCTTTGCCTTTGCTTTGGCCTTTTCCACGCGATGAGCTTCCGCTGCGCTGCTCTGTCTTGGCCTTGGGATATCTGCATTCCCTCTTCATATGGCCTAGATGTCCACACGAGTAGCATTTCTCTGCCTTCAAAGCTTTGGCGCCCTCTGGTGGTTCCACTGCACTCTGGGATGACGTCTGTGAAGACTCCCCCATACCCATGCAGCTAGCACCCCGGCGATCTGCTTCATTCTGGATCACGGCAGTAACATAGGCTACTGTGAGCTGAGCAGTTGGTTGAACAGCAATCTGAGTGGCAACGGACTCCCAACTTGGACCCAAAGAATGTAGTATCATGAAGGAATACACAGCCTCTGGAAAGTTGAGTCCTCTCTGTTGCAACTCGTGTCTCAGATTCTGCATCTCAGATGTTTACGCACATCTCCACCTTCAGCAAGAGCCATGCCATGCAGCTTGGCATAATAGTACATTGAGGAACCAGCTTCTGTCCTCAAGTGAGCCTCTCTTAAAGTGTTCCAAATTTCTCTGGCTGTGGTCTTGCCACGCAACAGACAGAGCTCTTCTGGGGATACTATCAATGTAAGCGTTCCCCGTGCTTTGGAATCCTTAGTAGCCCATTCAGCTGTAATTGGAGCTGGGGGGTTGTCTGTAATAACATTAAACAGACCTTCTTTCCGCAGAACAGCCTCTGCATAAAGTACCCACTCCGTATAATTTTTCTTATTGAGCTTAGGAATCCCAAAAGCATCAACCAGCTTTGCTTCAGCCATCATTGCTGCTTTAATCAAGCTGCGTCACAGTACAGCTGCTTCCAAAAGCACTTGTAAAAAGCACTTTCGCTTTCTCAGCCTCCAAGCCTGTGAGCTTGTGCCTTTGCCTGTATCGCGGCAAAACGGCTTTAAAAGTACAAAGTCCAGCCATAAAGCCATAAATTAGAAGCTGGCAGGCTGCCCGGAGCATGAGCACATACCTTCATCAATCAAACTTGACGCGCAGAGCAGATAACGTGATCCGTTTCTCTGTTCCTCTGCCGGCATTCCGACTCGGCTTCTGGAGTCTTCATTCTTCAGTTTGATTTATGTCTTTCTGGGCCCGGAACCAAAATGTTGTAATTGCAGAGTCCTTTGCACAACGGAATGATGAGCAGTACGTGCCACATGCTTAAAGTTAATAATAATAATAATAATAATAATAATAATAATTTATTATTTATACCCCGCCCATCTGGCTGGGCCTCCCCAGCCACTCTGGGCGGCTTCCATAAAAACCAAAAATACAATAAAATATCACACGTTAAAAACTTCCCTGAACAGGGCTGCCTTAAGATGTCTCCTGAATGTCAGATAGTTATTTATCACTTTGACATCTGCTGGAAGGGCGTTCCACAGGGCGGGCGCCACTACCGAGAAGGCCCTCTGCCTGGTTCCCTGTAGCCTTGCTTCTCGCAATGAGGGAACCGCCAGAAGGCCCTCGGCGCTGGACCTCAGCGTCCGGGCAGAATGATGGGGGTGGAGACGCTCCTTCAGGTATACTGGACCGAGGCCGTTTAGGGCTTTAAAGGTCAGCACCAACACTTTGAATTGTGCTCGGAAACGTACTGGGAGCCAATGCAGGTCTTTCAAGACCGGTGTTATATGGTCTCGGCGGCCGCTCCCAGTCACCAGTCTAGCTGCCGCATTCTGGATTAGTTGTAGTTTCCGAGTCACCTTCAAAGGTAGCCCCACGTAGAGTGCATTGCAGTAGTCCAAGCGGGAGATAACCAGAGCATGCACCACTCTGGCGAGACAGTCCGCAGGCAGGTAGGGTCTCAGCCTACGTACCAGATGGAGCTGGTAAACAGCTGCCCTGGACACAGATTTGACCTGCGCCTCCATGGACAGCTGTGAGTCCAAAATGACTCCCAGGCTGCGCACCTGGTCCTTCAGGGGCACAGTTACCCCATTCAGGACCAGGGAATCCTCCACACCTGCCCGCCTCCTGTCCCCCAAAAACAGTACTTCTGTCTTGTCAGGATTCAACCTCAATCTGTTAGCCGCCATCCATCCTCCAACCGCCTCCAGACACTCACACAGGACCTTCACCGCCTTCACTGGTTCTGATTTAAAAGAGAGGTAGAGCTGGGTATCATCGGCATACTGATGAACACCCAGCCCAAACCTCCTGATGATCTCTCCCAGCGGCCGCATGTAGATGTTGAAAAGCATGGGGGAGAGGACAGAACCCTGAGGCACCCCACAAGTGAGAGCCCAGGGGTCTGAACACTCATCCCCCACCACCACTTTCTGAACACGGCCCAGAAGGAAGGAGCAGAACCACTGTATGACAGTGCCCCCAGCTCCCAGCCCCTCAAGACGGTCCAGAAGGATGCTATGGTCGATGGTATCGAACGCCGCTGAGAGATCCAGCAGAACTAGGAAACAGCTCTCACCTTTGTCCCTAGCCCGCCGGAGATCATCAACCAGTGCGACCAAGGCAGTTTCAGTCCCATGATGAGGCCTGAATCCCGACTGGAAGGGATCCAAATGGTCCGCTTCTTCCAGGCGTGCCTGGAGTTGCTTTATTTTCAGTTCAAAGTGGAGAAATTACAAACATGCATCTTGCCTCTGCGGGAGCAGAGAAGCAACCGTCCTTCTCCTCGGAATAACGAACACCGAGAGAGACAGTGAAAAACAGGAAACCAGTGTACGTCACATCCAGCTTCCCATTCCCGTGGGAAAACCCAACAGTGCTCTGACTGTGGAATGTAAACATTGTCTTGTGACAAGCACTTCGCTGCACAGTGAAGAGAGCAGAAACCAACAGTGAACACCAGGTCTAAGGCATGCCCGTGGCTATGAGTTGGGCCAGACTTATTCAGGGACAGCCCCATGGAGGCCATGCTTTCCACGAAGTCCCGAGCGGCCCCTTGTAAGGTCGTGTCGGCATGGATGTTAAAATCCCCTACGACAACCAAACTAGGTGTCTCCACGAGGACATCTGCCACGACCTGAAGCAGCTCGGGCAGGGAATCCTTGGTGCAGCGAGGAGGTCGGTACACCAATAGGAATCCTGTACTGCCCCTATTGCCCAACTTCCAGAACATGCACTCAGAGAACTGGGTCTTTCCAATAGGACACCCGGTGCAAACTAATGACTTCCTAAAAATCACTGCAATCCCCCCTCCCCGCCCACAAGGCCTGGGTTGCTGTGCGTAAGAGAAACCTGGTGGACATGCAGCGGCAAGGACAGGCCCATCCGCTTCATCCAACCAGGTCTCTGTCACACATGCCAGGTCCAAGCCTCCATCCACAATCAGGTCGTGGATGGCAGTGGTTTTATTCATCATTGACCTGGTATTGCACAGCAACACTTTCAGGTCATGTGGGTTTCCCTTGTTGATTCCAGTATCCTTCCGGTCAGGACCAGACCTGGAGGCAGGGATAGTCCTCAGACAACGACTAAGCCTGCTTCCTCGGTAATGACGTGGTCTTGTCTTAGCGTAACTCCTCCTCCTACCCATGATCACTGAGATCGGTTCTCCGAGTGCATCCCCCCCTGTGGAACCTGCCCCAGCCATTTTGCTTGCTGAGACCCACTCCCAGGCAGCCACAGCCTGAGTCTGCAACAGTACTTGATACAGTGCCGGAGCTGGAACCAGAGCCAGAGCCACAGCCAGAGCCAGAACAAAACCCTAATTCAGAACCAGAGCCTGAAAGAGAGCCAGACCCTGAAACATAGCTGGGTCAGAGGCAGAGGAAGAACCATCATGAGACCCTGAATCAGAGTCAGAACCAGATCTTCATTCAGAACCAGACCCTGAAAGAGAGCCAGAGCCACAGACAGAGCCACAGACGGAGCCTAGAGCCACAGCCGAGATCCACAGCCTGAGTCTGAAATAGTGCTTGATAGAGTGCTGGATCCTGCAACAGAGACACTGTCTGAAACTGAGCCTGATGCTTAAACGTAGCCAGGGGCAGAGGGAGAGGCAGAGCCTGATACGTAGCCAGGGGCAGAGGGAGAGGCAGAGCCTGATACAGTGCTTGATACAGCATAGGAGCCTGAAGCAGAGACACAGCCAGATCCAGAGACACAGCCAGAGCCAGAACAAATCCCTAATTCAGAACCAGAGCCTGAAAGAGAGCCAGAGCCAGAAACAGTGCTTGATAGAGTGCCAGAGCCTGAAACAGAGGCAGAGGCAGATACAGGGCTTGAAACAGCGCCAGAGCCTGAAACAGAGAAACAGCGTGAAACAGAGACAAAGGCTGAGACACAGGCCGAGCCTGAAATAGAGCTAGAATAAGTGCTAGAGCCAAAGACTGAGACAAAGCCTAATAAAGAGCAGAAGCCTGAGCCTGAGCCTGAAACAGTGCTTGATACAGTGCCAGAGCCTGAAACAGAACCAGAGCCACAGCTACAGCCATAGTGCCACAGCCTGAGTCTGCAACAGTGTTTGATACAGTAGGATGTTATGGTCGATGGTATCAAACGCCGCTGAGAGATCCAGCAGAACTAGGAAACAGCTCTCACCTTTGTCCCTAGTCCGCCGGAGATCATCAACCAGTGCGACCAAGGCAGTTTCAGTCCCATGATGAGGCCTGAATCCCGACTGGAAGGGATCCAAATGGTCCGCTTCTTCCAGGCGTGCCTGGAGTTGTTCAGCAACCACTCACTCAATCACCTTGCCCAAGAATGGAAGATTTGAGACTGGGCGATAGTTGGCTATCGTGGCCGCATCTAAAGATGGTTTTTTAAGAAGCGGTTTAATAACTGCCTCTTTCAGCGAGTCTGGGAAGGCTCCCTCACGGAGGGAAGCATTCACCACCCCATGAAGCCCATCGCCCAGTCCTTCCCGGCTAGCTTTTATAAGCCAGGATGGGCAAGGATCAAGGAGACAAGTGGTTGGTTTCACTCGTCCAAGCAGCCTGTCCACATCCTCGGGGGTAACAGATTGGAATTGATCCCACACAACTTGACTAGACAGGATTCTAGCACTCTCCCGCCCCGGCCCTGCTCCCACGGTGGAGTCTACCTCTTATCGAATCTGAGCGACTTTATCTGCAAAAAACTTTGCAAAGTCATTGCAGGAGATCATGTTGGCCCTACTGGGCCCTGATGGAGCAGGTGGTTCCGCTAAATTGCGTACCACCTGAAAGAGTCTCCTGCTGCTGTTTTCCGCAGATGCAATAGAGGCGGTGAAGAAAGTCTTCTTTGCCGTCGCTATCGCCACTTGGTACTCTCGACATTGAGCTCTAACCCGTGTCCGGTCAGATTCAGAATGGGTTATCCGCCACCGGCGCTCTAGCCGTCTCAACGATTGTTTCATTGCCCTCAGATCCGTGGAAAACCACGGGGCTGTCCGGGCTCCATACAATCGGAGAGGGCGCTTTGGAGCCAAACAGTCAATAGCCCTGGTTAACTCCACATTACAGCGGGCCACCAGGGAATCAGCTGAAAGGCCATCAACATGAGATAAAACATCCCCTACCGCTCTCTGGAAACCATTTGGATCCATTAAGTGGCGGGGGCGGACCATCCGAATCGGTCCCACCTCCCTGCAGAGGGGAAGGGTCGCGGAGAAGTCCAGTTGCACCAGGAAGTGATCTGACCATGGCACTTCTTTGGTTTCGCTTTTACTTAATGTCAGATCACCAACATCCATAGAGGTGTAGTTGTAATTGCAGAGTCCTTTGCACAACGGAATGATGAGCAGTACGTGCCACATGCTTAAAGTTGCTTTATTTTCAGTTCAAAGTGGAGAAATTACAAACATGCATCTTGCCTCTGCGGGAGCAGAGAAGCAACCGTCCTTCTCCTCGGAATAACGAACACCGAGAGAGACAGTGAAAAACAGGAAACCAGTGTACGTCACATCCAGCTTCCCATTCCCGTGGGAAAACCCAACAGTGCTCTGACTGTGGAATGTAAACATTGTCTTGTGACAAGCACTTCGCTGCACAGTGAAGAGAGCAGAAACCAACATCCTCCCCCTTTCTGTGAACATCACTGGGCAGCGTGTTCGTACAATATCAGTACAAACCCAACTTCTGTACATAGGTACAGTGTTGATCCCTTGATACAATCTTGGACAATACATCAGCAGGAATTTCTTTACCTGGCATATAGGACACCGTTACGAGTCCCTTCTGAATATGTTCCCTAGCATGTTGCACCTTCAATTGCAAGTGCTTCGTGCTTTGCTTACAACCTTCCGAATTCAGCAAAGCCAAACATGCTTTGTTGTCCTGGTAAACCTGGATTGGACATTTGACAGGAATTTTCATGTCTTTGCACAATTGTAACAACCATTCACAATCCTTAAGTGAATAAGACAGTGCATTCAGTTCAACTTCACAAGTACTTAAGCTAATTGTTGTTTGCTTCTTGCATGACCAATCAAATAGACCCTGATTGTACATGTAGCAAACTCCAGACGTACTTTTCCTGTCTGTGGTGTCACTTCCAAAACTTGCATCTGCAAAAATCTCAAGACCACCAGACTTCTGATTGTTAAATCTCAGTCTGTAATGCATAGTGCCTTTCAAATAGCGTGCTATGCGTTTCAGAGCTTTCCAATCCTTAACAGTAGGATTGTTAACTTGTCTGCTTAGCAAATTACAGCTAACAGCAATATCAGGTCTTGAACATCTGGCAATGAAGTTTAGCTTGCCTAGCACACTTCTGTACAGTGTAGTGTCAGAAAATGCTTCTTCAGTGTCTTCTACCTGATAACCTGTTGTCATCGGTGTGTCTACAGGGTTAGCATCCATCAGGTTTAGTTTGCTTAACACATCAGCAATTTTCCGTGACTGGTGTACTAGAATGTTTCCACTTTGATCTTTCTCTATTTCCAGAGATAGGTAGTTGTTTACCTCACCAAGATCTTTCATGTCAAAGTGCTCTTTCAGTTGAGCTAGGGCGTTATTATACATTGTGACATCTTTCCAAAAGAATAAAATATCATCAACATAAAACAAACAATACAGCTTCTTTTGCCCCTCCTCTTTGACAAATACACATGGATCAGCTTTCCCTTGCTGAAAACCTAGAGAAAACAATGCTTCAGTGAGTTTTGTGTGCCAACACCGTGCACTTTGTTTGAGACCATAAAGGGACTTCTTTAGAGCACAAACAAATCCCTGTTTTACCTGTACGCCATCAGGTGGAAGCATATAAAGTGATTCACCTAGAGATCCGTACAAAAACGCTGTATTCACGTGATAGTGACTAATGTGTAGATTTTCCTCTGCAGCTAGCTTGAGCATAAGCCTAATGCTCTCATATCTCACAGTGGGTGAGTAGGTCTCGTGATAGTCTTCACCTGGTACCTGTGCAAAACCTCTGGCTACCAATCTGGCTTTGTGTCTGACTATCTTGCCATTTTGATCAGTCTTCGCTTTGAAGACCCATTTGCTTCCAAGCAGTTTCATTCCTGGAACTACTGGAACTAGCTCCCAAGTTTTGTTCCTTTCTAAGGAATCAAGCTCAGCCTTCATGGCATTTAACCATGGCTCAGCTTCCTTAGAATCCAAATCCTGGATTTCTTTGAAACTTGAAGGTTCAAATACCTTCTTGGAGCTTTTAACAGCTGCTACTGCTGTCTTAGCAAATTCATCAGCAAATCTCTTTGGAGGTCTGCCTTTTGTGGCTCTTTGTGACCTGCGAATCAGCTTTTGGTCTTCAACACTCTCCTCTTCCTTCTTAGGAGAAAAGTGACCTATTGTGAACAATGGTTCTTCCAATTCCTGATCAGAGCTTTCAGAGGGTCGCATAGAGGCTTTCGCACTCTTGAAATCCTCTGAATCATCCGATTCAGTTTCAGACTCAGAATCAGAACCTTCATCAGTGGGTGTGGGTTGTTGTTGTTTATCCTCAGTCTCATCACTGTCATCAGGATAACATTGGAAAATTCCCACATTCTCCCCCCACTTGGCATTGTACTCAACACTTCTTGTGAGCTTAATTGTCTTAGAGTCAGTCATCATTATTCTGTAAGAACCTTTCTGATAACCTAGAAAAATACCATGCAATCCACGTTTGCCTAACTTGGAGCTTTGTGGTGAATGAATCCACATGTCAGAACCAAAAATTTTCATGTGTTTGATGTACGGTTTCTTGCCAAACATCTTCTCATAGGGGGTACAACCAATCGCTGAAGATAACCTGCGATTGTAACTGTAAATAAAACATGAGAGAGATTCGGCCCAATAACTCTCTGGAAGATTGGCATCATGCAGCAAGGTTTTTAACCCTTGAAGCAATGTTTGATTTGCCCTTTCGCAAAGCCCATTCTGCCATGGCGAGCGAGGACTGGACAAATCGTGTTGAATTCCTTTCTCAGTCAGAAAAGCTTCAAACTGCTGAGAAGTGAATTCTCCCCCGCGATCTGTGAAAAGAATTTTTATCTTCTTACCATGCACATTTTCCAACCAAGCACAGAATTCCTTGAACCTTGGAAAAGCCTCTGATTTCTGCTTGAGATTATACACATAAATATACCTGGAAAATGCATCAATGAGAACCATGAAGAACCTATTTCCACCCAAAGAGGGCGATAGTGGACCAACTAAATCAGCATGAACAACCTGGTATGGTTCCGTAGCTTGCCTACTAGACACCTTACCTTTTGCAGCCATTTTCACCTTGTTTGCTGCGCATGCTTTGCACTTCATGTGGTACCTGCAGGGTTTAATAGTCATACCTTCAACCAAGGCAGGCATTTTAGATACTGCCTCAAAATGCAAATGACCAAATTTCCTGTGAAAATCATGAATACATCCTGCATGCAAACTTTTGTTAGAACCTGCAATGCAACAAGTATCATTCTGCACAACATCATCATAATACAAAACAAACAAACGATCAACACATTCAGCATGCAATACATAATCGTCTTTCTTTGTGATGGTGCATTTCTTGTTCTTGAAGGAAACGTCAATGTTCCGTTCATTCAGCTGCATCACACTTAGAAGATTGTGTGTGGCATCCGGAACATAAAGTACATCCTGTATCGATAAGTCCAAACTGTGAAGAACAACAGTTCCGTAGCCTTGACTGGGGATCGTGTGGTCATCCGCCTGGTGAATCGCACCTTCCTGCGGTGTAAAAGACACGAACAGTCGCTTATCGTTGCACATGTGGTGGGTAGCTGCTGAATCAACAACGAAGAAAGATCTAGACGTCTTCTGGACCTTTGCGACGTTTGGAGTGAAGCGTGAGACCATTGCCTTGTGCTGCGTTGTCCTGGACACCGGACCTTTGCCTTTGCTTTGGCCTTTTCCACGCGATGAGCTTCCGCTGCGCTGCTCTGTCTTGGCCTTGGGATATCTGCATTCCCTCTTCATATGGCCTAGATGTCCACACGAGTAGCATTTCTCTGCCTTCAAAGCTTTGGCGCCCTCTGGTGGTTCCACTGCACTCTGGGATGACGTCTGTGAAGACTCCCCCATACCCATGCAGCTAGCACCCCGGCGATCTGCTTCATTCTGGATCACGGCAGTAACATAGGCTACTGTGAGCTGAGCAGTTGGTTGAACAGCAATCTGAGTGGCAACGGACTCCCAACTTGGACCCAAAGAATGTAGTATCATGAAGGAATACACAGCCTCTGGAAAGTTGAGTCCTCTCTGTTGCAACTCGTGTCTCAGATTCTGCATCTCAGATGTTTACGCACATCTCCACCTTCAGCAAGAGCCATGCCATGCAGCTTGGCATAATAGTACATTGAGGAACCAGCTTCTGTCCTCAAGTGAGCCTCTCTTAAAGTGTTCCAAATTTCTCTGGCTGTGGTCTTGCCACGCAACAGACAGAGCTCTTCTGGGGATACTATCAATGTAAGCGTTCCCCGTGCTTTGGAATCCTTAGTAGCCCATTCAGCTGTAATTGGAGCTGGGGGGTTGTCTGTAATAACATTAAACAGACCTTCTTTCCGCAGAACAGCCTCTGCATAAAGTACCCACTCCGTATAATTTTTCTTATTGAGCTTAGGAATCCCAAAAGCATCAACCAGCTTTGCTTCAGCCATCATTGCTGCTTTAATCAAGCTGCGTCACAGTACAGCTGCTTCCAAAAGCACTTGTAAAAAGCACTTTCGCTTTCTCAGCCTCCAAGCCTGTGAGCTTGTGCCTTTGCCTGTATCGCGGCAAAACGGCTTTAAAAGTACAAAGTCCAGCCATAAAGCCATAAATTAGAAGCTGGCAGGCTGCCCGGAGCATGAGCACATACCTTCATCAATCAAACTTGACGCGCAGAGCAGATAACGCGATCCGTTTCTCTGTTCCTCTGCCGGCATTCCGACTCGGCTTCTGGAGTCTTCATTCTTCAGTTTGATTTATGTCTTTCTGGGCCCGGAACCAAAATGTTGTAATTGCAGAGTCCTTTGCACAACGGAATGATGAGCAGTACGTGCCACATGCTTAAAGTTGCTTTATTTTCAGTTCAAAGTGGAGAAATTACAAACATGCATCTTGCCTCTGCGGGAGCAGAGAAGCAACCGTCCTTCTCCTCGGAATAACGAACACCGAGAGAGACAGTGAAAAACAGGAAACCAGTGTACGTCACATCCAGCTTCCCATTCCCGTGGGAAAACCCAACAGTGCTCTGACTGTGGAATGTAAACATTGTCTTGTGACAAGCACTTCGCTGCACAGTGAAGAGAGCAGAAACCAACAGTGAACACCAGGTCTAAGGCATGCCCGTGGCTATGAGTTGGGCCAGACTTATTCAGGGACAGCCCCATGGAGGCCATGCTTTCCACGAAGTCCCGAGCGGCCCCTTGTAAGGTCGTGTCGGCATGGATGTTAAAATCCCCTACGACAACCAAACTAGGTGTCTCCACGAGGACATCTGCCACGACCTGAAGCAGCTCGGGCAGGGAATCCTTGGTGCAGCGAGGAGGTCGGTACACCAATAGGAATCCTGTACTGCCCCTATTGCCCAACTTCCAGAACATGCACTCAGAGAACTGGGTCTTTCCAATAGGACACCCGGTGCAAACTAATGACTTCCTAAAAATCACTGCAATCCCCCCTCCCCGCCCACAAGGCCTGGGTTGCTGTGCGTAAGAGAAACCTGGTGGACATGCAGCGGCAAGGACAGGCCCATCTGCTTCATCCAACCAGGTCTCTGTCACACATGCCAGGTCCAAGCCTCCATCCACAATCAGGTCGTGGATGGCAGTGGTTTTATTCATCATTGACCTGGTATTGCACAGCAACACTTTCAGGTCATGTGGGTTTCCCTTGTTGATTCCAGTATCCTTCCGGTCAGGACCAGACCTGGAGGCAGGGATAGTCCTCAGACGACTAAGCCTGCTTCCTCGGTAATGACATGGTCTTGTCTTAGCGTAACTCCTCCTCCTACCCATGATCACTGAGATCGGTTCTCCGAGTGCATCCCCCCCTGTGGAACCTGCCCCAGCCATTTTGCTTGCTGAGACCCACTCCCAGGCAGCCCTGACCCCTCCCCTTAAAATCAAATTAAAGCCTATACAAAAAACAAACTAACAGAACAATAAAACTATAAAAACAAAAAACAAAGTTACAAACACAACATAATTAAATGAAACAAATTCCCCCACTCAACTAAACACCCACCCCACCGCACACACCCGAGGCCTCCCTGGAGCCCCATAAGCTGCGGAGGTGAGTATGGGGCCCGCCCCCAGGCCCAAGGTGGAAAAGGGCTTCAGGGGGGAGCGGTCCTCCCCACAAGCTCAGGGCAAAGCGGCAGCAGCAAGGTCCTGAGGCCTCCTTGGAGCCTTATATGCTGTGGTGGAGTATAGGGCCCGCCCCCAGGCCCAAGGTGGAGAATGGGCTTCCAGGGGGAGCGGTCCTCCTCACAAAGTCACGGCAGAGCGGCCGCAGCAATTTCCCGGGCCTCCTTGGAGCCTTATATGCTGTGGTGGAGTATGGGGCCCGCCCCCAGGCCCAAGGTGGAGAATGGGCTTCCAGGGGGAGCGGTCATCCTCACAAACTCACAGCAGAGCGGCAACAGCAATGTCCCGGGCCTCCTTGGAGCCTTATATGCTGAGGTGGAGTATGGGGCCCGCCCCCAGGCCCAAGGTGGAAAAAGGGCTTCAGGGGGGAGCGGTCCTCCCAGAGACTCACCGGCAAAGCAACAGCAGCAATGTCCCGGGCCTCCTTGGGGCCTTATATGCTGAGGTGGAGTATGGGGCCTGCCCCCAGGCCCAAGGTGGAAAAGGGCTTCAGGGGGGAGCGGTCCTCCCCAAGACTCACCAGCAAAGCAACAGCAGCAATGTCCCGGGCCTCCTTGGAGCCTTATATGCTGAGGTGGAGTATGGGGCCCTCCCCCAGGCTCAAGGTGGAAAAAGGGATTATGCTGGGAAATAGAAGTTACAACATGAGGGCATTTGCTGACGATTTAATTATAACTACGGAGCAACCAAAACAGAGTTTAAGAAAGGCATTGGAAATAACATATGGCTACGGTAAAGTTGCGGGGTTCAAAATGAATTTAAACAAGACTTCCGGGTTGGCGCGATCGGGAAATGGCGGATTCCCTCCGAGCTCCGGAGGGAATCGGCTCAGCGGTGGATGGGTCTTTGCCGTGCCGGCGACACGGGGACCCTTAAAAACCGCAGGCGCGGAAGCCTGCGGACTGAAGACTCGGCGGGTGCCTTAAGCGCCCCCCCTGATTCGCAATGAGCCTTTTTAAAGGCTACGGAGGGGATACAGGGGACGGCGTGGCACTGAGAGTCGACCGCTACCGCCGCTGAGCGAAGCCGCGAGCCATAACTGGAGAGCGCTGACTTCCTTCCTTGAAATTCGGACTGAAAAAAGAACCCGTGAGTAATTTGGAACTGAACTTTAAAACTTTTACCTTTTGAATTTGAGACGACCGGGGGGTGTGCTAAAAGGAAGTCCCCACACCCCCCCTTGCAGACGATCCAGAGCAACGAAACAAGAACTAAGCTGGAGTGCCTACCCTGTAAAGGGTGAGTTTTAAAAAGACAGTAACTTCCAAGATTTAGAAAGGTAAATTTGAGCAGGAGAGTGGAGTGTTGGAAGAGTCTTTGTTTTGTGGTAAACAACCCTCCCTCCCGGGCCCGGGAGCGACCTGCTTTGGAGCCTGTATAGAGGAGCAGAATTTGACAGCTGTCAAAAGCTGTCAAATGGACTATTAATAGTGAAAAAAATTGCTGTTTAAGACCTCTCCGGATTAAAAGGAGTTACAATTGAACTAAAATTTTGAGAAACAAAGAAACAATAATAGGACAGAGGATTGTTGGAGAAAAGGTTACTCAGTAACCAGATTCCCTCTAGGGGGAATTCTGTGGAATTACAATGGCTGTGGGTGGAAAGATACTGAGAGAAATCGAAAGAATGTTCTCACTGGTGGGAACCCTACAGGAGCAGACTACAGCTATGAGTAAACAATTGACGACCTTGGATTTGGAAACAAGTAGTTCTGCTGAAAGTAATGAGGGCCTGAGTGAGAAAGAACCCACAGCTGAATTTGAAACAATAAACAAAGAAGAGGAGAAGACAAAACAAGAAAGAGAACAAGTTATCTGGGAAAGTACTAACCAGAAGCCGACATCTGGAGAACACAAGCAAGGAGACTATTGGATTAAATCCACTCTAAGCCTACGAAAGATACAGAAGATGAAAGTGGAGGCCCTGGGACTCTATGATAATAATAATAATAATAAATTTTATTTATATCCCGCCCTCCCCAGCCGAAGCCGGGCTCAGGGCGGCTAACAACAATAAAACAGTACAAAAGTACAACATAAACAACATTCTAAAATCATTCATTATAAAAATTAATTAATTCAAGCCACTGGCAACCATTGGGCCAGAGCTCTGCGAAGATTGCCGAGGGAGGGAGTCAGGCTGTGCCCTGGCCAAAGGCCTGGTGGAACAGCTCTGTCTTGCAGGCCCTGCGGAAAGATGTCAAGTCCCGCAAGGCCCTGGTCTCTTGTGACAGAGCGTTCCACCAGATCGGAGCCACAGCCGAAAAAGCCCTGGCTCTAGTTGAGGCCAGCCTAACCTCTCTGAGGCCTGGGACCTTCAAGATGTTTTTATTTGAAGACCGTAGGTTTCTCTGTGGGGCATACCAGGAGAGGCGGTCCCGTAGGTACGAGGGTCCTAGGCCATATAGGGCTTTAAAGGTTAAAACCAGCACCTTAAACCTGATCCTGTACTCCACCGGGAGCCAGTGCAGCTGGTATAGCACCGGGTGAATGTGATCTCGCAGCGAAGACCTCGTAAGGAGTCTCGCTGCAGCATTCTGCACCCGCTGGAGTTTCTGGGTCAGTCTCAAGGGCAGCCCCACGTAGAGCGAGTTACAATAATCCAGTCTGGAGGTGACCGTCGCGTGGATCACAGTGGCTAGGTCAGGGCGAGAGAGGTAAGGAGCCAACTGCTTAGCTTGGCGGAGATGGAAAAATGCCGCCTTTGTTATAGCTGCAATCTGCGCCTCCATGGAAAGGGAGGTGTCGAAGATTACACCCAAACTCTGGAATTCAGGAGCTCGAAATAAAGAAGTACAATTGGGGCCTCCACATAGACTTTGATTTTGACTATCAGCAAGACTTAGGCCTTGTGGAAATTTCTCAGCAGTTGCCTTTAAATATGGGAAGAGACTATGGACTGATTGGATTGATTGTTAAGGAAATCTTTCGAGACTCGATGATAGACGAAAAGGACTACCAACAAAACCGGCGGAGAGGGACTAAAAGAGAATTGAGAGCCTCGGATATCCGGAATCCAGGCTAAAAACTGTTAATTTGGACATGTCTCGGGAAAGGACGCAAAGCGGGGAGGGGAGGGAGGGAAGTATCAAATTTAAACAACACTCAAGACCAGGGGGTTTAGTATTAAGAAAGTTATGTAAGAAAAAATGAGAAATCGAGGGAAGAGAATTGGGGTCCAACTTAGGGAAAATTTATTTTTGTTTTTTATAAAAGGACTAATATTAAGATGGAAGAAATGCCAACTTGCTGACATAAGTTTGGGAATAGGGATGCAGGGGAGGGGGTGGGGGGAAGTCAAGGACTAGGGTTAGAAAATAAGATTTTCGGGAACTATTCATGTTCGTTGTTTTTTATGTTTGTTTTGGTGTGTTGTTTGTGTTTATATAAAATGTGAAAACCCAATAAAAATATTTTAAAAAAAAAAAAACAAAATGAATTTAAACAAGACAAAACTATTAGTTAAAAATATGTCGCCAGATGAAAAAGCAGAATTAGAACAAATAATACACATTAAAATCTACCCCAAAATCAAGTATTTAGGATTATGGATAACACCAAAGAATATTAACTTATATGAAGATAATTATACCCATTGTTGGAAAGATATCAAAAGACAGTTGGAGACATGGACAAGGTTAAATTTATCATTCCTGGGCCGCATTTCGGGAATTAAAATGATAGTTTTACCGAAGCTACTCTTTCTATTCCAAATGATTCTAATTACAGGAAAGACCAGCCGTATCAACAAGTGGCAAAAAGAAATTTCTAAATTTTTGTGGAAGGGTAAAAGACCAAGAGTAAAGCATAAGATATAGATACTGTAGAAAGAGGTGGTTACGGGTTACCGGATTTGAAGCTATATTATGAAGCCTCATGTCTTCTCTGGTTGAAAGATTGGTATTTATTAAAAAATTGGGATATTTTAGATCTAGAAGGTCATGACACCCGTTTTGGGTGGCATGGCTATCTTAATTATGGGAAAATAAAGACGCATAGGAGTTTTTCAAATCATATAATAAGAAATGCCATATATAAGGTATGGGGAAAATACAAAAGATATTTGGAACAGAAAACCCCAAGATGGAACTCTCCACTAGAAGCAATCACTGTTAAAAATAGCAACAACATCAAAGAGAACTGGATAACGTATAACACAATATTAAGGAGGGGAGGGTCAACTAATATTGATAAGTTATGAGAAAATAAAAGATCACTTTTCTACTTGGCTAGATTACTTCCAGGTGAATGAACTGTTTAGACAGGATAAGCAGATACATTTTGAAAAGGAGCCTTCAAGATTTGAAAGAGAACTGCTGAATAGGAAAACCAAAATAATCGCAAAAATGTATAGACTTCTTTTAGACTACGAAGTAATGGATGAGGAGGTTAAGGCTTCAATGATAAAGTGGGCCCAAGATGTGGGCCGTCCAATTATGCTAAAAGATGGGGGAAACTGATGGAATGTAAATTTGAAATTTACAGCCAGCTATAATATAAGAGAGAACATGATGAAAATGGCTCATAGGTGGTACCTCACTCCTTCCAGATGATCAAGAATGTATAAAAATTTGGCGAATGCTTGTTGGAGATGTGGAGGAAATAACGGTGACATGAGCCACATGTGGTGGACGTGTGAAAAGATTAAGTGTTTTTTTTTGGGGGGGAGGGGAGAATATACGATGAATTAAAAAAGATGATGGAAATAACTTTTACGAAAAAAACAGAGGCATTTCTATGAAGTATTTTAGATAAAGAGATCCCAAAAAATCTAAGAGAGGTATTCTTGTATGCAACCGCAGCAGCTCGTATACTTGTGGCCAAGGGATGGAAAGATCACGAGGCTACAAAAATAACAGATTGGCAAATCAAATTACAGGAATTGGTGGAGACGGCTCAATTGACTAGCAAACTCAGCGGAATCTCAAAGCAAAAATTTGCAGAAAAATGGGATGGTTATACAAGATATGTTCAAAAATACAATAATAGTTTTGACTCCATGCTAGCATTCGAGTGATAAAGGAACTAAAAGGAGCTGGACAACAATTAAGGATTTATTATGTTTTCAGAATGTATTGGAAAATTTATATAGAAAGGATTATTTTTTTGTGTACATTCCATTGTAAGAATGGAAACAGAGCCAGAGCCACAGCCACAGCCTAAGTCTGAAACAGTCCTTGATAGAGTGCCAGAGCCAGAGCGAGACCGTGAATCAGTGCCAGAACCAAGCCCTCATTCAGAACCAGAGCCTGAGAAAGAGCCAGAGCCAGAACCAGAGCAACAGCCACAGCCTGAGTCTGAAACAGCCCAGCCTGGGAGTGGGTCTCAGCAAGCAAAATGGCTGGGGCAGGTTCCACAGGGGGGGATGCACTCGGAGAACCGATCTCAGTGATCATGGGTAGGAGGAGGAGTTACGCTAAGACAAGACCATGTCATTACCGAGGAAGCAGGCTTAGTCGTTGTCTGAGGACTATCCCTGCCTCCAGGTCTGGTCCTGACCGGAAGGATACTGGAATCAACAAGCGAAACCCACATGACCTGAAAGTGTTGCTGTGCAATGCCAGGTCAATGATGAATAAAAACACTGCCATCCACGACCTGATTGTGGATGGAGGCTTTGACCTGGCATGTGTGACAGAGACCTGGTTGGATGAAGCAGATGGGCCTGTCCTTGCCGCTGCATGTCCACCAGGTTTCTCTTACGCACAGCAACCCAGGCCTTGTGGGCGGGGAGGGGGGATTGCAGTGATTTTTAGGAAGTCATTAGTTTGCACCGGGTGTCCTATTGGAAAGACCCAGTTCTCTGAGTGCATGTTCTGGAAGTTGGGCAATAGGGGCAGTACAGGATTCCTATTGGTGTACCGACCTCCTCGATGCACCAAGGATTCCCTGCCCGAGCTGCTTCAGGTCGTGGCAGATGTCCTCGTGGAGACACCTAGTTTGGCTGTCCTAGGGGATTTTAACATCCATGCCGACACGACCTTACAAGGGGCCGCTCGGGACTTCGTGGAAAGCATGGCCTCCATGGGGCTGTCCC
This sequence comes from Podarcis bocagei, assembly GCF_964188305.1. Lineage (NCBI taxonomy): Eukaryota > Metazoa > Chordata > Lepidosauria > Squamata > Lacertidae > Podarcis > Podarcis bocagei. The sequence continues at coordinate 7,285,610 of NC_138131.1, forward strand.
TGAATAAGTCTGGCCCAACTCATAGCCACGGGCATGCCTTAGACCTGGTGTTCACCTCTATGGATGTTGGTGATCTGACATTAAGTAAAAGCGAAACCAAAGAAGTGCCATGGTCAGATCACTTCCTGGTGCAACTGGACTTCTCCGCGACCCTTCCCCTCTGCAGGGAGGTGGGACCGATTCGGATGGTCCGCCCCCGCCACTTAATGGATCCAAATGGTTTCCAGAGAGCGGTAGGGGATGTTTTATCCCATGTTGATGGCCTTTCAGCTGATTCCCTGGTGGCCCCCTGGAATGTGGAGTTAACCAGGGCTATTGACTGTTTGGCTCCAAAGCGCCCTCTCTGATTGCATGGAGCCCGGACAGCCCGATCTGAGGGCAATGAAACAATCGTTGAGACGGCTAGAGCACCGGTGGCGGATAACCCATTCTGAATCTGACCGGACACGGGTTAGAGCTCAATGTCGAGACTACCAAGTGGCGATAGCGACGGCAAAGAAGACTTTCTTCACCGCCTCTATTGAATCTGCGGAAAACAGCAGCAGGAGACTCTTTCAGGTGGTACGCAATTTAGCGGAACCACCTGCTCCATCAGGGCCCAGTAGGGCCAACATGATCTCCTGCAATGACTTTGCAAAGTTTTTTGCAGATAAAGTCGCTCAGATTCGATAAGAGGTAGACTCCACCGTGGGAGCAGGGCCGGGGCGGGAGAGTGCTAGAATCCTGTCTAGTCAAGTTGTGTGGGATCAATTCCAATCTGTTACCCCCGAGGATGTGGACAGGCTGCTTGGACGAGTGAAACCAACCACTTGTCTCCTTGATCCTTGCCCATCCTGGCTTATAAAAGCTAGCCGGGAAGGACTGGGCGATGGGCTTCATGGGGTGGTGAATGCTTCCCTCCGTGAGGGAGCCTTCCCAGACTCGCTGAAAGAGGCAGTTATTAAACCGCTTCTTAAAAAACCATCTTTAGATGCGGCCACGATAGCCAACTGTCGCCCAGTCTCAAATCTTCCATTCTTGGGCAAGGTGATTGAGTGAGTGGTTGCTGAACAACTCCAGGCACGCCTGGAAGAAGCGGACCATTTGGATCCCTTCCAGTCGGGATTCAGGCCTCATCATGGGACTGAAACTGCCTCGGTCGCACTGGTTGATGATCTCCGGCGGACTAGGGACAAAGGTGAGAGCTGTTTCCTAGTTCTGCTGGATCTCTCAGCGGCGTTTGATACCATCGACCATAACATCCTACTGGACCGTCTTGAGGGGCTGGGAGCTGGGGGCACTGTTATACAGTGGTTCCGCTCCTTCCTCCTGGGCCGTGTTTAGAAAGTGGTGGTGGGGGATGAGTGTTCAGACCGCTGGGCCCTCACTTGTGGGGTGCCTCAGGGTTCTGTCCTCTCCCCCATGCTTTTCAACATCTACATGAAGCCGCTGGGAGAGATCATCAGGGGATTTGGGCTGGGTGTTCATCAGTATGCGGATGATACCCAGCTCTACCTCTCTTTCAAATCAGAACCAGTGAAGGCAGTGAAGGTCCTGTGTGAGTGCCTGGAGGCGGTTGGAGGTTGGATGGCGGCTAACAGATTGAGTTTGAATCCTGACAAGACAGATGTACTGTTTTGGGGGGACAGGAGGCGGGCAGGTGTGGAGGATTCCCTGGTCCTGAATGGGGTAACTGTGCCCCTGAAGGACCAGGTGTGCAGCCTGGGAGACATTTTGGACTCACAGCTGTCCATGGAGGCACAGGTCAAATCTGTATCCAGGGCAGCTGTTTACCAGCTCCATCTGGTACGCAGGCTGAGACCCTATCTGCCTGCGGACTGCCTTGCCAGAGTGGTGCATGCTCTGGTTATCTCCCGCTTGGATTACTGCAATGCGCTCTACGTGGGGCTACCTTTGAAGGTGACCCGGAAACTACAACTCATCCAGAACGCGGCAGCTAGACTGGTGACTGGGAGCGGCCGCAGAGACCACATAACACCGGTCTTGAAAGACCTACATTGGCTCCCAGTACGTTTCCGAGCACAATTCAAAGTGTTGGTGCTGACCTTTAAAGCCCTAAACGGCCTTGGTCCAGTATATCTGAAGGAGCGTCTCCACCCCCATCGTTCTACCCGGACACTGAGGTCCAGCACCGAGGGCCTTCTGGCGGTTCCCTCACTGCGAGAAGCCAAGTTACAGGGAACCAGGCAGAGGGCCTTCTCGGTAGTGGCGCCCGCCCTGTGGAAGGCCCTCCCACCAGATGTCAAAGAGAACAACAACTACCAGGCTTTTAGAAGACATCTGAAGGCAGCCCTGTTTCGGGAAGCTTTTAATGTTTGATTTATTGTATTATTTTAATATTTTTTTGGAAGCCGCCCAGAGTGGCTGGGGAAGCCCAGCCAGATGGGCGGGGTATAAATAAATTATTATTATTATTATTATTATTATTATTATTATTATTATTATTATTATTATTATTATTATTCCCTAATTTGTTTACATAAAACTTCCAATGTTAATATGAAAATTAAGGGGGATAGTGGGCGACCTTGTCTGACCCCTTTCCTGATTTCACACTCCTGTGATAAATTTCCATTGATTATGATTTTAGCTTTTTGTTTTGATTATATAGCTTCAATCACTTTTGTATACTGTATAACAAAATCCATATGGTGTAATAGACCTTTCATAAATTTCCAGGATACCCTGTCGAAAGCTTTTTCTGCATCTATAGCCATTAAGACTGCCTTCTTTTCTATTCTTAAGTCTAAATACGCTAATAAGTTTATAATGTTTCTAGTGTTGCTATAAATGTGCCTCCCGGGCAAAAAGCCAGCTTGGTCATTGTGTATCATCATCTGGAAGCCTTTTTTTGATCTTTCGGCTAAAATATTTGCATATAATTTATAATCGTTCTTTAGAAGTGCGATAGGCCTATAGTTGTTAACAAGTAGATTGTGCGTTCCCTGTTTTGGAATTAATGCAATAAGGCTGTCTTTCCAAGAATCCGGCATGGTTCCGTCTTTTAAGATGTTGTTCATGATACTTCTTAATGGGTCAGACAGTAAGTCCTCCATTTTTTTATAATATATTGCCGGTAGGCCGTCTGGCCCTGGTGGCTTTCCTATCTTTGCTTCCTTAATTGCTCTTTGAATTTCGTACGATGTAATAGGGGCATTCAACAGTTCTTTTTGTTCTTTAGTAAGTTTCGGAAGACAGTTCTGTTCTAAATGTTCTTTAACTTCTTCTCTTGTTTCATTTCCTTCCTTATAGATTTCTCTAAAGAATTCGAGAAATCGTTTCTCTATTTCTTTAGGGTTGTTTATTATTTTGCCTTTGCACTTAACTCTATTTATAAGCCTTTCTGCCTCTCTCTTCTTTAATTGCCATGCTAATAACCAGGCTCAGGTTCTGTTTCAGGCTGTGTCTCTGTTTCAGGCTCCGGCGCTGTATCAAACACTGTTGCAGACTCAGGCTGTGGCACTATGGCTGTAGCTGTGGCTCTGGTTCTGTTTCAGGCTCTGGCACTGTATCAAGCACTGTTTCAGGCTCATGCTCAGGCTTCTGCTCTTTATTAGGCTTTGTCTCAGTCTTTGGCTCTAGCACTTATTCTAGCTCTATTTCAGGCTCGGCCTGTGTCTCAGCCTTTGTCTCTGTTTCACGCTGTTTCTCTTTTTCAGGCTCTGGTGCTGTTTCAAGCCCTGTATCTGCCTCTGCCTCTGTTTCAGGCTCTGGCACTCTATCAAGCACTGTTTCTGGCTCTGGCTCTCTTTCAGGCTCTGGTTCTGAATTAGGGTTTTGTTCTGGCTCTGGCTGTGTCTCTGGATCTGGCTGTGTCTCTGCTTCAGGCTCCTATGCTGTATCAAGCACTGTATCAGGCTCTGCCTCTCCCTCTGCCCCTGGCTACGTTTAAGCGTCAGGCTCAGTTTCAGACAGTGTCTCTGTTTCAGGATCCAGCACTCTATCAAGCACTATTTCAGACTCAAGCTGTGGATCTCGGCTGTGGCTCTAGGCTCCGTCTGTGGCTCTGTCTGTGGCTCTGGCTCTCTTTCAGGGTCTGGTTCTGAATGAAGATCCGGTTCTGACTCTGATTCAGGGTCTCATGATGGCTCTTCCTCTGCCTCTGACCCAGCTATGTTTCAGGGTCTGGCTCTCTTTCAGGCTCTGGTTCTGAATTAGGGTTTTGTTCTGGCTCTGGCTGTGTCTCTGGCTCTGGCTCCAGCTCCGGCACTGTATCAAGTACTGTTGCAGACTCAGGCTGTGGCTCTAGGCTGTGGCTGCAGCTATGTTTTGCGCTCCGGCCCTGTATCAAGCCCTATTTCTGGCTCTGGCTTTCATTCAGCTCTGGCTCTGGCTCTGGCTCTGCCTCTGGCTCTCGCTCTGGCTCTGGCTCTGATTCATGTTCTCCCTCTGACTCTGATTCAGGGTTTCGCTCTGGCTCTGGCTCTGGCACTCTATCAAGGACTGTTTCAGACTCAGGCTGTGGCTGTGGCTCTGCCTCTGTTTCAGGCTCAGGCTCTCTTTGAGGCTGTGTCTCTGTTTCAGGCTCAGGCACTGTATCAAGTACTGTTGCAGACTCAGGCTGTGGCTCTAGGCTGTGGCTGTGGCTGTTGTTCTGGTTTGGGCTGTGGCTCTTTTTCAGGCTCTGTTTCTGAATGAGGGCTTGGTTATTGCACTGATTCAGGGTCTCGCTCTGTCTCTGGCTGTGTCTCTGTTGCACCTCAAACGGTGGTTTGTTTTTGTTGTTATTTTCTTTCTGGGGTAGGACAAATGTTTAGTTGGGGCGGGGATTATTTTAAGTTTAGCATAATTGTTTCTTGCTTTGTTTTTCTTTTACTATTTTTTTAGGTTATTGTATAGTTTGTATTTTGTTTTTAAAGGGGGAAGGGTCAGGGCTGCCTGGGGGGGGGGGCTCAGCCAACAGAATGGCTGGGGCAAGTTCCCTACGGGGGTGTGTGTGTATTGGAAAACCCAATCTCTGTTATCGTGGGTGGGAGGAGCAGTTGCGCTAAGACCAGACCACGTCTTTACCGAAGATCTGGTTCTGACTCTGATTCTGATTCTCTGATTCTGGCACTCTATCAAGGACTGTTTCAGACTCAGGCTGTGGCTGTGGCTGTTGCTCTGGTTCTGGCTCTGGCTCTTTCTCAGGCTCTGGTTCTGAATGAGGGCTTGGTTCTGGCACTCATTCAGGGTCTCGCTCTGGCTCTGGCACTCTATCAAGGACTGTTTCAGACTTAGGCTGTGGCTGTGGCTCTGGCTCTGTTTCCATTCTTACAATGGAATGTACACAAAAAAGGATACACGCTCTGATTTTACCATCGACTTAATTAATCAAGAAACCAAAGACACTGTTTTACCTGGTGAAATTGTGCTTATGCCCACCCAACTACCTCCTAAAGTCGCAGGTTTAATTTTACCCAAATTTTCTGCGGCAAAAGAAGGAATCCAGTTTATTCCAGCAGTTCTGGATCCTGACTATGTGAGCACAATAATGGTTCAATTTTGGAGCCACATGGCCATGCAGTTAAAGAAGGGTCACCTGTGCCCGTATGGTCAATTGCACAAAATCCAACTGTGTGGAAATGGGCAAGGATAATTTCCACTGCTCTAATTATGTCAATATTTCTTATGTATATAATTACAAAGAACTACCTGCTGGCTGGTTCTGGACGTGTCCTGGCTATACATTTAATTGCATTCCAGCAAACATCAGCCATGGCACACCCTGCTGCTTAAGCCGTTTGTCCATCGTATTACCCAAAAAGCATCATTTGACCCGCTCTCGATATCGCCGCTCTATTGCATTGACTAACGATTGTGACGATTCAATTTCTCTTCCCAGTAGGTCTGAATATATCTCTTTAGCTGTTTCTCTCCTAGGAGTCCCTGGATTGGCTGTACGCAATAGTAGGAACATTAACTCTTTAGCTTGTTCTGCAGCAAAAGCCCTGAATTTTACTTCTCAAGCGCTTCATCTTCTAAATAAAGAGCAGAGTGAACTCCAGCATGGTCTTCTGCAGAGCCGCGCTGCTATCGATGATCTATTGATGCTTCATCATTACGGCTGTGAACAAGTGGACGACATGTGTTGTTTTAATATTACTGATAATTCCAAAGCCATCCAAAAGCAAATCTCTCATTTGCAAAATCTTACACACCACATTAAACAGGATGTTGGACTTTCTGGCCTGTGGGACTCATTCACCCAGTGGCTCACTGGCTGGTTGCCAAACCTGAATTGGCTTCGTAATCTCTTTCAATATGCCATTATTATAATATGTATATTGATTTTGCTATGTTGCTTCCTCCAATGCATTCCTGGACTCATAAGTCTTTTGTCTCGGTTTCTCTCTCCCCCTCAGCCACCCAATAAAATCATTGCTGCCTACTTTGCGAAATTGCAGCACCAGCAGTAAACATTAGGGGAGATGTGGCGAACTTATTTCGGGCATGCGCTGGCATACCACGTATCCCGAAGTATTTTTGTCTTATTCACCCAGAACACCTCGCAAATAAGAAAAGAAAGGGGGAGATGAAGGAAAGCATTGCTTTTGCACATGACCATGGCATGATGGGAAGTCTTGCTTCTAAGCTTTGTTCTGCTCATGCTGCTCAAACCGTGCTGATGCTAAGACATTCCCTCATCACCCTGGTACGTTCTGTTCACCTTGAGTTCACACCATATCTGTCAGGGAACTGCCATCGGAGCCAAGAGTGGAGGTAAGGCTCCCCGACCATGCAGGAGAAGGGACCAGCAGAGGGAGAGAGAACACTCCCTTTGGGGAAGGTTATCAGCGTGACACCGGGGAGGAAGGGGACCAGGGAAGGACTTCGGAGAGAGGGCTCCCACACTCTTCCACAGAGACCAGCGGGGAGAGTCCAGGACCTCCGCTGGCTACGCCTACTCTGCGCAGAAAGCTTCCACGCAGGGAGGCTAGGCGGAGACTGGGCGTCAAGGAATTTTTATGTTGGAAGAAATTCAGGAAACGGCCACTGACGGATTCTGCCAGCGACTGACACAGCCACGGAGGAAGGGCTGTCCAGCCAGGGAAAGGTTTAGCCAGGCAACGTTGCCTAGAACTTCAGCATCCTTTACGCACGAGCAACCCCAATTCCCATTACAGCAATCAGTCAGTCCCTGACATTGCTCGCGCACCACGACAGGACAGGCAGCATCATGAGTCAATCCGGAGGAGCAGGCGCCGGAGAGGGAGCAGCGGCAGCGCCAAATCTGGAGGAGAGAAACCGAGATTTGGAAAAGCAGCTTGCTGTGTTAGAGGCGCGGCTAGATGAACGGAGGACTCAGGATGCCCGGGGAAGGCCCACCCCCATCGCAAAGAAGGTACCGGGACTGGTGCACAAGTTTGGGGGGAACCCAAGAGACTATAATGCATTCAGGACGGAGGTACAGTACACGCTGGAACTGCAGTATGATGACTTTGCTGATGATGAGGGGAGAGTTGCTTACGTTATCGGGCATCTTCAGGACGCTGCTAGGGAATGGATCCGGCCATTAATGGCGACGCAGAATGCTGCCCTAAAGGATCTTCGAAAAAAAATTGGCGCCATGGACGCCATGTTCGCAAGTGGAGTGGAGCAGAGTGTGACACGCAGGGAACTAATGGCCTGCAAACAGGGGGCCAGACACTTAGAGAGTACTGGTCGCGTTTTGCGATGCTTATCCATAAACTGGGGTGGGAACTGAGCTCGGAACCAGTGCAAATGCTGTTTGAGGAAGGCTTATCCCCCTCAGTGAAAGAAGAACTTTCCCGCGCGCCCTGCCCTCAGTCGATGGATCAGCTGACTAAGGCTGTGCTTGCGATTGGAGTACGGCAAGAAGCGCGTGGGCAAGAGAGACGGGAGTGGAGAGGAGAGTGTTGGCATGACAACCGCATTCCTGAAATACTGGAGGATGAGGAGATTTCACCCCTCCCATACCCAAGAATCTCCTGGTGATCTCCTAATGGTCTCTGCTGACTCTCCAGAGAGGAGGAGGCGTGTCCTGCCTATCTACTTATTCTGCCCAGCAACATATTTGTGTGTGTGAGTGAGAGACAGTCAGTCAGTATATCGGAGAAAGTGAGAGTGTTAGAGATTCTAGAGATAAGATTTCTGCTAAGTGCAGCTGCAGACTCTCAGTGTAGCATTGATTTATGCTTAGAATATTCAGCTCTGTATATAGTTTTGTATCATAGTTGTAGTTACAGAATAAAAGGAAGATATTCTACAGAGCTGCTCTCCGAGTGGTTTATACTCTGCAAGACTCTGCAAAACTCTGCTGCGCAACGACTGTATTATTGAGACAGTGAATCCGGTGCTCTCAGCTCTGAGCTGTGAGTCCACAGCACTGCGACCTGTTCCTGTGAGAAGGAGGTCTCTGGCGGTGCTTCCCAGCTCGCCTAGCCCAGTCGGGGTTGAGGTACATGAGTCCAGTTGGCGCACTGGCTCTAGGGCGATGCTGACAAGAGCCACTTTCCCAGCCCGAGGAACCAATGGAGATTGGGGGGCACGAGCGTGCGGGGTTTCAAACTCCAACGAAGGACGAAAGAAGGAGGGGAAAGAGGAAAAAACAGCCAAGAAGTGTTTCTTCTGCCTACAGCCAGGGCATTTTGCCAGGGTCTGCCCTCAAAGGAAGGCATGGCAAAGAATGGTGGGGGCTGCTGACTGTGAGGAGGAGGGCGCTAAGGAGCAGGGAAACGCCAACGCTTGGCTGCCGATCAGCGGGCACAGCAGCCAGGCAAGCAACCAGTAAAAGTGCCCAAGCCAGATCCTCCCCCCCCAAGCAGTCATAGCCATAGAGGTGGTGCTAGAACTCCCTAATGGGCACCCAATCAAGGTTAAGGCACTGCTGGACTCAGGCAGTTCCTGTAATTTTTTCAGCAAGGATTTCGCGCTGGAGCACCAGTTACCACTCCTGCCGCTAGAGTGCCCCTTACAAGTAACGACCATTGATGGCAGGGAACTCCTGGGAGGGGAAGTGACGCACCAGACTCCCCCCATGAGAATGAGGGTCTCCAGACACACAGAAACCCTTGCCTTTCATGTAGCCAGACTGGCAGGACCACCAGTCATCCTGGGAATGAGCTGGTTGGCGCTACATGATCCAGTGGTGGCATGGCACCAGCGGACAGTGACCTTTGGGTCAGCTCACTGTTTGGAACACTGTCACGGTGGGGAAGTCCCGAGGGTAGCCGTGGCCCAGGTAGCAGGAATGGCAGTGGGAGAAAAGGGAAAGGTACCGCCACAATACGCTGACCTGCAGGATGTTTTCAGCGAGAAGGAAGCGGATAAACTACCCCCCCATAGGCCCTTCGACTGTCAAATCAACCTACTACCAGGAGCTCAGCTGCCAGTGGGTAAATTGTACGCCATGTCGGACAAGGAGATGCAGGAGTTGTGGGAGTTTATTGACAAGAACCTGAAAAGAGGCTTCATAAGGGAATCAAGGGCGGTGGGAGGCAGTCCGGTGTTCTTTGTGGACAAAAAGGACACTAAACAGCCCAGATTGGTCGTAGAATTCAGGTCCTTGAACCTTGTATCGGAACCCGTGACCTTCCCAATGCCCAGGATTGACGATATTTTAACCCGGGTGGGGAAGGGAAAGATCTTTACCAAGCTGGACCTTCAGGGGGAGTACAATTTGATTAGGATGAGGGAAGGGGCTGAATGGAAAACCACCCTGTTCACCCCTCTGGGAGCCTTTGAGTACCTCGTTATGCCCTTCGGATTACAATCAGGCTCCGCCTGTTTTCAATCTTTCATGCACCATGTGTTGGGATCCTTGCTATACAAGAATTGCGTGGCCTTTATAGATGACGTGTTAATCTATTCGGACAACGAGGAGCAACACGTTCGGGACGTTCGGGAAGTGCTAAAGAGGCTACAGGAACACCAGTTGTGGGTCAAATTGGAGAAGTGCCAATTCCACGCACGAGAGGTCGAGTTCCTGGGATACAGGTTGTCGGACAAGGGCCTAGCTATGGAGCCAAGCAAGGTGCAGGCGGTGCTGGAATGGAAGGCCCCCAAGACCCGGAAGGACGTGCAGAGGTTCCTGGGGTTTGCGAACTTCTATCGGAAGTTCATCAAGAACTTCACCCACTTAACCGCACCCATCACCGATTGTCTCAGTAGCAAAAGGAAGTTCGTCTGGACAGAAGAGGCACAGCAATCTTTCGAAAGGCTAAAAAAGGTGTTTGCTTCGGAAGAGCAGCTCTTGCACGTGGATCTGCAAAAGCCAATGAGGTTGGAGACAGACGCGTCAGACAGAGCGGTAGGGGCGGTGCTTCTCCAGCCGGGAGACAAGTCCAGCTGGAGGCCGTGCGCATTCTTTTCTTTTCGAGGAAGCTGAGCAAGTCTGAGCAAAACTACACGGTGTATGATCGAGAACTGCTGGCTATTTATGAAGCCTTTAGGCGCTGGAGACATTTGTTAATAGGGGCGCAGCACAAGATCCAGGTGTGCACGAACCATAAGAACCTAGAGTACTGGAGGACTGCACGAGTACTCAACCAACGACAGGTGCGGTGGGCTCAAGAATTCTCCAAGTTTTTCTTCGAGATTCGATACGTGCCGGGAGAGGAAAACGTCAGAGCAGACGCCCTCTCCCGGAAGCCGGAGTATCTGGAAGGAGAAGGACCACCAGAAGCACAACATGTGATTCCCGAGAACCGATGGGTGTGGGGGTTGAGTGTTAGTTGAGACACGAGAACTAGTAGGACTGACGAGGGACGACGAGTTCGCCCAAACGAAAATCCGGGAACTCAGAGGCACGGGGGAAAACCATGGGGGGTTTGAGGAGAAAGATGGGGTACTATATTACAGGGGAGCACTATATGTACCAGGGGATGACTTGAGGAGAAGGGTACTCAAACAACTCCATGATAACCCGACGGCGGGGCATTTCGGTCAACACAAGACCATGTTGCTGGTCACCTGGCAGTTCTGGTGGCCAAGGGTGAGGGAAGATGTACGGGAGTATGTACGAGGGTGTGACTGCTGCCAGCGAGCAAAGGTGGCACAGGAAGACTGGAACCTTTACCCACACCGGGAAAACCATGGGAGGTGATGTCCATAGATTTTATGACAGATATGCCCAAATCGAGAGGGAAAACAGCTGTCATGGTGGTTGTTGACCTGTTAACAAAAATGTGCCATTTTATCGCTTGCTCGCATGCGGTGACGGCAGAGGAAACTGCCAGGCTGTTTGTGGATCACATCTTCAGACTGCATGGCGCCCACTTGAGGGTTTTGTCCGACCGAGGGAAGCAATTTACTTCCCGGTTCTGGAGGAAGCTCATGAGCTTGCTGGAAGTCGAAGTGAGCTTCTCGACGGCCAGACACCCAGAGACCAACGGACAAGCGGAAAGAGCGAACAGTATACTCCAACAATATCTACGCTGCTATGTCAGCGAGAGGCAGAACGACTGGGTGGATAAACTGGGGCTGGCAGAATTTGCGTACAATAACGCGGAACACGTGTCCACGGGGATGAGCCCGTTTGTCAGAGCTGCCCGAGGTCCCAGCTCACAAAGGACCAACGCCAGTACGTTGTTATATACAAAAGTCTTTATTGAAGTTCAGTTTGTCTTTCACATCAGCAGCGTGCAGCTCTACGTCTGAAACTCTAGACCGCCGAAGCTCCGTCTGAGTCTCCTCCCCCCAGACACCAGTTTAAGACCCTAGCCTTGCTCCACCTCTTCCTTTGCTCTTTCCTCCTCTGGGTCCGCCTGTCAGCTGGGGTTTCGCCCTTCCTAGACTCTTCTGACGCTGAGTCCCCTGAGTCTTCCCCCTGCCTCCGGCGGGCTTTAGGACCTGGTTCCCCATCCGGGTTTTCTGCTGTCCCGCGCGCCTGTACATTCGAACTTGGCGCGCGCGCCCAGCCGGCAACCTTCCTCCTGACCGTTACACTGCTCCTGTCACTGCTTCCCCCTTCTGGGAGGCTAGCTGGACCTGACCTCCCCTCCGTTCCCCCACTCTCCGACAGAGGCGTGGTCAGTCCCGACTCATATTCTCTCCCTGCTGGAGGAGACGCTGCCCCTGACACCTGGGACTCTTCCCCCCCACTACGCTCTGGTGGGGAAGCTGGTCCTGATGTCCAGCTGCTGCTTTGGGAGTCCCCGCTGGCCCCTTGTTTCTGGTGTGTCTCCCCTGGGACCCCCCTTGCCCTGACCATCGGCGCCTCCTTCTGGGAATCTTCTGATTCGCTGGAGAAGCTCATGGAATCTCTCGGGTCACTGTCGTACTCCTCTACGCTGCCCTCAGATCCTTCCCCTTCGCTCTCCATCTCCTCTCTCCCCTGTACCTCTGCTCCTGAGCCCCTGACACCGTTCATGGCCAATTACGGGTGTCATCCCAGGGCTTTCCCAGGGGGTGGGGAGGAGAGGTGGAGTGTGCCAGCAGCGGAGCAGTTTGTGGAAGAAATGGAAGCCTTACACCAACAACTTAAAATGAACTTGGAAAGGGCCAAGGAAGTGTATAAGAGGCATGCAGACAAGCACCGCAGGGAAGGAGAAACCATACGGGTGGGGAACCGGGTGTGATTGTCAACCCAGGGGTTACCTTTCAAGGGCGGGTGCAAGAAATTGCGGCCCAGGTGGCTGGGACCTTTCAAGGTAACCCAGCAGGTCAATCCAGTGGCCTTTCGGCTCAAGTTGCCGACCAGTAGGAAACTACACCCGGTGTTCCATAGGTCCCTACTCTCTCTGTACAGGGAGGGGCTGGAATTTCCGGGGCGAGAGAGAGAAGTCCCCACTCACCCACGCATAGAGGAGAGGGAACTCAGCAGTCAAGCCACGGAAATACTTGATTCAAGATTGAGAGGAGGGGAAGTGGAGTATTTGGTGGCTTGGGAGGGGGAACCTGAGTCGGAAAACACGTGGGTTCCTGCGGAGACCATCAGGGATGAGGATCTCAGGGAGGAGTTTTACAGCAGGTTCCCAAGGAAGCCCAAACCGGTAGCGAGGTTCTGGGAGGAGCAATTTGGCACTACAGATGAGGAAGAAGAGTTTGTGGGGTTTCCGGCCTCCGACAAGGAGGAAGGAGAGGAATCTGAGGGTGAGGAATCGGACTGGGAGGGTGATCCGGTACGAAGAGATAGCAGCAGGTGGACAGCTATGTTTGAATCTTCAGAGGATGGGGGTAGCTCCTTCAGGGGATTTCCCGCATCGCCGTCAGACGGAAGGGAGGAATTTAGGCCAAAGGAACGGGACGGAGGTGAGGGGGGTTCTGGGGGGAGGTGGATGTAAGGGAACTGCCATCAGAGCCAAGAGTGGAGGTAAGGCTCCCCGACCATGCAGGAGAAGGGACCAGCAGAGGGAGAGAGAACACTCCCTTTGGGGAAGGTTATCAGCGTGACACCGGGGAGGAAGGGGACCAGGGAAGGACTTCGGAGAGAGGGCTCCAAGACTCTTCCACAGAGACCAGCGGGGAGAGTCCAGGACCTCAGCTGGCTAGGCCTACTCTGCGCAGAAAGCTTCTGCGCAGGGAGGCTAGGCGGAGACTGGGCGTCAAGGAATTTTTATGTTTGAAGAAATTCAGGAAACGCCCACTGACGGATTCTGCCAGCGATTGACACAGCCACGGAGGAAGGGCTGTCCAGCCAGGGAAAGGTTTAGCCAGGCAACTTTGCCTAGAACTTCAGCATCCTTTACGCACGAGCAACCCCAATTCCCATTACAATATCAATCTGTACTTACCCCTCCTTGTACATTCCTTTTCGTACCACTCTGGTACGGGCAGTCCGAAACCATGCCTGTGTAAACTCTGCGTTCCTTTTCCCAACCTTTAACCTGTCTATGATTAATGTCTTATATGCAATAATTAATGTCTTATATGGAACCCTTGCTTTGTACTTATGTTAAACAATCAGCAACAAGCACACACGTGGCAAACGCTGTATAATATCCAATAAAAGGGAGTCTCCGAGGCTTGCTCGAGAGACGCCTCCCGTATGACACCTACCTACTCGTCTGTCGTTCATTTCAACCCAACAGGGTGTCATGACCTTGTAGATCTAAAATATCCCAATTTTTTAATAAATACCAATCTTTCAACCAGAGAAGACACGAGGCTTCGTAATATAGCTTCAAATCCGGTAACCCGTAGCCACCTCTTTCTACAGTATCTATTAATATCTTGTGCTTTACTCTTGGTCTTTTACCCTTCCACAAAAATTTAGAAATTTCTTTTTGCCACTTGTTGATACTGCTGGTCTTTCCTGTAATTGGAATCGTTTGGAATAGAAAGAGTAGCTTCGGTAAAACTATCATTTTAATTACCGAAATGCGGCCCAGGAATGATAAATTTAACCTTGTCCATGTCTCCAACTGTCTTTTGATATCTTTCCAACAATGGGTATAATTATCTTCATATAAGTTAATATTCTTTGGTGTTATCCATAATCCTAAATACTTGATTTTGGAGTAGATTTTAATGTGTATTATTTGTTCTAATTCTGCTTTTTCATCTGGCGACATATTTTTAACTAATAGTTTTGTCTTGTTTAAATTCATTTTAAACCCCGCAACTTTACCGTAGCCATATATTATTTCCAACGCCTTTCTTAAACTCTGTTTTGGTTGCTCCGTAGTTATAATTAAATCGTCAGCAAATGCCCTCATTTTGTAACTTCTATTTCCCAGCATAATCCCTTTTATTTCTATTTTCCCCCTAATTTGTTTACATAAAACTTCCAATGTTAATATGAAAATTAAGGGGGATAGTGGGCGACCTTGTCTGACCCCTTTACTGATTTCACACTCCTGTGATAAATTTCCATTGGTTATGATTTTAGCTTTTTGTTTTGATTATATTGCTTCAATCCCTTCTGTATAGTGTATACCAAAATCCATATGGTGTAATAGAAATTTCATAAATTTCCAGGATACCCTGTCGAAAGCTTTTTCTGCATCTATAGCCATTAAGACTGCCTTCTTTTCTATTCTTAAGTCTAAATACGCTAATAAGTTTATAATGTTTCTAGTGTTGCTATAAATGTGACTCCCGGGCAAAAAGCCAGCTTGGTCATTGTGTATCATCATCATCTGGAAGCCTTTTTTTGATCTTTCGGCTAAAATATTTGCATATAATTTATAATCGTTCTTTAGAAGTGCGATAGGCCTATAGTTGTTAATAAGTAGATTGTCCGTTCCCTGTTTTGGAATTAATGCAATAAGGCTGTCTTTCCAAGAATCCGGCATGGTTCCGTCTTTTAAGATGTTGTTCATGATACTTCTTAATGGGTTCTGAATTAGGGTTTTGTTCTGGCTCTGGCTGTGTCTCTGGCTCTGGCTCCAGCTCCAGCTCCGGCACTGTATCAAGTACTGTTGCAGACTCAGGCTGTGGCTCTAGGTTGTGGCTGCAGCTATGTTTTGCGCTCCGGCCCTGTATCAAGCCCTATTTCTGGCTCTGGCTCTGGCTCTGGCTCTCGCTCTCGCTCTTGCTCTCGCTCTTGCTCTCGCTCTGGCTCTGGCTTTCTTTCAGCTCTGGCTCTGGCTCTGGCTCTGATTCATAGTCTCACTCTGACTCTGATTCAGGGTCTCGCTCTGGCTCTGGTTCTGGCACTCTATCAAGGACTGTTTCAGACTCAGGCTGTGGCTGTGGCTCTGCCTCTGTTTCAGGCTCAGGCTCTGTTTGAGGCTGTGTCTCTGTTTCAGGCTCCGGCACTGTATCAAGTACTTTTTTTAAAAAACATTTATTTATTTTTTTATTTTTTATCATTAATACACATATACAAGCATACAAACATACATTTCATACAATCTTTAAAAATATTCAAACATACTTACACTCAATCCCACAAATAGTTCCTTTCCCCATCACCATCCACCGACCCTTCACCCCACCTTTGTGTTGACTTCCAATCTACTCAATTACAATATCTTTCCACTTCTATTACTTTCTTTCACACACCTTTACCCTAATTTCATACTTCTTTTTCTATTACACGTTGTTTTCCATCTTATTTGATATTTCAGTATTTGAAACGGAACTTGTTTATTCTAATAGGAGTTCTGATTTTTCGATATGATTTTGCAAGTATCTTTTAAATACCTTCCAGTCCCTATCTATCTTTTCTTTTGAAATCCTTCCAATTTCTTCCATTGTTTTGGATATATTGTAATACTCCAATAATTTGACAAGCCACTCTGTTTTTGTCGGTATTATACCACTTTTCCAGTTTTTCGCAATCAATAGCCTTGCTGCTACTGTTGCATATAAATATAAGTTCTTATCTTCTTCCTTTAGGCTTCCTGGTACTATTCCCAATAGAAAACCTTCTGGTGTTGTCCTAAATGAGTATCTAAACATTTTTTTCATTTCATTATATATTATTTCCCAAAATTGTTTGATGTTTAAACAATTCCACCATATATGTATCATAGTACCTTTTCCCGTGTTGCATCGCCAGCAGATATCGCTACAGTTTTTATTCATTTTTGCTATTCTTTCAGGTGTTAAATACCATCTATGTTGCATTTTAAGGTAATTTTCTTTCAGTATATAACACATGGTGAATTTCATATCTTCTTTCCACAATTTTTCCCATTGTTCAAACATAATATTTTTCCCAATGTCTTGCGCCCATTTAATCATTGATGCTTTAACCAGTTCATCCTTTGTTTCCCACTCTAAAATCAGATTATACAATTTAGATATATTTTTTGATTTTGTAGCCTTATTGGAGTTCACCGATTGGGTCTGCGTTGCTCCGTGACAGGAGGAAGGAAGTCAAAATGACACCGAGTTGGTTCAAAGAAAGAGTTTATTCTGCTCTCCGGATAGCAGAAGGCACTTGCGTGGTGAGTCCACAGCAAGTCCAAAGAAATGACAGGTTTCATGCAGTTTATATATCCTCCAGGCACCCTATCACTCCTCCCCTAGGAGCCCAACCACGTTGGCGTACGTACACATATGTTCCTGCTCTGGTACTCTCAACCATAAAAGGATCTTCCTTCCTGTACTTCTGACCATAAAAGGATATTCCTGTTCCTACTCCTATCTTGGAGCAAGAGGTCACTACTTCCGAGAACATGCTCTGGCGTTAGTCCCAGACTTGGGTCTCTGCGTCATTTGTGGTCAGGACATAAGATATGTCTGTGTCTGTTCTACTGGTAAAGTCAAGGCCAGTCTTGATGTCAAACTGATAAGGGAGAGAGCTGTGTTCTTGTTTTGCATTTGTTCAACGGCTAAAGTTTATGCATTTTAGCTGAGGAGAAATGGGGATTTTGGTGCAGTTTAGAAACTGCCTGCACAGTCAGTTTTGGGGTTTGGGAAACCCATTCCTTCATTCCCTCCTCTTCTTTTGGACAGCCTTATGGCTCGTCCCAAGGCACTGGCTGGTATTCTCACGTCAGTGCTATAATCTGGGGCCGAATCATTCATGACATCATTTTACGCATCATATTTTACAGGCATTGCGTTAAGCAGGGTATACAGGAGCAGAAAAGAAGCAAGATTAGTTCGTTAACACCATTACAAGTCCTCTAAGCCACCCAAGGTTTGGAAGCCACTCAGTCAACCAAGACATGTCCCATCCGTTCCAGGTTGGGACAGGAACATGGGCTACCTTCTCTCTGTTGCCAGGTGCCGAATAGCTACACCATGGTCAGAGATGTTAAAGCCACAGGCTCCTTCTGTCAAATTTAACGCAGCCCAAAATCCGGCGGAACCCAAAATCGGGGCCGTAACTGAGGACTCATTCCAAGGCACAGGGAGGATTGGTATTCCTTCCAAAGCATCTGTTGGTCCCAGAGTGCAGACCGTGCAATTGGTTCGGATTGCAGAATAGGCTTCCATTTCTGCGTGTTGCGGGCACCCCATTCTCTCATTAGCCGCTGGGTTACCTTAAGCGGTGTGGGCGCGGCGATGGCCAGAAATCAGAAGACTACCATCCTGGCCAAAACCATGTCCCCCCACAGCCCTACCTGCATCATTTGGGCACAGGGATTTCCTAATACCTTCTTCTTCTAATACCTGGGGTACCTCCCACAAAGCAATATACAAAGCTACATATTCATTCAAGGGGAAAGAAAAGAAAATGTCCTCTTTTAGTCCACACTGGAATTTTCTCTTGCCGTGCGTAGAGATGCCAATTTCCAGGGGTGGCACCAGCAGGGCGGTCGTCTGGTGGGCGCCGAGCCAATGCAGTGAGGAGAAGTGTGAGGCGGCGTCTGTAGGGCACCGAGAGATGGTGAGTCGAAGGGGTTGGTGTAGATCAATCGTAGCAGTCCAATCTCATACTGCCTGGGGTTTGCTTCATCCTTCAAATCAGGCCTGCTGGAATATATGCAGTCAGGTGTTGGAGGCCCATCCTCTCCCATAGGTGGCAGCGTAACCGGGTTAAGAGCCTCAGTAACTTGAAGCTGCAACTGTGGATGCATGAGCAGTGCTTGGCAAAGGGGGATAGAAAAATAAGTTCCTTTCATGTCCAACAATGCTGGCACAGCGTGAGGAGTGACGCACATGGTTTCCAGTCCAAAGGTGAACTTGTCAGCTTTTGTAATCAGGGTGGCAGCAGTCACTGCTGTTCGCATGCAGGGAGGCAAACCTTGTTTCGTAGTGGTTAATTTTTCAGACAAATAGGCTATGGGTTGGTCATCATCAGGGTCTAACAATTACCTTGATGAAATTACCTTGATAGAAAACATATTTCGCCATGTGCAAATGGCTTTGGATACCTACTAGGTCCACAAATCACCATATAGCATATATTAAATACACACACAAAAACGACAATTTGAGCCCAACAAAGGACTGCTGGGCATCCAAAGGGCCCCATTACCCCATTAATGCCTTCAGTTTCTTCAGCCAGTTCCCATCCCTGTACTCTGCTGCCCTCAGGACCAAAGGCACTACGCCCACTTTATCGCTATATGATCTTATATACTGAAACACCCTTTTTTTTACTGTCCTTTTGTCTACTTCACCTCCTTTTCTTAAGTCCTTTCTAAATTATTCAATCCCAACATCATTATCATCATCATTATTTTTTCCCTTCTCATCCTCTCTCTCTCACTTTGACACTGACACAAGGATGAAGTATGTTAACAAGGTGACACAGGTGATGATCTGGCATCTGAAATCATTCACACAAACAGAAAGCTTAAAAACACACACACAAAAAACATGTACCAGATGCTGGCTCTCTTCTCCAGGGTTAAATGTGATTGTAGCATATACACACAAATTGCAAGCAGAAATTAAATCACAAAAGAATGAGATTCTCTCGGAGGGTAGCATATTACCATGATTATCCTACCTTTGCCTCTTAAGATATGCTTCTGTTTTAAATTCTTTCTGCAGAATATTCACTGCGAAAGGGTGTTCTGTTGGGCTGCATTTGAAAGTTGATTGACCTTTTGAATAAACTGTAGGACAGTCCTTCCCAGTTTCCCCCTATTATTATCTATTATTTATCTGCAAATGATTTAATCTTGATATACATATTCACATACTTAATTGACTTGGGACAGTGGTTCAGTTATAATTATAGTACAACAATAAGTTAAGTGCTACCTGCTGTGTGGCTAAATTTTCTTATAAGAAAACATCTGATGACAGTCAGAAAGGGTATTCCTATTAAACAGGAGGAATAAGCAACTCATGCTGACTAAATATAAACTCATTTCTGCATCTGTATATTACACACAGAAGGAGACAGAATGCAACTCAACTCTTTAACACCAACTTCTTTTTCTTTCTTTCTTTCTTTCTTTTTAGATGGGGGGGGGTTTGAGAGAGCAGGTACCAAGACACCGTTTAGGGGAAAGGTTCCTGCTTGTTCCTTTTCATAATGTGAAACTAAATATCTGACCTAGAGCACTAGGAATATTTTAGGGAACACCACCATGTCGGAGAAGGCTACGAAAGCATATGACATCAGCAGCCCTGATAAGAAGAAGTGCCTGATAACTTTCATATTTGAAACCACAAAGAAAGGCACACACCACAAATGAACGAATACAGGCAGTGGGGCCTTCACCTACTTCAAAATGTGGCATCTGATTCCTCCTGCATTTTTGGTCCTGCTTGCGTATGCTACAGAGGATGTAAACAAATCCTACACTAGAGAAAAGCTCTGTAGCTTTTGTGTATCACTGTAGCTTTGTGTACACTGTATCTTAAGTGTATTCTGCTGAAGGACAAAGCTTTCTTGGTGTTATTTGCTTTATGAATTAAGGTCCCAGTTTCCCAATGCACACATTTGCTATTTCACCCCAACACTCTTCGTAAATGGATTCACACATTCATGCATTCAGTTGGGCGAGTGTTTACATCATTCTGTTTTACTTAGCATTTTGGTTTGAAAACCCAAGTTCCACTTTCTCTGCACTTCCTGCAAGATTGTATAGTTGAAGGAAAGAGCCTCTAATAGAGCTTTTGTTTGCTCTTGAAGCTGTAGACATTATTAACCCACAAAATACTGGGTTGGATCTACCCACTAGTCCTCTAGTGAGGGGGGGGGGTAATTGTATCAATAAGCATTGAGGTATTTGTCTATCAACATCTTGATTCTGCTGTTACTAATGCATTTGACACCTTTTGATTCTGGCAACTACCCTGAGTATATGTGTGTCTCAGAGCAGGAAAATTTCAAAGCATTGGACACTTTTCACAGCCTAATGTGAACAGGGAAATAAAAGTTATTTTGCCTAAGACCTCTCCTGGCATGTACACTTAGAAATCAAAAAGGGCCATCTCAATTTTCAATTAATAGATATCCAAGGAGTATCTTTCATGGGAGGGACATACTAAAAAGAGCACAAACAATATTCCAGGTCCCTACTCTTGCTGTTAATTTATGGATGGTTAGCTGTCCAGCCAGCCAAAAAAGAAGGCTGTTCTATAATATATTATATTCTTAATTCAGAATTCAGAATTCTTTAAAAGCTGGTTTTACTCATGAAACCTCAACCAAGAGTCTTAGTGTGGATCACTCCACTCCTCCATGTAGGACTGTGACTAAAGTGTGTTGCTGGTCACACAGCCTCTATCTATTTGGCTTTTACTGTATTGAGTAAATTCTCTCTGAATAAAAAGAATTTACTCTCTCAATAATAGCATATTATTGCTCATATAATTAGCTGTATTAATTACTCTCAATAATAGCATATGAATATATTACATTCAGTGATAATATCAGCATAAAACACGCAATCGTCTTTACAACCCATTACCCAACTTTTCTCCTGTTCCAACATTCTCACTTCTCTCCTCTCTCTACCTCCTACCTTCTTTTCTACTTCCCTCTACCTTCTCCAGCTCTTACTACTTCAACACCTTCCCCATAATATTTGGGACACAATTGTTCATCCCTTTTACAAATAAAAATTATACGCATTTCAAAAATATATCAGAAGAAAGGTAGTGCAAAAACCAATTTTGGTATCAAATAGTGTGCTCATCCTTATTTTAAACTGAGCTGAGATCTATATTAAAATCTAACTTGCACGCCCCTTTAAGTTTTAAAACACAGGTCTGCAAGTATTGCAAATTCCCTTTTGCTGCTACCTGCAAGATGTAAAGGTGTGTCAAATTTACAGAACCACCTCTATGATAACAAAAGAGGCCATATGTTTAAATGACACAGGTACTCTTGCTCTGGGGGGTTGGCCTGCTATGCAATATTTGGTAATTTGTAATTTTCCTGAGTGATCTCTGGCCCCATTTTAACCTGGTTTCCAGACTCAACCAAGGGCTGCATAGCGTCTTTGTTTCTGTGTTAAACACAGACACTGCAAGGGGGATGATTTACTGCTTTGTCCCCGTAACCCTCTCACTTCTCATCTGTCTGAACATGGGATGGGGGGGGGGTTAAAACCCCATCCCTTTTGACAACACTACCTTTTCCCATACATTTGTACATTTTTACTTTTGATCAACATTTAACAAGCGGTTTCTAAATCCACCAGGGTACCTTATGCAACAGAGTCAATAAGAAACAATCTTATTAACAAAAACATCTTAACATACCAAGTAGCTCAAAGCACAGTGAATTGATGACATTCAAATTCTGAAACCAGTACATGATTGTATTAGTAATTGAAAGCTTCCCACCTTTATCATGAAAATATAAAATTTGACCTCATTAGCAACTCATGTCACTTTTAATGTTAAAGACCAAATAATCCTTTTTTATACTTGTACTCTGCAAGATTCTAGGTGTTTTAAGGTCTGTTTCCCAACCCCCTAACATGCAGCACAGTAGATGTGGCAGAATTGAGAACCCCTTCATGCAGGGTTCTATTCCTGGCGCCTCTGCAGAGCACATATCTTTTTTCCCCCCCGGACCCCACGTGTTGCCAATATAATACAAGCCAACTGGACACACCTATGCTGGTCACTGCCAGAATACAGAAAGGAGCTTAAAGGGTTTTTTTCAACTGTAGCTTGACATTTCCAATTGTCCAAAAAGAACAAACACTGCAAGGGGGTTAGATTGCTGTTTGTTGTTTTTGGTTTTTTCCCCATAGCCCTGAGACACTCCGTCCACCTAGAGTTGTTTCTCACCCAGTCACCTTTCTCCGCGTCCTCTTAGTGGCCTAGACGGACTCGCGTCGCTAGGAACCGCACCTTACAAGGACCACACTTCGCTTCGTCAGTGGCTCTGAGCCCCAACGGCTCATCCACTCAAAACATTCACTGGAGTGTCCCCATACACAAATAAATACACATACATACAAACCCCCATACACATACAAACCCCATGCACCTCCCCAATCCCCTTTACCCATAAACTTCCCAAAGCCGGTGGCACTTTACTGCTCTTCTACCGGCAAACCAGTGGCACACTACTGCTCTCTACTGGTTGAACCCAGCGGCACCCTACTGCTCCTACTGGGCGGGGCTGATCAAACCCCTGACTCCCACAAAACAAGCTGTGGAGCCTACCTTACCCTTCCCTTGGGCACCCTTTTCCCCGTGCAGCTGCTGTCTCTTTCTTCCGTCTCTGCTGCGTCTCCACTCAGGTACGGCGTGGGGGCTCCCCCTAGAAATGGCAGGGTGCGCGCTTGGAGCCACCAACGCCGACCCAGCTGTTCGCTTAGCAGTGACGTCTCGGTCCTTTGTCCTGTCCTCGGAGAACGCGGATTCCCGGCCAACGCACCAAGAAATGTAGCCTTATTGGAGTTCACCGATTGGGTCTGCGTTGCTCCGTGGCAGGAGGAAGGAAGTCAAAATGACACCGAGTTGGTTCAAAGAAAGAGTTTATTCTGCTCTCCGGATAGCAGAAGGCACTTGCGTGGTGAGTCCACAGCAAGTCCAAAGAAATGACAGGTTTCATGCAGTTTATATATCCTCCAGGCACCCTATCACTCCTCCCCTAGGAGCCCAACCACGTTGGCGTACGTACACAGGTTGACATCACATATGTTCCTGCTCTGGTACTCTCAACCATAAAAGGATCTTCCTTCCTGTACTTCTGACCATAAAAGGATATTCCTGTTCCTACTCCTATCTTGGAGCAAGAGGTCACTACTTCCGAGAACATGCTCTGGCGTTAGTCCCAGACTTGGGTCTCTGCGTCATTTGTGGTCAGGACATAAGATATGTCTGTGTCTGTTCTACTGGTAAAGTCAAGGCCAGTCTTGACGTCAAACTGATAAGGGAGAGAGCTGTGTTCTTGTTTTGCATTTGTTCAACGGCTAAAGTTTATGCATTTTAGCTGAGGAGAAATGGGGATTTTGGTGCAGTTTAGAAACTGCCTGCACAGTCAGTTTTGGGGTTTGGGAAACCCATTCCTTCAATTTTTCTTGTATTAAATATTTATCGAATTTTGATATTTCTTTTTCAAATCCTAACTTTTTGTCTTTTGCTAATCTATACTTAATTTGAATATATTGAAACCAATCACTAATATGAGCTTTAATTTCTGTGTAGTCCTTTAGTTCCAATTCTCCGTTTTCTTCCTTTAATACAGTTTTACAGGTAGCCCAATTTTCTTTCATATTTAATTTTTTCACTGCGACAATTTCTGCTGGCGATGCCCACCAGGGAGTTTTTGGTTCTAAAAGTCTTTTATATTTCTCCCATATTTTATATATAGATTTTCTGATTATATGCCCTAGGAAGCCTTTATGTACTCTCACTTTTTCATCTATTAAATAGGCATGCCATCCAAATCTCGTCTCTACTCCCTCTAAATCCAATACATCCGAGTCATCTAATTTGATCCATTCCTTTAGCCAGGTCAGACCCACCGCATCGTGATATAACTCCATATCTGGGAGACCAAATCCTCCTCTCTCCTTCTTATCTATCATTATTTTGTGTTTTATTCTTGGCTTTTTCCCTGACCATATGAATTTAGCCAAATCTCCTTTCCAGTTATTAAAACATTTATCTCCTCCTAGTATTGGGATACTTTGAAATAAAAACATCATCCTTGGTAATATGTTCATCTTTATTACCGATATTTTCCCTAGTAAGGAAAGATTTAATTTTCCCCATACTTGCAAGTCATTTTTTATTTCATTCCATGTTTTCCCATAGTTCTCATTACTTAAGTCTATAGTATTTGTTGTTAAATTTATTCCAAGATACCTTATTTTCTTTTTAATTTCCAATCCTGTAATTGTAATTTCACTTTATCTTTTTCTTCCATATTTTTCACTAGTATTTTGGTTTTCCCATAGTTTAATTTGAATCCTGCTAATCTGCCATATTCGTTTATGCATTCCAATATTCTAGGTGTACATTGTAGGGGATTTTCTGTTGTGATCATAACATCGTCTGCAAACGCTCTTAACTTATATCTTTTTTCACCAACTGCTATTCCTCTTATTTGGTTGTCCTGCCTTATTTTCTTTAATAGAACCTCTAATACTATTATAAATAACATTGGGGATAGGGGGCATCCTTGTCTTGTACCTTTAAAGATGTTGATTTCTTCTCCAAACTCTCCATTAATAATAATTTTTGCTTTCTGTTGGTTATATATTGCATTTATACCTTTTTGGAATTTTTCACCTAGACACAATTCTTTTAATAGTTTTTTCATAAATTCCCATGAGATTTTGTCGAAAGCCTTCTCCGCATCGATTGAAATCAGGGCTGCTTGTTTGTCTCTTCTTACTTGTAGATATTCCATTATGTCTATTATATTTCTGATATTATCCTTTATTTGTCTACCTTCCACAAATCCAGCCTGATTTTTATGTACTATTTTTCCTATAATTTTTTTCAACCTATTAGCCAGTAATCCTGCGTAAATTTTATAATCGGAATTTAACAATGAAATGGGTCTATAATTTGAGACCAATTCCAAATCCGTACCTTGTTTTGGCAGGAGCGTTATATACCCTTGAGTCCAAGAGTCTGGAACATTCCCCTTCTCTACTGCTTCCTCTATTACTTCTTTTAGTGGGTCAATTAATTCATTTAACATTTCTTTGTAGTATTCTGCTGGTATGCCATCTGGACCTGGGGATTTCCCTATTTTTAATTTTTGAATTGATTCCTTAATTTCTATGGTTGATATTGGTTCATTTAATAATTTATGGTCTTCTTCTGCTATCTCTATTAATTTATTTTTCTTTATATATTCCTCTATTTCTTCTATTGACACTTCATCTTTTTGATATAATTTTTGGTAATATTTTTCAAATTCTTTTTTGATTTCTGTCATATCACTTATTGTCCTCTCTTCTACTTTTATTTTATTTATTAATTTTTCATTTCTTTGTTTCTTTAGTTGCCAGGCAAGGATCTTGCCTGGCTTGTTTGCCCATTCAAAATTTTTATATTTCCAAAATTTGATTTGTTGTTCTACCTCCTGTTCTATAATTTTATTATATTCTACTCTCAGTAATTTAATTTCTTGATTTAATCTCTCTTTATTTTTGCTTGCATAGGCCAATTTTTCCTTCCTTTTAATTTCTTCTAAAAGCCCCCTTTTCTTTTTTTCTTTATTCTTATATGCTATTGAGTTTTGTTGTATGAAATATCCCCTAACTGTTGGGAAACTGCCAGGGAGATATAGTCCATCATGGCCCAAGCCGGCTGTCGGACGTCCATCGATCTCCCGTAGACAGGCAGATCCAGCAGTTAGCGGCACGAAGCCTTAGAAATAGATTCCCACATTCCAGGCTTGTGCACAATGTTTATCAGCAGAAACACAGCAGAAAGCTTGCACCACAGAAGAGCATATTTTACAGACTTTATTTACCGTAGAACAGAACAAAGAAGAACATGACCGTTCTTTGTCAGCGTCTCTGACCAACTGGCATCGAAAGGAAGGAACAGCAAGCATAAACATCCTGTGAATAGAACATGCGCAGACTCTGTGACTCACAAAGCCTGCTCCCTTTTAAGGTGGAACGGAAATATCCTAACATCCTCCCCCTTTCCGTGTAACCTGTTGTACCTGTGGTTCACCCAATTGCAACCTTTGTACATAAACCTTATGTTGTTCTCTGTTAACAACCTTAGACAACAGATCAGCAGGAATTTCATTTCCTGGCATGTAGGACACCTGAATCAGTCCTTTTTGAATACACTCTCTTGCACGATGTAGCTTAATCTGCAAGTACTTGGTCCTCTGCTTGCAACTCTCGGAGTTCAGCAAAGCCAAACACGATCTATTGTCTTGATACACTTGTACAGGACATTTCACAGATACCCTGATGTCCTTAAACAGTTGCATCAACCATTCACAATCCATGAGTGAAAATGACAGAGCATTGAGTTCTGCTTCACAGGAACTTAGGCTCACTGTTGTTTGCTTCTTGCACAACCAGTCAAACAGGCAGTGGTTGTACATGTAGCATACTCCAGAAGTGCTTGTCCCATCCGTGGTGTCACTTCCAAAACTTGCATCTGCAAAGATTTCAAGACCTCCAGTCTTCTGACTGGTGAACCTCAGTCTGTAGTGCATAGTCCCTTTCAAATAGCGGGCTATGCGCTTCAGAGCTTTCCAATCCTGAACCGTAGGATTGTTGGCATGTCTGCTAAGCAGATTACAGCTTACAGCTATGTCAGGTCTTGAACATCTGGCAATGAAATTCAGCTTGCCTAGAATGCATCTGTACAGCGTTGTGTCAGAAAACGCTTCAGCAGTACTGTCTACCTGGTAACCTGTCACCATCGGTGTGTCTGTTGGGTTTGCATCAACCAAATTCAACCTGGTTAACACATCAGCAATTTTCTGTGTTTGGTGTACCAGAAAATTACCTGCTTGGTCTCTCTCCACCTGCAGAGAAAGATAGTTGGATACCTCACCAAGATCCTTCATGTCAAAGTGCTCCTTCAGCTGAGCTAGGGTGCTTTGGTAAAAAGCCTGATTCTTCCAAAACATCAGAAGATCATCAACAAAACATAAACAATACAGTTTGTTTTGCCCCTCCTCCTTGACAAACACACATGGATCAGCTTTGCTGTGATGGCCTGGGATTCCGATTCGGAGGATGAAACAGAGGAATCCCAGCCTGCACAGGAGTCCCCGCCTCCAGGGCCGGCTGAACTGGGGCAAGGCCTAGAGGCTGAAGAGCCTGCACCTGTGGCAGTGCAGCAGGAGCTGGCCCCAGGTGAAGTCCTCCTGGCCCCAGAGGGGCCTGATGACTCAGTGGCCACAGGTGAGCCTCCTCCAGGGCCCAGTAACCCTTCGGCCTCTCCTGATCTGCAGAGGCTTAGGGCAGAGAGGCGAAGGGAACTAGTTGCCCCCAGGAGGAGTGCTCGCCTTAAGGCCAGAGTAGGTAGGGCTCCTGGGGGTCGGGACCGCCCCTGACCTTAGAAGAGGATAAAAGCCCAGTCATCCCGGCCCCAGGTTGCGGGAGCAACGTCGTTGTTGGCTTCGGACCTTCCTGTGTTCCTGATCCCTGCTCGGCCTCCAGTTCCTGACTATCCAGTACTCCTGTTCCCTGCTTGGCCTCCTGTTTCCGACCATCCGGTGTTCCTGTTACCTGCTCAGCCTCCTGTTCCAGTGTTCCTGTTCCCCGCCCGGCTCTCTGCATCAGACCTCGCTCCTCTTCGTGTGGACTCTGCTACACTCACGGTACCTTACCCCCGGGACCAGCACAGTTTGCTCCCGCCACACCCGCACTCCCCCTTCGTAGGGGTGCATTCGGGAAGAGCCAGAGGTCATGGAGGACCAGGCGGCTGCACTGGTGACTTTGGCCCAGGAGAACCAGGCATTGACTCACACCGTGCAGCAGCTCAGTGACGCGGTCGTGGCACTTCAGCAACGCTTAGAAGCCCTACCGGCTCCTGGGGCCGACGCCCCGGCTCCGGGCAAGTACCCAGTGGCTTTGCCTGAGAAATTTGATGGAGCCCCGGCCAGCTTCCCTATGTTCCTGGCCCAGGCCAAGCTATATATTCAGGGGCGAGCCCGGAACTTTCCTGACGACCGCACCAAGGTGCACTTTTTGATTAGTTTGTTAAAGGACCAGGCGGCCAAGTGGGCGTTGCCGCTACTCAGGCAAGACTCCCCCTTGCTGGCAGACTATACGGGGTTTTGCAATCGTTTGGAGGCCGCGTTCGGCAACCCCCAGAAAGGGAGTCAAGCCAACCGGGCGATTCGGCGGTTGAGACAGGGCAAGTCCACGGTGGCCGCATACACCACAGAATTCCGGCTGCTGGCACAGGACTTGACCTGGAACGACTCGGCTCTCCGGGACCAGTATCTCGAGGGGCTTTCAGATGAGGTACTGGACCAGCTGGCCACGATGGAACGCCCCACCACGCTAGACACCCTTATCCAATGGAGTCTACAGATTGACGATCGGCTAGAGGACCGGCGTCAGGCTCGGGACCGCCGGCACCTCCAGTTCTTGGCCCCAGTGTCTACCAGCAGCCCCACGGGCCCAGCTAAGTCATTGGAGGAACCTATGCAGCTTGGGGCAGTGCGGCCACGCCTCTCCCCCGCAGAGAAGTCGCGGCGTCGGGAGGGGAATCTTTGTCTCTATTGTGGCGGAAGCGGACACTATGCAAGGTCCTGTCCTGAGAAACGCCAGCCGCAGGGAAACCACCAAACCCCAGTAGCTGATGGCCCTGGCTACCTGGGGTCCCAAACAGCACAGAATGGGGCCGCACCAATTGAGTTACAACACCTTATGGTTCCGGTACATCTATACCCTCCAGGAGGGCCATGGATTCTTACCCATGCGCTGGTGGATTCGGGCGCAACCCGCTCTTATATGGACGCTGCTTTTGCTGCCCAGCATCGGGTGCCACTTCGGAACAAGCCAGAACTGGTACAGGTGGAGGCAATCGACGGACGGCCCCTGCGTTTGGGTGCCGTCACTCAGGAGACCCAGCCCCTGGTCCTGTGCCTCCAGCAGCACCGTGAGATGCGAACTCTGGATATTGCCTCCATGCCCCGGTTCCCCCTGGTGCTTGGGATGGACTGGCTGGAGGCTCACAATGTGCGGATTGACTGGGTCAAACGGACTGTACACTTCCCAGACCCCAGTTCTCCTGCTGAGACTGAGATGCTAGCAGCTGCGCCCACTGAGGAGGTTGCTGCAACGCTCCCCGCTGAATACCGGGACTATCACGACGTGTTTGAGGAACGGGGGGCAGACCAGCTGCCGCTGCATCGGTCCTTTGACTGTGGCATAGACCTCCAGCCCGGAGCGCCTCTACCGGTGAGTCGCTTATACTCGTTAACAGAGCCAGAGCGCGAGGCTTTACAGGACTTCTTGCGCAAGAACCTGGAGCGTGGGTTCATTAGGCCTTCTACCTCGCCCACTGCTGCGCCAGTGCTCTTTGTTAAAAAGAAATGTGGGGAGCTCCGCCTTTGCCATGATTATCGGGCCCTGAACAAAATCACCATCCCGGACCGGTACCCTTTGCCCCTTATTTCGGAGTTACTGGAGCGGGTGCAAGGGGCGCAGGTGTTTACCAAGCTAGACCTCCGGGGTGCCTATAATTTGATTCGGATCCGCGCCGGGGATGAGTGGAAGACCGCATTTGGGACCCGGTACGGACAGTTCGAATACCTGGTTATGCCCTTTGGTTTGTGCAACTCGCCTGCTGTGTTCCAACGGTACATCAACCACGTGTTCCAGGACTTGTTAGACAAGTACGTGGTGGTGTACTTGGATGACATTCTGGTTTACTCCCGTGACCCGGCGTGCCACGAAGGCCATGTCCGGACCGTGCTGCAGCGCTTGCGCGAGCATCGTCTGTATGCAAAGCTCAGCAAGTGCGAGTTTCATCAGCGGTCAGTGGACTTCCTGGGTCACCGACTCTCACCAGGTGGGGTGCAGATGGATCCTGGGAAGGTGGCAGCGGTTCGAGAATGGGCGGCACCTCGGAACCGCAAGGACCTACAGCGTTTCCTGGGGTTCGCCAACTATTACCGAACCTTCATTGCGGACTATGCTCACCGCACCACCCCGTTGACCTGACTACTGCGCCCCAAGACGCCGTTTTCCTGGGACAAAGAGGCGGAGGAGGCGTTTCAAGGGTTGAAGGCCTGTTTCCAGAGAGCGCCAATCTTGCAACATCCGGATCCTTCTCGACCCTTTGTGGTAGAGACTGACGCCTCCAGTACGGCTCTCGGTGCCGTCTTGTCTCAGCAGCACGGACCGGAAGCGCCACTTTTACCCTGCGCCTTCTATTCCCGCCAGCTCCTCCCAGCGGAGCGTAACTATACTGTGTGGGAGCGGGAACTACTGGCCATCAAGGTAGCCTTTGAGGTCTGGCGCCACCATCTTGAGGGGGCACGACATCCGGTGGAGGTGAGAACCGACCACCGGAACCTGGAGTACCTCCAGACCACCCGCAAGCTGAACCAAAGACAGATCCGGTGGGCGTTGTTCTTTTCCCGGTTCCAGTTTCGGATCCGCTACATCCCTAGCTCTCAGAATCAGAAGGCGGATGCCCTGTCCCGGAAACCTGAAGACAACGCAGACACGGTACAGCAAGCAGAACCCACCACGATTCTACCTCCGGCTGCATTCCTGGCCACCCAGGAGGCGCAGCCACTGCAGGTTCGGGTGCGGGAACAGCAGCGGGGCGACGCTTGGGCCCAGGATCGTCTCCGGGAGCTGGCTGAAGGGTCCAGTCCACAATATCCGGGGCTGGTCCTGCATCAGGGCCTGCTGCTGCACCACGGTCGTCTGTACGTCCCGCCAGGGCCACTACGACTGGAGGTTCTCCGGATGGCCCATGATGCTCCAGCAGCGGGGCACTTTGGACGGTATCGGACCACCCATTTGGTCAGTCGGGAGTTTTGGTGGCCCCGCCTGAAGGCTGACGTGGCTCGCTACGTTGCTGGTTGTGATGTCTGCCGTCGCGCCAAGGGTCCTACCGGGCGACCCCCCCGGCCTACTTCAGCCATTGCCAGTTCCACCGCGCCCTTGGCACACGGTTTCGTTGGACTTTGTAGTGGACTTACCCTCGTCTCGTGGCTGTACCTGCCTTCTGGTTTTCTCCGACCATTTCACCAAGATGGTACACTGCGCTCCTTGTCCGTCTGTACCCACAGCCAAGGAAACTGCGCAGCTGTACCTTCAGCATGTCTTCCGCCTGCATGGACTACCTGAGCGCGTGGTGTCCGACCGGGGCGTTCAGTTCACATCCCGGTTCTGGCGAGCATTACACCAGACCCTCGGGACAGAGGTCTGCCTCTCGTCAGCCTACCACCCACAGACCGATGGCCAGACGGAACGGGCGAACGCGGTGCTAGAGCAGTACCTCCGGTGTTACTGCAGCTACCAGCAGGATGACTGGGTCGACCACCTGGCATTGGCGGAGTTCGCCTATAACAACGCGGTGAATGCGTCCACCCAGCAGACCCCGTTCCAGGCCAGCTATGGTTATCATCCACGGCTGTTTCCAGAGGTGCTGCCGGCATCCGCGGTCCCGGCAGTGACGGAGTGGCTTCAAGAGCTCCAGTCCCAGCAACAGCTTTTGGTGGAGCAACTGCACCAGGCCAAGGAAGCGTACAAAGCCCAGGCCGACCGCCACCGCCAGGTGGGGCCGGAACTTCGCGTCGGTGACCTGGTTTGGCTCTCCACTCGCCATTTCCACCCCTCTCGACCTTCGCGGAAGTTGGACGCCCGCTTCACCGGCCCGTTCCCTATCGTGGACCAAGTCTCTCCTGTGGCATTCCATCTCTGGTTACCCGCAACCCTGAAGGTTCACCCGGTCTTCCACAGGTCCCTTTTGAGTCCTGTGGCCCCACCCGACGAGTTCCACCCGAACCGTCCCCAACCGCAGCCAGTGTTGGTTCGGGGAGAGCCTGAGTACGAGGTGGAACGCATCCTGGACTCCCGATACCGCAGGGGAAAGCTACAGTATCTCATTGACTGGAAGGGGTACGGACCGGAGGACCGTTCCTGGGAACCAGCGGCCAACGTCCACGCACCTGCCTGCCTCCGAGAGTTCCATGTGACATACCCCGGCAAGCCGGGTCCGGACCCTCGGTTGAGGGGGGGGCCTGGGAGGGGGGATGGTGTGATGGCCTGGGATTCCGATTCGGAGGATGAAACAGAGGAATCCCAGCCTGCACAGGAGTCCCCGCCTCCAGGGCCGGCTGAACTGGGGCAAGGCCTAGAGGCTGAAGAGCCTGCACCTGTGGCAGTGCAGCAGGAGCTGGCCCCAGGTGAAGTCCTCCTGGCCCCAGAGGGGCCTGATGACTCAGTGGCCACAGGTGAGCCTCCTCCAGGGCCCAGTAACCCTTCGGCCTCTCCTGATCTGCAGAGGCTTAGGGCAGAGAGGCGAAGGGAACTAGTTGCCCCCAGGAGGAGTGCTCGCCTTAAGGCCAGAGTAGGTGGGGCTCCTGGGGGTCGGGACCGCCCCTGACCTTAGAAGAGGATAAAAGCCCAGTCATCCCGGCCCCAGGTTGCGGGAGCAACGTCGTTGTTGGCTTCGGACCTTCCTGTGTTCCTGATCCCTGCTCGGCCTCCAGTTCCTGACTATCCAGTACTCCTGTTCCCTGCTTGGCCTCCTGTTTCCGACCATCCGGTGTTCCTGTTACCTGCTCAGCCTCCTGTTCCAGTGTTCCTGTTCCCCGCCCGGCTCTCTGCATCAGACCTCGCTCCTCTTCGTGTGGACTCTGCTACACTCACGGTACCTTACCCCCGGGACCAGCACATTTGCCCTGGTGAAAACCTAGAGAAAGCAATGTCTCAGTGAGTTTTGTGTTCCAACACCTGGCACTCTGCTTAAGACCATATAAGGATTTCCGCAGTTTACAGACCATTCCCTTCTGTATCTCCACCCCATCAGGTGGAAGCATGAACAGCTCTTCGTTCAAAATCCCGTACAAAAAAGCTGTATTAATGTCATGATGGGTAACATGCAGTTTCTCCTCCGCAGCGATCTTGAGCATCAGCCGAATGCTCTCATATTTGACTGTGGGTGAGTAGGTCTCGTGGTAATCCTGTCCTGGTACCTGTGAAAAACCTCTGGCAACCAATCTGGCTTTGTGTCTGACTACCTTGCCATTCTGGTCTGTCTTGGCCTTGAAGACCCATTTGCTGCCAACCAGTCTCATTCCTGGGACTACCGGTACCAGTTCCCAAGTTTGGTTCCTGTTCAAGGAATCAACTTCAGCCTTCATGGCATTAAGCCAAGGCTCAGCATCTTTAGAGGTCAACTCCTGAACCTCTTTGAAGCTTGACGGTTCCCACACCTTCTCTGAGCTACTAAGAACAGCAGTTGCTGTCTTAGCAAACTCATCAGCATACCTCTTTGGAGGTCTGCCCTTGGTCGCCCTTTCAGACCTACGTACTAGACGCAAGTCTTCTGGACTCATCTCCTCTTTCTTAGGAGAAAAATGACCAATGGTGAACAGTGGTTCTTCCAGTTCATTGTCAGACGCATCAGATGGTCTGACTGAGGCCTGTGCGCTCTTGTAGTCTGCTGTGTCATCACTGTCACTGACACCAGCAGCAGCGCCGCCCACTGAACTGGAATCCGAACTCTGATCATCATCATCATCATCATCATCATCATCATCATCCTCATCCTCATCCTCATCCTCATCCTCATCATCATCAGCAGCAGCTTTTTCATCTTTAGCTGCTTGCTTGACATCACCTTCATCCTCCTCTGGGTAACTCTGGAAAATTCCCACATTTCCCCCCCACTTAGGATTGTACTCAACACTCCTTGTGAACTTTATGGACTTAGAGTTAGTCATCCATACCCTGTATGCACCTTTTTCGTACCCCATGAACAAACCATGTGCCCCACGCTTCCCAAGCTTGTTGGTTTGTTGTGTGCGTACCCACATGTCAGAACCAAAGATTTTCATGTGCTTGATGTTGGGCTTCTTGCCAAACATCTTCTCATAGGGGGTACAGCCAATGGGTGATGACAATCTGCGATTAAAAGCGTAAACAAAATTCCCCAGAGCCTCCCCCCAAAACTTATCA
Organism: Podarcis bocagei; assembly: GCF_964188305.1. NCBI lineage: Eukaryota > Metazoa > Chordata > Lepidosauria > Squamata > Lacertidae > Podarcis > Podarcis bocagei. The sequence goes on from NC_138131.1 coordinate 7,319,914, forward strand.
GGGAGATTGGCATCATGCAACACGGTTTTGATTCCTTGCAGCAATGTCTGATTTACTCTCTCCGCAAGCCCATTCACCCATGGCGATCTGGGCGTTGACATGTCATGCTGGATTCCCTTCTCAGTCAGGAAAGCTTCAAACTGCTGAGAAGTAAACTCCCCACCCCGATCAGTAAACAAACAGGAAATACGTTTACCGTGCACATTCTCCAACCAAGCACAGAATGCCTTAAACTTCAGAAACGCTTGCGATTTCTGTTCGAGCAAAAAACACATGAATGTACCTGGAAAAAGAATCAATCAGAACCATGAAGTACCTTGCTCCTCCTAAAGAGGGCGCAAGTGGCCCAACCAGGTCCGCATGCACTAGCTGGTAGGGTTTGGAAGCCTGCCTGCTAGACTCCTTGCCTTTTGGAGCAACCTTCACCTTGTTCTCTGCACAAGATACACATTTCATGTGAAACTTACAGGGTTTGATGTTCAAACCCTCAACCACCTCTGGCATCTTGGCCAGTGCCTTCCAAGAGAGGTGACAAAACCTTCGATGCGCATCGTGAATGCAACCTGCATGAAGAACTTTGTTAGTTTGTGCAACACAACAAGAATCAGCATTAGATACAACAGCAGTGTCGTCATAAGTTATATGGAACAAACCATCCATAAACTTTGCATGCAAATAGTCCTCTTTGCCTTTACTGATGACACAGACGCTCCTCTTGAAGGAAATCTGAAAACCACGCCCAGTAAGCTGCGGGACGCTCAACAAGTTGCTTGCAGCTCCTGGAACAAAAAGTACATTACTGATGGTAGTGTGCAGACTTGCAAGCTTCACAGTCCCTTCTCCTGCAATTTGCAACGTCCTTCCATCAGCCAGGTGGATCTCACCTTCCTGAGGCTTGAAGGAGATAAAGAGGTGGCGATCCTTCGAAATGTGGCGGGTGGCACCTGAATCGACAATAAACCTGCCTTTGGCTGTTGGAGCAGTCTTTACAGCAAGCAAACCCTTGTTTTCCAGCGGCGTGGGCTTTTGCAGCTTGCCCCCCTGCTCCTGGCCAGCAGACTTGCCTTTAGCCTTTGGTGAAGCTGTGCCAGCAAGCAAAACCTTGCTTTCCACTGGCGTGGGCTTTTGCAGATTGCCCCCCTGCTTCTGGTCAGCAGACGTGCCTTTAGCCTTTGGTGAAGCTGTGCCAGCAAACAATGCTTTGTTTTTCCCTGGTGCGGGCTCTTCACCCTCCCTCTGCTCCTGGCCATCTGCAGATGCCTGCCTATGTTTACCTTTGCCTTTCCGGCCTCTGCAAAGGCGATGACCTTGGTTCTCACGAGAACCAGAGCTCTCAGCTGCCGACTCCTTGGCTCCCCCTGGAGGCTGGAATGCTGCCTGGGATGACGTGACGGTCAACTCCCCCTGCAGCTTGCAACCGGTACCCTCAGCATCCCTGCATTCACTCGCATTCTGGGAAACAGCTAGGACCTCCGATGCAGTCAAACTCTGGGCTGGGATGACTGGCAAGTGAGCTTTTTTCAAAGCATTCCACATTCCACGTGCAGTGGTGTTGCCAGCCAGCGTCTTAATTTCCTCAAGAGATACGGATAAGACTATTATGTCTATCGCCTTCGAATCATCGGCTTTCCATCTCTCTGTCAGAGGAACGGGAGGGGGGCTCAAATACGGTATGCCACACCCTAAACTGACGCAGCAAGCTCTCACACCATTTTGCCCAGGTTTCATAATTCTGTCCATCCAACTTCGGACACACAGGGGCCTCAGAAGCTTCAAAAGCATGGAAAAACTCCATTCCAGCCTTTTACTTTAGCCATGAGTCTTTTATGCCTTCAAAGACTCCTTATCTTGGCAGCCCATTAATCACGAAGCCTCTTTGGCGCAGCTCCCAGGCCAATTAAGCCTTGCCGGAGATCAAAGACTCCTTGCGAGGTAAACAGAAAAGCCAAAAGCCTCCCTCTTTTCTTTCGCTTTTCCCACCGTACCTCTTAAACGCAGTCTGTTGCAGCTTTACTCTCCTGTAGGTGCTGTGAATCTGGGCCCGAAACCTTGTTGTTGGGAAACTGCCAGGGAGATATAGTCCATCATGGCCCAAGCCGGCTGTCGGACGTCCATCGATCTCCCGTAGACAGGCAGATCCAGCAGTTAGCGGCACGAAGCCTTAGAAATAGATTCCCACATTCCAGGCTTGTGCACAATGTTTATCAGCAGAAACACAGCAGAAAGCTTGCACCGCAGAAGAGCATATTTTACAGACTTTATTTACCGTAGAACAGAACAAAGAAGAACATGACCGTTCTTTGTCAGCGTCTCTGACCAACTGGCATCGAAAGGAAGGAACAGCAAGCATAAACATCCTGTGAATAGAACATGCGCAGACTCTGTGACTCACAAAGCCTGCTCCCTTTTAAGGTGGAACGGAAATATCCTAACTGCCTTCCCAGCATCCCACACTGTTTTAACATCTGTCCCTTTCCTCCAATTGTTTTCAAAATATTCCTTCATCAACTTTCTGGCTCCTTGCATTACTTTTTCGTTTTTTGATAAGAAAACATTCATTCTCCACCTTTTCTTCCCTTTCTCCTCTTTTCCTTTAAGAGTTAATGATACTGGATTGTGATCTGTAAGTGTTTTTGGCAATATATCGGCATTCTCTGCTTCAATTGTCATATCCTTAGTAATCCATATACTGTTGATTCAACTATATGAATTTTTTGGTTCTGAGAAATATGTGAACTCCTTTTCGACAGGATGTTTATATCTCCATATATCCACTAAATCAAAAATCTTTACCATTTCCATAAAGCTTTTTGGCAACTTCCCTTCATTTCCCCCCCTCTTCTTCTGTGATCTATCCAATTCTGGTTCCATTACTCCATTTAAATCCCCTAACACAATAATTCTCATATGTATATATTCCATTAATAATGATCTTACTTTAACATAGAATTCTGATTTTCTTTTATTTGATCCATAGATTCCCGCTACTACAATTGGTTCCCCCTCTATTGATATTTTGACTATTATAATCCTCCCCTCTTTGTCTTCATATAACAATTCCGGTTCATATTTGCTTTTAACATACATTACAACCCCCCTCTTTTTTCTTACATCAGATGCGATGAATTCTTCCCCTAACTTTGGTTTTACCAATAGTCTTTTATGCTTAGTATTGATGTGGGTTTCTTGTAAGCAAGCAAGGTCCCACTTCTGCCTCTCTAAGATACGTTCTATTTTCTGCCTCTTCCTCCTATTATTTAGACCATTCACGTTCCATGATAACAATTTAAATTTCATTCTTTATTAGTTAAAAAATTCTAAAGATAATGGAAAGAGTTTACGTTATCTGCAGTGGTAAAGGAGAAGGGTTTTGTAATAGTTATTGGTCTGATTATTTACCACTGGCGTAGTTCTTTATCCTTCCACCCTTTGCTGAGCTTTTTCTTCTTCTTCCGCCTCATCCGATAGCTCTCCCTTCCTTCCTTCCTTCCTCATTTCTTACTTCACTTTTCCCACCTCCTAATTCTCCTCGATACTTCCTCCAAAACATGTCTGCTTCCTCAAATGTCTCAAATCGTCTTCTTTTTCCTTTGAAGTTGAAGGAAATCCCCACTGGGTATTCCCATCTGAAAGATATTGCTTTGACCTTTAGTGCTTTTGTTAGAAATTGGAATTGCTGTCTCTTTTTTATCAGCCTAGGTGGAACTTCTCGTAAAATTATTATTTCCTTTCCATCTATGGTTAATTTGTTCTTACTCTTTAATTGGAGGATCTTATCTTTCATCCAATTCGATGTGAATACAATGATGCAGTCTGCCGGCCATTTGTTCATTTTTGCTTTTCTTGAGTTCACTCTGAAGATTTTCTCTGTCTGTTCTATTATGTCTTTTTCCTGTAGATGTAGCCACTTTGCTAAAGTTTCAATCATCTTCTTCCAAATATCCTCCTTCTCCTCTTCTGGAACATTTCTGAATCTCAAAGTCTTCTCTTTAATCTGCATCTGTATCATTGCTAGCGCATCCCCAGTAGCTTCCTGGATTGCTTTTTGTTCCTCCATCTCCTTTTTCAATTTGTCCATTTCTTTTCTTTGTTCCCTTTGTTCTTTGCTAATTTTCTTCACCATCTCATCCATTTGTTGATTCTTATTCTTAATTTCTTGCACTTTCTTATCTGTCTCCTTCATTCCTTCTAGGACTTCTGTTAATTTTTCCTTTATTTCTTCATTTTCTTTTTCATTTTTTTTCATTGTGTTTTCTAATTTTTCCAATTTCCCATCAATTGTGTTGATTTTTTCTTCCAACTCTTTTCTCAATCCTCCCAAGTCCAGTTTCAAACTAATAATAAGTTCCCTTAAGTCCATTTCTTCAAGGCCTGAGTTTCTTCTTAATTGTTGCTGTTGACTTCCAGTTCCAGTCTGTTTTTTAATTGCATGAGACATTTTGCGTTCTCTTTTCCAACCACCAGATGTCCTTCTATTGTTCCAATTTTCCTTTGTTACTGCTTTTCCTACTTTGCCCACTGGGTGTCACTGTGTTCTTATTAACTCAGCTTGCCAGCTTCTGCCCTCCTTTAATCCTCTCTTTCACTATTTTGTCTTCTTTTTTTTTTATAATAGTTTTTTTATTGCTTTTTTCCAGGGTAAAAATACATCATCGATGACACAACAAAAGCGATTTTACAGAAAAGAAAGGAAATTATAAAGAGAAAAAAGAAGTTCACTTTTTCAAATCAATTTTCATGATCTACCAGACTTCCCCACGTCCTCCATCCCCTGCTTTCTTTACAATAAAAATAAACAGCAAATTAATACCTTATTTCAATTGTTTTTGTGTTTTCATTTAGTTATGTAATCCACAATTTATGCATTTCTGAATCTTAACTTAATTTCCATCTTTTACCAATTTCAATACTGAAGCATGTTTTTCCAGAGCACTTAGCAAATTCTCAACATTCATATAACTTATAATGTTTTTGTAAATAGTCCTTAAATTTTTTCCAGTCCTCTTCCACTGCGTCTTCTCCCAGATCTCGGATTCTGCCTGTCATTTCGGCTAATTCCATGTAATCGATCAGCTGCGAATGCCATTCTTCCAGCGTGGGTAATTCCTGTGCCTTCCAGTATTTAGCTATAAGGATTCTTGCTGCTGTGGTTGCATATAAAAAGAAAGTTCTATCTTTTTTTAACACTCTCTGGCCCACAATGCCCAGGAGGAAGGCCTCTGGTTTCTTGTAAAAGGTGTATTTAAACACCTTTTTCAACTCATTATAAATCATTTCCCAAAAAGCCTTCACCCTCGGGCATGTCCACCAGAGGTGAAAAAAAGTTCCTTCAGCCTCCTTGCATTTCCAACATTTATTATCAGACAAATGATATATCTTTGCAAGTTTGACTGGGGTCATGTACCACCTGTATACCATTTTCATAATGTTTTCCTTTAAGGCACTACATGCCGTAAATTTCATACCGGTGGTCCACAACCTTTCCCAGTCTTCAGACATAATGTTGTACCCAATGTCTTGTGCCCATTTTATCATAGCTGATTTGACTATCTCATCTTGAGTATTCCATTTAAGCAACAAGTTATACATTCTTGAAAGCACTTTCGTCTTAGGTTCAAGTAATTCTGTCTCTAATTTTGATTTTTCCATCTGGAAACCAATTTTTTTGTCCTTTTTAAAAGTCTCTAAGATTTGGGCATAATGGAACCAGTCTCGCACCTTTCCTTTCAATTTTTCGAAACTCTGCAACCTCCAAGTACCACCATCTCTCTCAATTATCTCACAGTATTTCAACCAGCCACTCTCCATATTACGTAATTTTATGGCCTTAGCCTCCGTCGGTGATAGCCACCTCGGGGTCTTACTTTCAAGTAAGTCCTTGTATTTAGTCCAGACAATGAATAGAGCTTTCCTGACAATATGGTTTTTAAACAATTTATGAAACTTTGCCTTGTCGTACCACAAATATGCATGCCACCCAAAAGCGTTACTATGCCCTTCTAGATCTAGGACATCAGTGTTTTCTAACAGAAACCAATCTTTCATCCAGCAGAGAGATGCAGCTTCATAATACAATCTTAAGTCCGGCAGGGCAAACCCCCCTCTTTCCTTTGCATCTGTTAATATCTTAAATTTTATTCGGGGCTTTTTGCCCTGCCAGACAAACTTCGTAATATCTCTCTGCCACTTTCCAAAACATTCCACTCTGTCCACGATCTGAAGGGTTTGAAACAAAAACAACATTCTTGGCAATACATTCATCTTTACTGCTGCAATTCTTCCCGACAAGGATAGTTTCAATCTTGACCAAATTTCCAAATCCTTTTTAATTTCTGACCAACATTTTTCATAATTATCCTTAAATAAATTCAAATTTCTCCCAGTCAAATTAACCCCCAGGTATTTCACTTTTGTAACCACATTTAATTCTGTTTCCTTCTGGAACCCATCTATTTCTGAAGATGTCAAGTTTTTTGCCAAAACCTTAGTTTTTTGTTTGTTCAACTTGAATCCCGTCACCCGACCAAACTCAGAAATTAGTTCTAGAGCTCTTTTTGTACTGGTTTCTGGCTCCTGTAGTGTCAAAACCAAATCGTCTGCAAAGGCCTTAAGTTTATATTGCTTTTCTCCGACCTGTATTCCCTCCACCAGCTGATCCCTCCTAATCAAGTTCAGCAACACCTCCAGGACAGAAATAAATAGCAAGGGTGATAGAGGGCACCCCTGTCGTGTCCCTTTTTCAATTTTAAACTCCTCTGTCACCACACTGTTTACTATCAATTTGGCCTTTTGTTCTGAATAGATTGCTTCAATACTATTTTGAAACGCCCTTCCCACTCCCATCCCTTCCAAATTTTTCTTCATAAATTTCCAAGATATATTATCAAAGGCCTTCTCCGCGTCTATGAAAATCAAAACTGCTTTCGTATTCATATTTGTCTGTAGTAGCTCCAAAACATCAATAATATTCCTGGTATTATCAGACAAATGCCTACCAGGGAGAAAGCCTGCTTGGTCCTTATGAATTACTTCATTCAAAACTTTTTTCAGTCTGTTTGCTAAGATATCAGCAAAAATTTTGTAATCCACATTTAGGAGTGAGATGGGACAATAATTTTTAAGTTGAGTCTTTTCAGATTCCAATTTTGGTATCAGAGTAATGAATGCTTCTTTCCACGATTCTGGTGCCCCCTTCCCTTCCATAATCTGATTGCATACCTCCATTAATGGCTGTGTCAGATATTCCATCAGTGTCTTGTAATATTTGGAGGTAAGCCCGTCTGGGCCTGGGGATTTGCCTATTTGCATATTCTGAATGGCTCTTTCAATTTCCTGTTGTGTTATTCTACAGTTCAGGGCTGTTTGTTTGTCTTGTGTTAACTTTTGCAGGCCATGACTTTTTAAGAAATTATTTATTTCAATCTCTGCTTGTGGTCCTTGGGTGTACAACTTTTTAAAGTATCTCTGGAAACACTTTCTAATTTCTTCTGGTTTCTGAATACATTCTCCTTCAACCTCCAGATTGGTAACGAAGTTCAATTTTTGTCTCTTCTTCAGCTGCCATGCCAGCAGCTTCCCACATTTATTCGCCGATTCAAATGATCTTTGTTTCATCTGTTTAATTTTCCATTCAATTTCTTGGTTTATCAATTTTGTATATTGTACTTGGTAAAATTTTATTTCTCTTAAGACTTCTTTTGATTTTGGATTTAGTCTCAATTTTTTTTCTCCATCTCTTATTTTATCCAGAATCTTGTCCTTTTTACCATTCCAGAGTTTCTTTTTAATAGTGTTCTGTTGTATCAGGAACCCTCTCATAACGGCTTTGCTCGCGTCCCAGATTGTTTTCTTTTCCACCGAAGTGTTCAAGTTTATTTCAAAATAGTCTTTCAACGTTTTTTGGGCCTTCTTCACAATCTCCTGATCTCTAAACAAATAGTCATTCATTCTCCATCTGAAGGATCCAGCTGGTGTAAGTCTCAAGTCCATTTTCAAAGCATTATGGTCGGAGCAAGTTTTAGGGCAGATCTCTATTTTTTTTGTCTTAGGTGCCAGTCCTCTTGATATCCAGATTTGGTCGATTCTTGTCCATGATAGGTGGGCCTCAGAAAAGAAAGTTCCCTCCATACCTAGAGGGTTCTTTGTCCTCCAAATGTCAATCAAGTCCATATTGTCTGTAAGTTCAAAAAAAGTCTTTGGAAGTCTGCCATCCTTGTTCAGGTTTTGGTTTTGTGACTTATCCATGTAGGTAGAGACTACCCCATTCATATCTCCCATCAAAATGATGTTGGTATAGTCAATATGATCCAGCATTGTCTCATGCAGCCTCTTGTAAAATTCCGATTTCCCATCGTTTGGTGCATATATTCCAACTATCAAAAATTTTTCTCCTTGTGATTGTATTTCAATCGCCAAAATTCTTCCTTGTTCATCTTTAAATACCAATTTTGGTGCCAGGCTCTCCTTTGCATAGATCACTACTCCTCTTTTTTTTACCTTGTCTGATGAAATAAACTCTTGGCCTAGTTTCTTGTTAATTAACACTCTCCTATGGAGCCTAGTCACATGCGTTTCTTGAAGACAGATGACGTCCAATTGTTCTTTTCTTAGTATATGAAAAATCTTCCTTTTTTCGGGAGAATTTGCGCCATTAATGTTCCAACTGAGAAGCTGCAGAGACATCCTGGGTCAATTTATTTGTCAGTGGGGGTGTCTCCTTTATCTTCTTCACCTGGAGGTGGAACCGGGTTGAAGCCAAACGAAGGAGGTGGCCAGGCTCCTGCTACTCCTTTCCGAAGGTCCTCCCCGTGATCGTTTAGGAACTTTTCTTGCTCCTCTGCTGTTCTGATTCTTACCTTCCTCTCTTTCAAGGTAAAGGATAGTCCTTGAGGGAATTCCCACCTATAAGGGATTTTATTGTTTCTCAATAGGCTTGCTAGGTCTTTGTATGTAGTTCTTAAATCCAAAAGCTGTTTTGGTATGTCTCTGAAGATTTCTGCCGTCTTTCCCTGAATCACCAATGAATTTTTAAAATGTAGGCCGAGTATGTTATCTTTTTCTTGCTTAGATCTCAAAATGATCAAGCAATCTCTTGGTTTATCCTTCTTGACCACTCTTCCTAATCTAAAGGCGGTGACAATTTTAAAGTCCTTCTCTTCTGCCAATCCCCAGAATTTAGATATTTCTGTTGTCAAAAAGCCAATCAAGTCCTCTTTTTCTGATTCTGGGATATTTCTCAACCTGAGATTGTTTTCCCTGTTTTTCAATTCTGCCAGGGACAGGTACGCTTGCTGTTCGGTAACCTGTCTACTCAGTGGTCTCACCTCCCCTCTTAGTTCCTCTATCCTCTTTTTATTTTCGTCTGCTTTTGTGTTTACTTCTTCAACTAATTTTCGGTTTTCTGTTGTAGTCTTTTCAATATTACCTATTGCCTGTGTATTCTTAGTGACCTGGTCTGTCAATTTATTAATAGAAGCTGTCACCTGGTCAAATTTAGCGGATTGTTCATCAAATCTAGCTGCTTGTTCATCAGCTTTCTTATTCAATGCTGCCAGTTGGTCCAATATTTCTTTAGAGACAGGGTCTAACCCTCCAGCAGCCATCTCCCCCAGAGGTGGCTGTATAAGTTGTCCTTCTTGCAGACCTGTCACAATTGGAACAGACAATCTGCGTAGCTGCCCAGGCAAAGTTGTTTGCACGAGTTCAGTTTGTTTTGCTTTCTTTCCAGCCCTTGTTTTTGGTGCGCCACTCATTCCACAGCTGTCCCAGGATCAAGGTCAAATTGTAAATCCCATGGGAAACAATCCAAAAAAAAAGTAAACATCCAGATAAAAAAACCAGCAGTTCTCAGAGACTAATAATTCTGCAATCCAGTAGGGGGAGCTCCCCAAAAAAAATTTGGGAAGGAAGGATAAAGAGTTTCTACCATTAAGTTCCCACAAAAAAAAAAAGAAAGAATTAAATAACGTCCAGAACAGGGGGGGAACCCTCCATTCAATTTTAACTGCAGAGAATAAAAGTTCTTAACAAAGGTGCATGCAACAGTTCCTTCTTTTTTTCCAAATACAAAATAGCCCAATATAACTTTATATTTTATATACAGTTACCGCAGTCCGATGCAACTTGTATCCAGGCAGATCGGGAGCCAGGTTTCGTAACTTTGTAATCCACAGGTAATTAGAAAGAGGGACCACAGTCTTTATCCACTTACAAAGCTGTTATAACTTTTTTTAAAAAAAATTTAGACAGTCTAGATCGAGTTTGCAAAGTAGATTCCAACTTCTTTTAACCTCCTTTCAATGCTTCCGCTTTAGAGGAGTCTTTGCTCGACACTTTAAACAGAGCCGGAAGACTGACTTCCTTTTTGGCGTCTCCCGCTTTCAGCCAAATTTCGCCAAATTAAGTTCAGATAGAACCTTAGGTTTCTTACTTGTTTTGGGTTTACGCACTCCGTGAGGGATTCCCCCTCCTGGGTCCCCTTATCTTCCCCTTGTCTTATTTCCTTTTAGGTTTTGTTACTGCTGCTACCACTTTACGTTTATTTTGATATAGAAATAGAGATTTTACCATCTTGTCGCTGCTTCAGTGATGTGAGGCTTTTCACCGGTCTGTTTGATGTTCTTCTCTGTCCCTGGATTCCCCCCCACCTCTGCCGTTTTTCCTTCAGCGAGGGGTGCCGGGACTCCAAAAAGACACTGCCGAAGTTCCTTTGGCTTGAGCTTCCTTCCAAGCCTTTTCAGGGGTCGTGTAGCCAAACGTTGCCCCTCACAGTACCGGTGTGTGCCCCGACCTGCTTACTGCACTCAGAGCTCACACTGTTGCAGCTGTGGTAAAAGCGGAAGTCGGCACTGTATCAAGTACTGTTGCAGACTCAGGCTGTGGCTCTAGGCTGTGGCTGTGGCTGTTGCTCTGGTTCGGGCTGTGGCTCTTTTTCAGGCTCTGGTTCTGAATGAGGGCTTGGTTCTGGCACTGATTCAGGGTCTCGCTCTGGCTCTGGCACTCTATCAAGGACTGTTTCAGACTTAGGCTGTGGCTGTGGCTCTGGCTCTGTTTCCATTCTTACAATGGAATGTACACAAAACAATAATCCTTTCTATATAAATTTTCCAATACATTCTGAAAACATAATAAATCCTTAATTGTTGTCCACCTCCTTTTAGTTCCTTTATCACTCGAATGCTAGCACGGAATCAGAACTATTATTGTATTTTTGAACATATCTTGTATAACCATCCCATTTTCCTGCAAACGTTTGCTTTGAGATTCCGCTGAGTTTGCAAGTCAATTGAGCCGTCTCCACCAATTCCTGTAATTTGATTTGCCAATCTGTTATTTTTGGAGCCTCGTGATCTTTCCATCCCTTGGCCACAAGTATACGAGCTGCTGTGGTTGCATACAAGAATACCTCTCTTAGATGTTTTGGGATCTCTTTATCTAAAATACTTCATAGAAATGCCTCTGTTTTTTTCGTAAAAGTTATCTCCATCATCTTTTTAATTCATCGTATATTCTCCCCCCCCCCAAAAAAAATCTTAATCTTTTCACACGTCCACCACATGTGGCTCATGTCACCGTTATTTCCTCCACATCTCCAACAAGCATTCGCCAAATTTTTATACATTCTTGATCATCTGGAAGGAGTGAGGTACCACCTATGAGCCATTTTCATCATGTTCTCTCTTATATTATAGCTGGCTGTAAATTTCAAATTTACATTCCATCAGTTTCCCCCATCTTTTAGCATAATTGGACGGCCCACATCTTGGGCCCACTTTATCATTGAAGCCTTAACCTCCTCATCCATTACTTCGTAGTCTAAAAGAAGTCTATACATTTTTGCGATTATTTTGGTT